>NC_062568.1:42630000-42970000 GCF_022837055.1 Prionailurus viverrinus
TGCCAAGATCATTCTAGTTGCTAACTACTGATTAACCTAGATACATGTATTCTATGTATTCTAAGATATACATAGAGTATTAATAAATTGATACAAGTTTAGAATAATAATGAAGCTTCTTAATTTTGTAGCAAGCTGATAATGTTTGAAATGTCTGTATACATACAAACTTACAAACACACAATAGTGATAGGCATAGAAATCACAGACCTCATAGGGTATTTCCATATGTAAAAGAATGCATTATTTTTCTAGTAAATCTAAACTTAATATGAATTTCTTTCATAAGTAATCATCAAACATAATATTAGTAAGGGAATTTTATATATATTTAATAGACGTATATTTATGCAATAGAAAACTGAAGAGCATAAGTGCATTTTAATATTGTATCCCCACAATACCTTGACCTCACCTGTATCATAAACTTACTGTGTTGTATATTAATTATGTATTTATGTGTCTGTCTCCTTACCTAAATTACAACTCCTTTGAGAGCATGAACTGGGTCAAAATAATTTTTTATTAAATTTTTAATTTTAATTCCAATATAGTTAACATACAGCGTTATATTAGTTTCAGGTGTACAATATAGTGACTCAACAGTTCTCTACATTACTCAGTGCTCATCATGATAAATGTACTCTTTAATCCTCTTCACTTATTTCACCCATCCCCCACCCACTTCCCCTCTGGTAACCATCAGCTTGTTCTGTATAGTTAAGGGTCTGTTTCTTGGTTTGTCTCTTTCTCTTTTTTTTTCTTTTGTTCATGTTTTCTTTTGTTTTGTGTCTTAAATTCAACATATGAGTGAAATCATATGGTATTTGTCTTTGACTGACTTACTTCGCTTAGCATTATACTCTCTAACTCCATCCACGTTGTTGCAAATGGCAAGAATTCATTCTTCTTTGTGGCTGAGTAATATTCAATACAATATATATGTACCACATCTTCTTATTCATTCACCTATTGATGGACACTTGAGCTGCTTCCATAATGTAGGTATTATAAATAATGCTAAAGTAAACATAGGGGTTCACGTATCCCTTTTTGTTTTTATTGAGTAAATACCAAGGAGTGCGATTACTGCATTGTAGGGTAGTTCTATTTTTCTCAAAATCATTTTTGAATCCCCAGTGCTTAACATATGACTGCAAGAAAGTGTAACTCACTGAAAAATGTCAAGGCTAGCATTTAGTAAGTTTGTTAAATTACACAGTATTGTATCTATGAGAACCCAAAGAAGGAATACAGTTTGCTCTCAATATTATAAATAGTTGTGCTTTTCTAATGAAATTGGATTATTTTTATCTTACAAGAATAAAATTTATGTGTTTCCTTCTTTCCCATTAGCTGTTAGAAAATAAAAAAAAACAATACTCTCCAATAAAAAATGCATAGAATGTCAGGACATTTATTTTGTATTAAATACTCAATTCCTCTTTCTATCTTATTTTTGACTTCATTATTTCTACTTTCTTCATCTCCTCTACTAATTTCAAACCACTTTCCCTTCCTCCATTACTTACATTTATAGAAATCTCCATAAGGCCATTTTAAAACAAACTGGATTAAAATGATTATGCAAATGGCAGATGTTCAACAAATATCTTTTCAATAATTAAAGAATGGAATACATTGTTGAATTTAAACTTAAATTGAATTTACATGTATACTTTTCTTTTTAAAAATCTCTTGCCTTACATTAGGTAAATTCTTATGTGTTCTTTAATTTTCTATTATCAATACATGTTCAATAACAAAAAGTTATAGATAATACACAACAAACAGGAAGTGCTAGAACTACTCTGCATAGGTATTCTGTTCTACATTTGTAAAATAGCACATGTAATGAAACTTTTTCCATAAGATAATTCTAATATGCAATTCACTAAATAATAAAATGAGTTTAGATTTGTGCTATTACAATAAAAGTATAGCTTGTAAAATAAGCATAATCTAAATGCTTTGTGGTTATGGTTTTAAAGTCATTTCTTTTGAATTTTACTTAACAAATGACCCTTAGTATTCATACTCTCATCATTTTAAGCCATGTGACAAAAAAACAACTGTGGGAAACTTTAGGAGTAGTGGGTGGAGCGGGGAAGCACTGTGTTTCTTCAGGATTCCCAGAAGCTTGCATGGAGTCAGCTCGCACTTGTAATAGCTAAGGCATTAAAAACAATAACAAGTGCTTCTTTTGCAGTTCATAAAGTTTAAAGATGAAAAGTAGGCAGCAAAATTCTTCAGATGGATTTAACTAGAAATGACTTGTAGCCAAGCCCCACATTTGTATTGAATAATTTCCATGGGTATTTCAAAGAACAAAATTTCTAGGTCAGTTAGTATCTATATATTTAACCAAAAATAAAAAAGGATTAATGTATTAAGCTACATAATTTACTTCATATTAGTAAATGTCTTGCTCCCTGTATGTCATCCTTGTGAAAATTTCAAATTGAGGAAAAATTTGGATTTTTCAATTCAATTTTTAAATTCAATTCAAATTAAAATACACTATAGCTTATATTAAGCCTAAGAAAATCTGTTGTAGTATCAGTTTATCATAATGTCTGTCCTATATTTATGAGGCAAATTACACACATGACCCTGATTCAATACTAAGTTTGGGGGGTTCTTTCCTTAAATAACCAGCAGATACTTAGGTACTTTTATATGAAGTGGTAAGAAGCAATCTTCAGGGGAAATTATATTCATTCTATCAACGAATATAAGACAAGCAGCCATGTGATCTTTTGGAGACCTAAACTCTAAAGAGGAAGTTGTGGAAATTTTTACTTCTTAAGAACTTTTTCAAAGGTCAGCAATGTTGCACTTTCAGAAGACATCTTAAACTTTTACTCTAAAAACTACCGAATAATCTGTGTAATTATCAAGGTACCTTAAATGATTGAGTGCACTTTAGCCCATAGCTTTTTAAAGAAACTGATAAAATCAGAAAAAAAGGAAAACAGCAAATTGTCATAGGTTACAGACATTCTAGGAAAGGAATTTCAGATTTTGCTCTAAAAGGTCTTCTACTTTTGCAACATATTTCATCATTGTGTTGCATCATTATCACTGAAACACCACTTTGTTTGCAATCACTTAAATGTTGAAAACATGATGGTTGACTCAGGCATATTAGTCAAATAGTGTTTAAAAAATTACATTCAGGCCTTTTCAACTGTTTGAAAATGATCCTTTATTAAACATAAAGATTCTAATATTTTTATGAGTTCAGATTTTATTATTTGAATACAATATCATATCAGGTCAAAATTAAGAGGTGACTGAAAAATTCTTAGACTGATTAGGGAAAAAAGAAATCATTTTGTCATTAGAACACGAGGGGATTCTCTTCATACAACTTATCCTGATGAAGTTTGAAAATATGTAATTTTTAGCAGTGTTCTTACTCCCTCTTGTGACCAGTAAATGAAATGTAAATGCTGCATAGAAGTTTCAATGGGGCTTTTAATAAAATTCCCCAAACCTAGCTAGATTATACATGTTCTTTAGAATTTATTTAATATCAAATACATTGCATATCTAAAAATAATTAATTGAAAGCAAAATTCATCGTGACTAAGTGACAATATCAAAAATTTATTTTTCGGGTGCTTTCTCTTATTTCAAGATGCGTATTTTTAAATGTCTAAATTTCTTGGTAAATAAAACTAAATTAGACTAGAAGATAAAAGGCAGCAAGATTCTCTAGATGGATTTAACTAGAAATGACTTGTAGCCACAGCCCACGTTTTACTGGAATAGTTTCCACAGATATTTGTACTTTGATATGGCCAAAGAGAGGTGGCAGGAATAAACGATTGTTGTCTTAAAAACATCCAACAGCCTGGACTCACAGAAATGCTCCAGTATGCAGAGACCTGGAGCCTCAACATAACTGTTTCCTTTTAGGTCCGCAGAGGCAGACAAGCCTGTTAAAACTGCCCTAATTAAAATAAAAAGAAATTGAAGCTCACCTTAGATTCACTCTTCTCTGTTCAACGGCATTGCCCTTGCCTCACCACTGAGCTTTTATCTCCCTCTTTTCCATGAATCCAATGTCCTCTAGGGGCCTAGGATGAACCTGTATGCTTACACTGCCCCTTAGTCAAATGTCCTGTATTCCACACTTACACGGCATCCCTCACACATGTCAGAAGTTCATATGGCACCCTATTCATTCCTTTCATGACTGATTTTTACTATTTTATTACCTTACAGATGAATACACAAATAGAAACTAAAATGTAAATGTTTGCCTTTCACATCATATATTTGCATTTAACACGGGATTCCTGGTGACATGATCCTTTAACCCAAAATAATATAGCATTTTAGGCACCATTATAAAAGAAGTAAAAGTATTGAGCACCTACTTTAGCAGGTACTGTGTTGGCATTTTATATGATATCCCTGTGATTCTGGTTTAATTATCTTCAATTTATAGATGAAAAAACCAAGACTTACAAAGTAACTCACCTAGGGTGCCTGCGTGGTTCTGTTGGTTAAGCATCCGACTCCTGTTGTTGGCTCAGGTTGTGATCCGTGGTTTCACAAGTTCAAGCCCTGTGTTAGGCTCTGTATGCTGGCAGCATGAAGCCTGCTCGGGATTCTCTCTCTCCCTCTCTCTCTGCCCCTCCCCTGCTCACGCTGTTTCAGTCTCTTTCAAAATAAATAAGCTTACTAAAAAAATTTTTAAAGAAGTAACTCACCCAAAGTTACGTGGTTAATATTGGATCCAAGTTGCACAGCAGGTTGTCTAGCTCCAAAGTCTGTGTTACCTTTAGCAAATAATGACATATTTTTGGCCCCAAAGATTTTTTAGGTGATTTTTCAGACCTCAAATAAAGGTTATTGTCTTCTCCATCTGTTTAGTGATATTCTGGTGTGTTGTGAATCATGCTCAGTGCATCAAATATGGAAAAAGTTCTCAAAACTAAACATATGAATATGAGATCACTAAACTAATTTTCACTCAAGTCCCAGGATTTCCATTATTATTATTTATAGTCCTCTATTGGGTATTTTATTGCATTATGAAATTCTGTGGAGTCCTAGTTGAATTTTATTATACATCATTAAAAGCATTTGAACATTCGCTTAAAGTTATCCACCAGTGATTTATTGAAATATTTTATGATTGAAACCCATTACATATTATACTATGTTATGTCATAGTAAAACCTATGATAATGGTGAACGTGATAATCATGGACTCTGCTATTATAGTTTAGTGGGGAATACTTATAAGACCACTTTCAAAGCATGAAATAATTGCTGTGATGGAGGCAGAAGAGCAAAGAAGAATGAAACAAAGAAGAGGAGCCAAAAGTCCCAGACAAAATTAGAGAATCACTTCCCAGAGAAAATGATGCCAGACTTAGCAAATAAAAGAAGGGAGGAAACAATGTTTCAGACAGAGGGAACAGCACTGAGAAGTAGGCAAATATTTAAGATATGTAAACCACAGAATTTTGTGAGATGTTTGATATGAAGCAACAGAGAAAGCTGGAGGGCAGATTGTGGAGGATCTTCAAATTCAGAAATTAGAACTTTATCCTGAGGGCAACCCTGATAAGCAAGCAAAGGAGAGACACAATCTACTAGGCATTGAGACATAATCACTCTGAAGAACTGCTTGGAAAAAGGCCAGAGTGGAGGGAGACCTAGTGGAGACTGTTTCAACAATCAAGAAGAGAATAAGGGGTGCTTGACCTAAGGTCAGAGCTATAGCAATACTAAGAAAGGAACCAATTGTAAAATATGTAAGTCACAGAATTTTTGATATATTTGATATATAAAGGGAGAAAAAAAGGAGGATTGAGAGATGTTCATATTTCTGCCAGTTGAATGAATATCATGTTTGTGAGCTACAAAACAATAAAGTTTAGCTGAAGGAAGAAAAAATGAGAACTTTTGATATTTCAGTAGAAAGGAAGTTTGAATTCCTAAATTCTCAGATAACTTTGAGTCTGAGAAAAGTGAAGCGTATTTTGAACAAGTATTGTGGAGAATGGAAACATGAAATGGCTGGCAAAATAAGGCAGACTTGTCTGGCATCCCTGAGAACCGCAGTGCAACTGACAAGAAAGACAGTGCTGGTAACATCCTGACCTATGATGTGATTTTCACCATCAGGGTGGCCTGGAGTGGACCATTGGGTTGATGCAGGATTGATGCTGTGCTAGGGAATGAAACAAAACATCGGTGGGGCAAGGAAGGCAGGGAATGTGGATTGGAGACAGCTGAGGAGTCAATGTTTCAAAAACAGGTGTAGTAGAATAACTGAATGGAAAAGTTAAAACTGTGGTTCTCAACTGTGGTGGCATATTGGTGCCACCTGGTGAGCTTGAAAACCTGATCTCTTGAATCACAACTCTAGAGATTACAGAAATTCTAATTTAATTAATCCAAAATGTGGCCTAGGCTGGGCATCAGGATTTCAAAAGTTTCTCCAGGTAACACTAATGTGCAGCCAAAGTTGAGAACCATAGAGCTGAAAGGATTTAAGATTGAGAACTGTTTATTGTTGTTGTTGTTTTTACTTTAACATGTGAAAGGGGAAGAAGTAATGAGTGATAAAAACGTCCAGGATATGGCTGACGGAACACTTGTCTGAAGTGCTGTGAAAGTAAAAGTCACCAAAGATATAAAAATCAAGGACCAGGGCAGAGAATCAGATGGGTTATTCACATGGACACTGTCACCTCAGGAAATGGCAGATCTTGGAACAGCAAAGGTTGTGAGTCAAATGCTTAAATTATTTTTAGACTTATAAGACAAGTAGAAACCAGGTGTTGAGGATTCACATTACAAATTATATAACTCCTGAAATGAACCTAAATATTATTATATATGTATTTATAAAATATGTTTACATATTTTACATAGTTTACATTTTTATGCATAAAATATAAAATAACTTAATCTGTAACACTAAACCTGTGGAATTAATGAAATAAATTCAGATGACTTCATTGACTTTTCCAGAAGGGGAAAAGATATTGTATTTACATCAGTGTATTATATCAGTAACCTATAAAACATAGTATATCAGGGTGCCTGGGTGGCTCAGTAGGTTAGTATCTGATTTTGGCTCAGGTCATGATCTCACAGTTCATGAGTTTGAGCCCTGCATCCATCAGGCTCTCCCCTCTCAGTGCAGAGCCCACTTTGGATCCTCTGTCTCCCTCTCTCTCTGCCCTCCGCTGGGGCTCACCCATGCTCTTTCTCTCTTTCAAAAATAAATAATCGTTTAAAGAACAAAAGGGGGGGTCACCTGGGTGGCTCAGTCGGTTAAACGTCCGACTTTGGCTCAGGTCATGATCTTGCGTTTTGTGAGTTCCATCCTACTCAGTCGGTTAAGCATCGGGCTCGGTGCTGACCAGCTCAGAGCCTGGAGCCTGCTTCAGACTCTGTGTCTTCCTCTCTGCCCCTCCCCAGCTCATGCTCTGTCTCTGTCTCTCTCTCTAAAATAAATAAACATTTAAAAACATTTTTTTAAAGAAAAAACAGTTTTCAGTATAAGCAAATGTCCTTCTATGAGTTTGAATTTTAAAATGAATGAATATGCCTACCCTTTTTTTCAGTGCTTATATTCACCTAATAAGAAACTATGCCTCTTCCCTAATGTATACTTATCTCAAATCACTTTTAAGGTTACCAGCAGGAAGGCAGATAATTCTAGCAATTTTACCTGATTCTAAAATATATCCTAGTTTCCTCTGGTTGGTCCAAAGGAGAAAAAAAAGTATAAAACACTAGATATTATTTGACAGTGTTACAATAGCAACTTCTCATACAGTAGGCAGTTCTTTACAGGACCATCCAATTCAGCAAGACTATCATAATAAGTTCCTCTAGACATTTCAGTAAATCCTTTGGTTGTGGTTCAAGACTGATTCATCTTATACCAATATATCTATGTCATTGAATAATTTTGGAATTTTATCTTTAAATTTTAAGCAATGTACCTTTTGTATTATAGTAGATATATAATGTCTGCTTTGTTTTCTACACTACACATATTTGTTTTCTGACATTACATGAACATTTTCCCCTCTTTTCAGAAGTTTTTGGCAGTTTTGTCAATTCTAATATATTTATATATTCACTGATAGCCTGCAGACTTGACTGACTAGAAGCATATTTCTGGCAATTGGAGAATCTAATTTCCCAACTATGTTTTCACTGTATAAATATAGTTATTAAGAACTAAATCAATACGGGAGTGGTTGTGGGAGAGGGGATGGGCTAAATGGGTAAGGGGCACTAAGGAATCTACTCCTGAAATCATTGTTGCACTATATGCTAACGAATTTGGATGTAAATTTAAAAAAATAAAAAATAAAACAAGTTAATAAAAAAAACAAGTTAATAATAAATAAACAAACAAACAAAAAAACTAACTCAATACGAATCTTCCCCTGTAGTGGTCAAATGTAACTTTTGTTCTTATATTCACTGTTAATTGCAATGTCATTTAAAGAAGCTAGAAAAAGACTTGATTATAACTCGAATAAATGTATTTTTAAAAATATAAAGGGGCACCTGGGTGGCTCAGTCGGTTAAGCATCCTACTCTTGGTTTTGGCTCAGGTCATGATCTCATGGTTCGTGGGTTTGAGTCCCGCATCAGGCTCTGCGTTAACAGTGTGGAGCCTACTTGGGATTCTCCCTCTCTCTCTCTCTCTGTCCCTCCCCTGCTCATGTGTGCTCATGTGTGCACACATGAGGAAAAAAAAGGAAAAAAATGTTAAATCATGAAAAGTATATCAGTAATATAACCAGAAAGACAAATGCTAGCACTGGCCTACCTAAGTTGTGTTGAGTAGAATTTATTTCTATTGTAGAAATGCCTCTAAATCCTCAGATCAAATATGTCACTCATTCTGATTTCATGTGCACCAAGTGTATCTCTGGTTATATTGCAGAAAAAAACATTCTGGCTAGAGGATAGGAGTGTTGGGTTATGTTGACTGTTATATTTCTTATTGTTAAATAACACACTGGCTTTCTGATTTATATATTTCAGTCTCTTGTGAGTTTAGTCAGTGTGAGTCATCCAACACATCTCACTAATTATAGGGTATTGACAAGATTGAGTCTTTGAAACTCGTAAGCTGGACCAGAGTGAAATCACCAATGTTGTAATTCTACTTTGTATGACTTTTTGGCCTCTTGAAATTTGACCAGCTGGCTTCCCCAAACTCAACACTTCCAAGCCTCCACAATGGAGTTCTTTGTTTACAGGAAGAGATTAGCTGTAACACAAATAATAGATAAGCTTTCATCTGTCAATCAAGGTGTTTCCACCTTTAAATCAAGACTTTCTCCTCCCATGATTCATTTAATAGGAAAAACTCAGAAGAAATTACCATAACTACAGATTGATTTTTTTTATTATAGCAATGTCTTTACAATAAACAAATACTGTGCTTTCTAAAAGTGAAAGCATTTCAATCATAATGAAAAAAGGGAAAGACAACATAGTTTACTTGAATCAAAGTTTTTAAGATGCTTTAATGCTGTTATACCATATATCCAGGAATGGACAAATTCTGCACTGCACAGCATCCTTCCTCCTGTGGTTGGGAGGCAGAGGGAGAGGGGAATCAACACAAGGACCAAGGGAGAATGAAAATCAAAGGATACTTTATTCATATCAGAGCAAGCATGGGATCACTGTGCTCTGCTCAAAAGGTCAAGAATAAGACTGACGAAAAGGCATGAACAGTCTACTTTTCCTTACCATGATCTTCATCTTCTATTCCCTCCACTCACAGAAACAAACCTGAATATAAATTTGGGACCTCAACCATTTTCTGGATAGCTGTATTGATAAAGTTGAGAAAAGAAGGAATTTTCCCTGGATACAATCACTGTATGACTATAAAATGAAAAACCAGAGAGAACAGAGTCTCACTTAGTGCCTTTTAAAGTACAAGGATCCTTCCTACTTGATCATGGCCAACCCAAGTGTGAAAGTGAAGACTGGTCAAAGGTAGAGGCAGGGTTGAAACAGAGTGAGTAAGCCAAAAATTCCCCTAAGGCTGTAGTGTAAAGAGGAAAACCATAGACTTTGGAATCAGATAAATCTGAATTAATTATCAGCTCATCCCTAATTAGCTACAGGGCTTCTATATGATCCTTAATTTCTAATTTGTGAAATGTGGATAGTAATTTTTACTAGGGATATTAGGAAGATTAAACAAATGACTAAAAATAGTTACTGGCACAGAGTAGGCACTCAATAAATGATGGCTATCATTATTAAATATTAAGGAAAATTTATTTGTGGACCATATGCACTGTGTTTAAAAGAGAGTTTATCTATGGACACCTGGTGGGTTGGTCGGTTAAGCATCCAACTCTTGACTTCTGCTTAGGTCATGATCTCATGGTTTGTGGGTTCAAGCCCCACAGCAGGCTCTGCACTAATGGGGCAGAGTCTGCTTGGGATACTCTCACTCTGTCCCTCCCCAACACCCCCCCCAAATAAATAAATAAACTTAAAAAAAAGAAAGAGAGTTTATCTAAAATATAAAGAGCTAGATCCCTGCAATTTGTTACATTTGGTAATCATTTATTCAGCATTTTCATCTATAGTAAAAAGAGCTTTAAAATATTTCACTTAAGAATAATTTTATTTCTATGACTTACTATCAAAATTATCTAAACTAATAAGGCCTTCATTTCTATTTATCTAAGGAATGACTTGTTCTCTCACATACATCCATTCCTATCAATACTTAATTGTTTCTAAGAACATTCATTTCAGATCAACCTACATAATACTAAATGTCTAGTCAATGTACATTTGTTTAGATACATGTTCTTAGCCTTAGTGACTAGATCATTTATTTCTGTGTCAAGGTAATATATATCTAGCTTTTTTTTTTCATTTTCTGAAAATTAATTTTATTCAACATCTTCATCCCCTGGGATTGAGAGTCATGCCAAAGGTTGCAAAGCATCAGATTATTTCATCATGGAGTTGTGAAATGAAAAATTGTTCTGCCAGAGGTTCTTGGTAGACAGTAAATGTTGAAATCCAATACTCTCTTACTAATGTATGTACTTAGAAGCTTGTTTTTAATACAGCAGTACAGAAGTTTACTATGTGGTTAAACTTGAGTAAATATTCACATTTAAGTTTTACCTAACTTCCATTCTTCTTTTTTTAACTTGTTTTATTGATATATAATTGACATATAACATTGCATAAGTTACGTAATACAACATATTAATTTGATACATCTATGTATAGCAATATGATTACCACCATAGCATTAGGTAATACTTCCATCACGTCATATGAATATCATTTCTTTTTTGTGACAAGAATAATTAAGATCTAGTCTCTCAACAGATTTGAAGCTTATAATATAGTATTGTCTATGATCACTATATTGTTCATTAGATCTGTAGGGCTTATTTATCTACTAGTTGAAAGTTTGTATCCTTAAACAACACATCCCAATGTCCCCACCTTCAGGCTCTGGTAACCACCATTCTACTATTTTTATGAGTTTGAATTTTTTTTTAATTTTTTAAATGTTTATTTTTGAGACAGAGAGAGAGACAGAGTGTGAGCGGGGGAGGGGCAGAGAGAGAGAGGGAGACAGAATCTGAAGCAGGCTCCAGGCTCTGAGCTGTCAGCACAGAGCCTGACGCAGGGCTCGAACCCGCAAATCATGAGATCATGCTCTGAGTTCATGTTGGACGCTCAACTGACTGAGCCACCCAGGCGCCCCAATGAATTTGGATTTTTTAAATTCCACATATAAGTAATATCACAGAGTTTTTGTCTTTCTCTATCTGACTTATTTCACTTAGCATAATGTCCTGAAGATCCATCCATGTTGTCACAAATCCTTCTTTCTTGTGTTTGAATAATATTCCATGGATACAGATACCACATCTTTATCCATTCATCTATTGACAGACACTTAAGTTGTTTCTGCATCTTGGCTTTTGCAAAAACTGCTGCAATAAATGTGGAAGTACATATACCTCTCAAATATCCTTTTTTTTTAATTTCCTTTAGATATATACCCAAAACTGGCATTGCTGGATAATATAGTGATTCTATTTTTTATTTTCTGAGGAATCTCCATTCTGTTCTCCATAGTGGCTACACCAATTCACATTCACACCAACAGTCTACAAGTGTTCTTTTTTCCATATCTTCACCAAGTCTTACCTTCTCCATGGTTGCCATTCTAAAAGGTATAAGGTAATACCTCATTGTGATTTTGATTTGTATTTCCCCAATGACTGGAATGTTGAACATCTTTTCATATACCTTTTGGCCATTTGGACAAGTTATATGAGTTCTTTATGTATATTAGATATTAACTCCTTCTCCAAGACATGGTTTCAAATATTTTGTCCCATTCCACAGATTATATTTTTATTTTGTGAATGTATCTTTTTCTGTGTTTTTTTTTAGTTTCATGTAGTCCCCATTTGTTCATTTTTGCTTTTGTTGTCTTATTTTATTTTATTTTTAAGTTTATTTATTTTGAGAGAGAGAGAGAGAGAAAGAGAGAGAGAGAGAACAAGTGGGGAGGGATAGAGAGAGTGAGGGACAGAGGATCCAGAGTGGGCTCTGTGCTGAGAGCAGAGAGCCCAATGTGGGGCTCGAACTCACAAACCGTGAGATCATGACCTGAGCCAAAGTCAGACACTTAACCAACTGAGCCACCCAGGCGCCCATTTTGTTGTCATATTTTAAAAAATCATTGCCTAGACCAACATCAAGGAGCTTCTTCCATAAGTTTTCTTCTAAGAGTTTTATAGTATCAAGTCTTAAATTTAAGTCTTTATAACCCATTCTGAGTTAATTTTTAGTGAGTGGTGTCAGACAGGCTCAATCTCATTTTTCTGCATGTATTTATCCAGTTTTCCCAGCACTGTTTGTTGAAGAGACCATCCTTTCCCCATTTAATTGTCTTGTCTCCCTTGTGAAATGTTACTATGAGGGGAAGAGGTTGCTTCTGGATTCTCTAGTCTGTTCTATTAGTCTATGTGCTTATTTTTATGCCAGTACCATACTATTTTAATTACTATAGTATAGTTTGAAATCAAGACGTGTGATGCCTCACACTTTGTTATTCTTACTCATGATTTCTTTGGCTATTCAGGGGATTTTGTAGTTCTATACAAATTTTGGGAGTATTTGCTCTATTTCTGTGAAAAAAATGCCATTGAAATTTTGACAGAGATTGTGTTAAATCTATAGATGGCTTTGAGTATTATGAACATCTTAACAATATAAATTCTTTCGATCCATAAACATGGAATATCTTTCCATTTATTTGTATCTTCTTTAATTACTTGTATCAAGCTCTTATAGTTTTCATTTTATAAGTATTTCACTCCTTCGGTTAAATTTATTCCTAAGTATTGTTTTTTTTTTTGTTTTTATTTAAGTGAGATATAATTGATACATGAAATTGTATTAGTTTTAGGTGTACAACTTAATTATTTAATATATGTATATATTGAAGAATGATTACTACAATAAGTTAACATCCATCACCACATAGTTATAATTTTTTTTCTTGTGATAGGAACTTTAAGATTTACTTTGTTAGCAACTTCCAAATATATAATACAGTATTGTTAACTTTAGTCACTATGTTGTGTATTACATCCCAGGACTTACTAATTTTATTATTGGAAGTTTGTAATTTTTGATCACCTTCACCCATTATACCCATTCCACCCATTCCCCATGCCCTCCTTTTGGCAACCACCAATCTGTTCTCTGTATCTATGACTCTATTTTTAATTTTTTCCCTTTTTTAAATTTATGTTTTTAATTGAGGTATAGTTGACACACAATGTCACATTAGTTTTGGGTGTACTACATAATTCAACAAGTCTCTGTGTTATGCTATGCTCATCACAAGTGTAGCTACTACCTGTCACCATACAACCTATTCCAATACCATTGACTATATTTCCTGTACTAAACCTTTTGTTCCCATGACTATTCATTCCATAACTGGAAGCCTGTATCTCCCACTCCCCTTCTGGCAACTATCAGTTTACTCTCTGTATTTATTGGTCTGTTTCTGCTTTTTGTTTGCTTGTTCATTTGTTTTGTTTTTTCAGATTCCACATATATATTTGAAATTATATGGTATTTTTCTTTCTCTGACTAATTTCACTTAGCATAATTCCCTCTAGGTTCATTCATGTTGTTGCAAATGGCAAGATCTGATTCTTTTTATGGTTGAGTAATATTATATGCTATATTATTTTTATCCATTCATCTATTGATAAACACTTGGGTTGCTTCCATATCTTGGCTATTGTAAATCATGCTGCACTAAACATAGAGGGGCATATATCTTTTCAAATTAGTGTTTTCATTTTCTTTGGGCAAAAACCAGAGGTGGAGTTACCAGATCATATGATATTTCTATTTTAATGTTTTTGAGGAATCTCTATACTGTTTTCCACAATAGATGTACCAATTTGCATCTGCAAAAACAATGCAGGAGAGTTCCTTTTCCTCCACATGCTCACCAACACTTGTTATTTCTTGTCTTCTTGATGCTGGCCATTCTGACAGGTATAAAGTTATATCATTGTGGTTTTGATTTGCATTTCTCTAATGATTAATGATGTTGAGCACTTTTGATATACTTGTTGGCCGTTTTTATGTCTTTGGGAAAATATCTATTCAGATCCTCTACCCATGTTTTAATTACATTGTTTGGTTTTTTGCTATTGCATTATATAAAGACTTCATATATTTTAGATATTAATTCCTTATCAGATAAGATTTGCAAATATTTTTTCTCATTCAGAGGGTTGCCTATTCCTTTTGTTGGTGGTTTCCTTTGCTGTGTAGAAGCTTTTTAGATTGAAGTAGTCCCACTTGTTGATTTTGCTTTTGTTGCTTTTGCTTTTGGTGTTAAATCCAAAAAATCATTGTTGAATTATAAAGGAGTTTCTCTGCATTGTTTCTTCTAGGAGTTTTATGGTTTCAGGTCTTTGGTATAAGTCTTTAATCCATTTGAGTTTATTTGTGTGTATGATGTAAGAGACTGGTGCAGTTTCATTCTTTTGCATGTAGTAGACCAGTTTTCCCAACATCATTTATTAAAGAGACTATCCTTTTCCCATTGTATGTTTTTGCCTCCTTTGTGTAACAATTGAACATATATGTGTAAGCCTATTTCTGGGCTTTTGTTCTGTTCCAATAATCTGTTTTTATACCAGTACCATATTATTTTGAATACTGTAGCTTTGAAATATAGTGTGAAATCAGGATGTGTGATGCCTCCAGCTCTTTTTTTTTTTCCTGCCTGAAAATTACTTTAGCTATTCAGGGTTTATTGTTCCAATCAAATTTCACGATTTTTTATGTTCTATTTCTGTGAAAAAAATGCCACTAAAGTTTTGATAGGGATTGCACTGAATCTGTAGATTGCTTTGGGTGGTACAGATATTTAATAATATTAATTATTTCAATCCATGAGCACAGAATATCTTTCCATTTTTTTCGGTCTGCTTCACTTTTAATCATCAATGTCTTCTAGTTTTCAGTGTACAGGTCTCCTTGGTTATATTTATTCCTAAGTATTTTATTCTTTTTAATATAAATGGGATTGTTTTCTTAATTTCTTTTTCTGGTTAGTTCATTTTTGTGTATAGAAATGCAACACATATTTGTGTATTGACTTTGTATCCTGCAACTTTACTGAATTTGTTTATTGGTTCAAATTTTTGGTGGAGTCATTAGGGTTTCCTATATATAATGTCATGTTATTTGCAAATAGTGATAGTTTTATTTCTTCCAATTTAGATGCCGTTTTCTTTTAACCTAATTGCTGTGGCTAAGACTTCCAACATAATGTTGAATAAAAGTGATGAGAGAGGGAGCATCTTTGTCTTGTTCTTGATCTTAGAGGAAGAGCTTTTAACTTTTCACCATTTAGTATGATGTTAGCTGTGGGCTTGTCCCATATTGGCTTTCATTATGTTGAGGTATGTTCCTTTTATTCCCACTTTGTTGAGAGTTTTATTATAAATATATGATGAATTTTTTCAAATGCTTTTCCCACATCTATTGAGATAATTATATAATTTCTGCTCTTCATTTTGTTAATGTGGTGTATCACATTGTATGAGTTGAGGATGTTGAAGCATCCTTGAAATGCATCCTTGATATACATCCTGGTTAATCAAGGTATGTGATTCTGTGATGAGAAAGTAGTTATTTGGAGTTATTGCCTAGTCATTTTACATTATTACAACCCTACTTTCACCTAGAGTCTGGACATTAGATAAAGAGCCAAGCTTAGGATTCCTGCCACAAGTTCTACTTCGCTTTTACCCAGGGCACTTTTTATTTTTATTTTATTTTATTTTCAATATATGAAGTTTATTGTCAAATTGGTTTCCATACAACACCCAGTGTTCATCCCAAAAGAGGCCCTCTTCAATGCCCATCACCTACCCTCCCCTCCCTCTCACCCCCCATCAACCCTCAGTTTGTTCTCAGTTTTTAACAGTCTCTTATGCTTTGGCTCTCTCCCACTCTAACCTTTTTTTTTTCCTTCCCCTCCCCCATGGTCTTCTGTTAAGTTTCTCAGGATCCACATAAGAGTGAAAACATATGGTATCTGTCTTTCTCTGTATGGCTTATTTCACTTAGCATCACACTCTCCAGTTCCATCAACGTTGCTACAAAGGGCCATATTTCATTCTTTCTCATTGCCACATAGTACTCCATTGTGTATATAAACCACAATTTCTTTATCCATTCATCAGTTGATGGACATTTAGGCCCTTTCCATAATTTGGCTATTGTTGAGAGTGCTGCTATAAACATTGGGGTACAAGTGCCCCTATGCATCAGTACTCCTGTATCCCTTGGGTAAATTCCTAGCAGTGCTACTGCTGGGTCATAGGGTGGGTCTATTTTAATTTTTTGAGGAACCTCCACACTGTTTTCCAGAGTGGCTGCACCAATTAGCATTCCCACCAACAGTGCAAGAGGGTTCCCGTTTCTCCACATCCTCGCCAGCATCTATAGTCTCCTGATTTGTTCATTTTGGCCACTCTGACTGGCGTGAGGTGATATCTGAGTGTGGTTTTGATTTGTATTGCCCTGATGAGGAGCGACGCTGAACATCTTTTCATGTGCCTGTTGGCCATCGGATGTCTTCTTTAGAGAAGTGTCTATTCATGTTTTCTGCCCATTTCTTCACTGGGTTATTTGTTTTTTGGGTATGGAGTTTGGTGAGCTCTTTATAGATTTTGGATACTAGCCCTTTGTCTGATATGTCATTTGCAAATATCTTTTCCCATTCCGTTGGTTGCCTTTTAGTTTTGTTGGTTGTTTCCTTTGCTGTGCAGAAGCTTTTTATCTTCATAATGTCCCAGTAGTTCGTTTTTGCTTTTAATTCCCTTCCCAGGGCACTTTTTAAAATAACCACTTAGAGTTGAGCCCATGAAAAGTTACTGACTGCCACCCAACCACCTTATAAGTAATAGGTGCTTACTACCCTGCTTTCTATCATGACACAGAATAGAGAAGTGCCCTTCCTCCACCCTCATTGCACCTCCCATCCTTTTCTGGGATCTATCAGCAATGGCTTGTGACTGGAATTCCTTTTCATGAGTGTGTTGAAACTGCACCTTCAATCAAAACTGCCCTGAAGTTTTTTTTCACTTCCCCAAAGTGGGAACTCACATGCTGAGAGAGCTACCTGCCAACCCCATGTGTGTCTGGCTTGTGCCTCTTCATTCAGTAGGTCATAATCTGCATATTCTTAATTTAACACATCAGCTACAGGCCCCCCAACACAGTTTCTTTAAATGTATTGTTAAATCCTGTTGGCAAATGTTTCCTCCAGGATTTTTAGATCTATGGTCATCAAGAGTATTGGCCTATAATTTTCTTTTCTTTAGAGTCCTTATCTGATTTTCATATCAGAGTAATGCTGGCCTTCTAAAATTAGTTTGGAAATGTTCTTTTTTCTTTGTAAGAGTTTGAGAAGGATTGATATTAATTCTGAATATGTCTGGTAGAATTCACCAGTAAAGCCATCTTGTCCTGGACTTCTGTTTGTAGGGAGGTTTTTGATTACTGATTACCACCTACTGGTAATTATCTGTTAAGCTTTTCTATTTCTTCATGGTTCAGTCTTGATAGATTGTATGTTTCCAGGAATTTATCTGTTTCATCTAGGTTATCCAATTTGTTCATGTATAATTGTTCATAGTAGCCTTAGGACATTTTGTGTTTCTGCATTGACATTTGTAACGTCTCCTCTTTCACTTCTGATTTTGAGTCCTCTCTCTCTTTGATGAGTCTGACTAAAGGTTTGTCTACTTTGTTTATCTTTTCAAAAACTAGCTCTTATGTTCATTGATCTTTACTATTGCATTTTTAATCTGTATTTCATTTACTTCTGCTTTGATCTTTGTTATTTCCTTCTCTGTATTAATGTTGGATTTTGTTCTCTTTCTAGTTCCTTGAGGTGTAAAGTTAGATTGCTTATTTTAAAACTTTGTCTCTTAGGGACTTCTGGGTGGCTCAGTCGATTAAGCAACCGACTTCAGCTCAGGTCATGATCTTATGATCTCATGGTTCATGAGTTCCATCCCCGCATCTGGCTCTGGGCTGGCAGCTCAGCGCCTGGAGCCTGCTTCAGATTCTGGATTCTGTCTCCCTCTCTCTCTGCCTCTCCCCTACTCATGATTTCTCTCTCTCTCTCTCTCTCTCTCTGTCTCTCAAAAATAAATAAACATTAAAAAATATTTTAACTTTGTATCTTCAAATGAGCATTTATCACTCTGAACTTCCTTCCTAAAACTACTTTTGCTGAGAGGTGCCTGGAATGAAACAATCAATTTTCATTTAGAGTTATTATTGATATGTAAGAGACTTACTAGTACAATCTTATTAATTACTTTCTGGTTGTTTTATAGTTCCATTGTTTCTTTTTCTCTCTGTTTCTGCCTACCTTTATAAATTGGTAATTTTCTATAGTGATACGCTATGTTTCCCTTTTCTTTATCTTTTGTGAATCTACTCTAGGTTTTTGCTTTGTAGTTACCATAAAGTTTACATAAAACATTTCACAGACAAAACAGTCTGTTTTAAGCTGAGAGCTTAAACTTCCATTTCTTACAAAAGCTTCATGATTTTACTTCCCCATTTTATATTTTTGATGTATTATTTTTTAAATATATATTTTTAATGTTTATTTATTTATTTTTGAGAGAGAGAGAGAGAGAGGGAGGGGCAGAGAGGAGGACAGAGGATCTGAACCTGGCTCCACGCTGACACTAGAGAGCCAGATGTTGGGCTCAAACTCATGAACTATGAGATCATGACCTGAGCCAAAGTCAGATGCTTAACCAACTGAGCCACCCAGGTGCCCTGATGTATTATTTACCTCTTTGTATGTTGTGTATTTAACCAAACTATATTAGCTATAATTATTTTTAATACACTTCCCCTTTAACTTTCATACTATAGTTAAGTAGTTAACACACCATCCTATTACAGAATTTGAGCTTTCTAAGTCTGGCTGTATATTTATTTACCTTTACCAGTGTGTGGTATACTTTCATATGTTTTCATGTCACTACCTAGCATCTTTTCATTTCAACTTGAAGAACTCCTTTCAACATTTCTTGCAAGTCAGGTCTAGTGATAATGAACTCCCTCAGCTTTTGTTCACCTGGGAAAGTCTTTCTTTCTCCTTTGTATTTGAAGGATAACTTTGCTGGATAGAGTATTCTTAGCTAGAAATTTTTTTGTTGTTGTTTCAACACTCTGAATAGGTCATTCTACTCTCTTGTAGCCTGCAGGATTTCTGCTGTGAAATCTTCAGATAGCCTAATGGGGGATTCTTTCTAGTTCTCAATATTTCTTTTATCTGGCTGTTTTTAAGATATTCTGTTTAACTTTGATTTTTGACAGTTTCATTTTAATATGTCTTGGAGGTTTTGGTTTTTTTTTTTTTTTTTTTTTTTTGCATTGAGGCAACAGGATGACCTGTTAGCTTCGTGAACTTAGATGTCCAATTCTCTGCAGGTTTGGGACATTCTCAGCTATTACTTCTTCAGATAAACTTTCTGCCCCTTTCTTTCTCTCTTCTCCTGGAACCCTGATATTCTAATTTTTTTAATGGAGTCCTATACATCACATAGGCTTTCTTTGGTCCTTTTCATTCTTTTATCTTTGTTCTGCCTGACTGTGTAGTTTCAAAATTCCTGTCTGCTCCCTTATTTCTCCTGTCTTCCTTTTGCTCTACTCAACTACCAATGCTCTCTGCTGAAATTTTTTCATTCATTGAATTCTTCAGCCCCAGAATTTCTATTTGTTTCTTTATGATTTCTATCTCTTTGGTAAATACCTCATTTTATTCATTTTTTTCCTGACTTCATTGAATTGTCCTTCTAGTTTTCTTATAGCCCATTGAGTTTCTTCAAAACAGCTATTTTGAATTCTTTACCAGCTAGGTCTCAAAATACTGTGCCTTTGGGTTCAGCTATAGAATTATTGTTACCTTTTTGTAACAACCTGTTTTTTTTTTATTTTTCATGTTACTTGTAGTTTTGTGTCATTGCTTTTGTATCTGATGTACCAGATGCCTCCTTAAATATTTACTAATTCTCTTTGAGTTAGATACTTTTCATTGTTGCTGTTATATCTGGGTTTTTCTCTGCATTTTGGGTTTCCCAGAAGGGTTGCACTATAGCTTGTGTTTGCAGTTTCTCCATTACCCACAGATTTTATTCTTTGTTTTTCTAATTGCACTCCATTTGCTGGACTTGATTTTGCCACTGGCCTCAGGATCACACACAGGAAACCAGAGTATAAGAAGGTGTGGGTTTAGTCCTCAGGGTACTGAGGGTGCTGTGGACCTCGTGGAGAGATCCTCAGGTGACAAACTCCCAAAGGCTCATAGACAAACTTCCTGCTAAAGTCTCAATGTAGTCAACAGGAACCATATTGCTTTAATGCCTTTTGTTATTCTTATCTGCCTTTTTCTTGATCTCCTTCTTCACCCCAGTATGGAGGTCCCACCTAGTACTGAGTGCTTCTGGAAGGAAATGGGCTTTTTCAGACAGGTACCACTTAACTAGAGTAGCCAGGCCCTCACTTACCACTATCCTTTTTCCCCACGGGAAAGATCACCATTGGGTGGATAGCTCAGCCCAGTGCAGAGTTGCCTTGAGGGTAGGGAAGGACAGTGCAGGGAAGATTCCCCTTACTATCTCCATTGCAACCAAATTCTCTTTTTTCCTCCAATGAGATGTTAGAATTTCCCCTTGGGAAGGCTGGACTCTTGCAAATTCTCTCTATTCTGTGGATATCTGTCCCAAATCAGCACTCTCCAAGTTTATTGCCCCAACTGGAATGAGAAAAGTTGAGGCAAATTCTCTGGCTCTGCTGGTTCCACAGACAATACAGAGGTCTGTCTGCCTTTTACCAGATGCACAGATGGGCAACACTTCATCCAAATTCCCTGGCATATGATGCTGGATCCCACAATTCCAAAGGTGCTTCTGTGTGTGGATGGATCTTTCATTTGTTGTTAAAAGGGAAAGACAAAAAAGAAGAACATCTTGCCATCACTCCCTTTCCATCCTTTATCATTGTTATTTTTTTGCATTTGCATTTAACACAGAGAGATCCCAAAAGAAAAGGAAAAATCTATATAGTGGGGGAGATAGGGTGAAGATCACAGGATTTATTTTTAAAATTAAACAAATTTTTTTTTATTTTTGAAAGACAGAGATAGAGCATGAGCAGAAGAGAGACAGAAAGAGAGGGAGGCACAGAATCCGAAGCAGGCTCTGAGCTATGAGCTATTAGCTCAGAACCGGACGTGGGGCTGGAACCACAAGATCATGACCTGAGCCAAAGTCGGATGTTTAACCAACTGAGACACCCAGATGGCCCCACAGGATTTTTAATCAGAATATATGGTACTCACTCTGTGATTCCAACAAATTCCAATTTTATAACTTTGGTCAAGTTACATAGATAATACTCAGCTTCTCTCTCTCATCTGTAAAATGTAAGTAATGTAAACGTTTAAGAGCTGTGGGGAAAATTGAATGAAAGATCTATAAAGAGCCTAGCCTGTATTAGGTACCCAACAAATGCTAGGGCTCATCGTTCCTTCTTCCTTCCCTACTGTCTTTTCTTGCCTTTCAGTAAGAATAACAACTTCCTTATGTACTTTATAGCTACTTTTAAAATATGAAGAATAAGGTCAATTTAAAAAAAAATTTAAATTAAAAGCACTTTTGCTAATATCCATCAATTTTCATTCACTTACAACTCTAATATCTGTCTTTATTACAGAGAGTATTTAGAGATCTCAGATGGTTGTGAAAATGAGGTGAGCACCTCCAAAATACAATTTTAAGTTATTTGAAGCATCTTTGAGTCTGGCATTAATAGAGTGATCAATAAATATTTGTGTAAAGAATGCTATTAAAAATTTAATGAGACAAATAAAAGTAAATGTTCTTGGTAAGTTTTAGTACCGAAATACACACACATATTCATTAATTCTTTTTTTAATGTTTATTTATTTATTTAGAGAGAGTGAGAGAAAGCATGGACCGGGGAGGAGCAGAGACAGAGGGAGAGAGAGAATCCCAAGCAGGCTCCGTGTTGTCAGCACAGAGCCCCAAATGGGGCGCAGTCTCACAGTTTTTGAGATCATGACCTGAGCCAAAATCAAGTCAGTTGCTTAACCAACTGAGCCACCCAGGCACCCACAAATATTCATTAATTCTATATAAGTCAAGAAGTAAATCTATTTGGATGAATCTTCCTCTCTTATCTGTTTCCCTTTTGGTCTGACTTGAATAAGTTCATAGAAAATGAAAAGTTATCTTAAATTACATACATAGTTTCAAATAAGAAGACCTATCACTAATGAACTAAATCTTTAAGTACCACTCCGAAAACACAATTGTGGTTTTCCATTTGTCAGTGACAAGACTATTTTAACAGAACATGAATTGCTACAAGAATATCTGAAGCTTAGCTGTGAGTTAATCCCCCTGCCTATGCATAGCACTTGTACTCTCAGAACTCAGTATTGGCTTTACTCTGGGGGTGGCCAGCTCCACTTTCCTGCCTCTCTGCTTGATCTCTGCTGGCCGGCTGCACAGCTTCCAGGTGTTTTCACGAGCACTTCTGGTCAGATGGGGCCCCAGGAGCCACAGTGGGTGGGACTATGTCTCAGCTACCTTGCCTGGGCAGAAAGGGAGGGGGTTGTATAGGCTACTTTCAATTTCCCAAATAATCTCTCTAGTTGGGAAGGGCTGGGAGCTACCCTCAGCCTTAGCTATGGATTAATGGCCCTGCCTATGCATATCGCAGGGTAGCTCTCCATGCCCAGTACTGGCTTTGCTCTCCGGGTGGTCAGCTCTTCCCACCCACCTCTCAGCTCAAATTTGCTGGGACACAGAGCTTCCAGGTATTCCCACCAGCCCTTCTGGTCAAATAGAGCCAGGAAACACTCTCCCCAACAGGTGGGATTGTGACTCAGTTCCTTGCCTTGGTGTAGGTAAATCAAGCTGTAGAGCCAGCAAAATGCCTCATTTGACAATTCAATGAGGTAGATCTAAATTCCCTAGTCAGAGTGTGCCCCCAGCTTGGTTCTGCAGATGAGCAAAACCACTGTTTGGGATTAGTTCTTGGGCAGTGCAGGTATGAACTTGTTCTGCTAAGATCCATGTGCTGGTTGCAAGCCCCTTCCCCTTCTCCATCATAGTCAAATTCCCATTGGTTGAGCCCCACAGATTTCCCTGCAATCCCCCTGGTGCAGATCAGAGTAGGGACTCCCGTAAAGTGACAATGCTGAGGGGTGCTGGTTGTCACTCCCTGTGTTTTCTTTTCCCACTAGAGGAATGGAGGCTCAGGGAAGACCTCTTTGGGTGGTGCTCTGCTGGCCTGGGGGAGGGACAATGTAGTAAATGTGTACTTCTCTTACCCTTCTAATGCCATCTGTCTTGGTGTCTGTGGTGCAGGGTGTGTTTCAACCTTACCCTCATGTTCTAGGATTTGCTCAGTGGTGTCTTGTTCGTGAATACTTGTTAGTTGTTCTTCTTGTGAGGGGGAGCAAAGTCAGGAATGGCCTACGTCACCATTTTGTTGATGTCACTCTCCAAAAGCTTGACTCATAGTCATAAAATTAGAATTCTATTAGATTAAATCATATCTACCACAATAGCTTCATAAATGTCATTGATGTTCCTGTTAAGTTTTTGATTGTTCTTATTACTATATTCTACTCTTCCTGGCAAAAGACCTTAGAAACTCAATAGCATCATTGCGTGTTAAAATTTTAATCTGATTGTGAAGTCTCTTCCTTAACTGGGAGGAGGAGGAAGAAGAGGAAGGGGAGGAGAAGAAGGCAGCCAGCAGACTCAGTGATAATAAAAAATAAAGTCTTTGGATCTAAAAGAGGACAGAATAATGTTCCTGGAGACCATAAGAGCTACTCTCTAACAAACTGTTCTTTTAACTTGCAAGATTAACCTTGTCCTCAGGATCAAGTCCTTCTTTAAGTATGTTGAAACAACTACTCCATAAATCAAAGAAAGTTAGTGGCAAGGATTATTAGGAGTGCTTCAAAATGTATTTTTAAACAATGAATAATATGAGGGGCTTTTTCTACATTTACAATAATCAACACTCTAATAAAGTGTCTGTAAAATTGAATTTAAAAATTAATATTGCAGAAATGGAGACTTCTTTAAACTAACAACTGAGTTTGAGGCTCTTCTGTGGTAGAAAACTATTGATATAACATTGGTCATTAGAAACCTAAAAAACAAGTGAAACATTTGCAAACTACCTGACAGCCACAAGCTTACATATGTATCAAACCAAGAAAAGGCAAGCCCTATTTTAACATTAGGGTGAACAGATCAGGTTACCAACTACTAACCTCAAGGGATTACTTCTGAGGTTTCTCAGGGTGGGGGCAGGGGAAGAAATAGTGTACCATTGACGGTCCACCATCAAACCTAAGAGCTCTGAGTATAAGCACTCCACCCACACACAGCTGCATGGCCCAATTTAAGCATGTGATCTTCACAGGGAAAAGTTGGAAAAAAACAGAGTCAGAGATTGCACAATTCAGGAGATTTTTGCCAAAGTGCTCCCTAGCTTGCCTGAGACACCCTGGATCTGGCTCTCAGACATGCTGAAAGGGCTTTCCTTGATCTCCACAAAGCCAGAAGCAGGGTCCCTCTAGCAGCCAAGTGATTCTCCTGGGTCAGTTAAACCCAAGTTCAACAGCCTCATAACATCTGGGCTGCAGCAGAGAAAGACTCATTCTTCTCTTTGTTGTTGTGTCCAGCATCAGCCCAGCACAAAACTAAACTAGCTAAATAATGTCTGTCTTTTGATATTTCCATGTGTGATTTTCCTAAATAAAAATAAGGCAGAGTTTGTTTTTTAATCAAGCTGTGATAGTAAGCTTCTTTTTTTAAATATATTGTGGTTTTTCAAACGCAGTTCCTTATGAAAAAAATGAAATAGACTTATTAAATGATAAACTATTTGAAATCATGGCCATAAATAAGAAAAATGGAATATTTCAATATAAAAACCTGATAAGGTCAACAGAAAGTTAGAGATATAAATGTAATTATTAAAACATCACTATTCCTATGAAGGTAAAAATGACCCTTTATTCCATGATAAGCCCTATAAGGCAAAAAGGTACACAATTGCTTCAGTGTATTTGATCTCTTAAAAATCTGGTTGTCAAATCCATCCCCTTAAATAAAAAGAATGGGCTGGTGGGAAGAGAAAGAAAGAAAAATTAGGGGGAACAGAAGATATAACACAATAATAAAATTTTCTTTCTTTAGTGTCGGAGGCCATACAATAATGTTCCATGGTGGGGGGCACCTGGGTGGCTCAGTCAGTTAAGTGTCCGACTTGAGCTCAGGTCATGATCTTGCAGTACATGTGTTCGAGCCCTGCATTGAGCTCTGTGCAAACAGCTCAGAGCCTGGAACCTGCTTCATATTCTGTGTCTGTCTCCCACTCTGCCCCTTGTCCACTTGCACTCTGTTTTTCCCTCTCAAAAATAAATAAACATTAAAAGAAAAAATTTTTAATAATAATGTTTCTGTGGATGATGACAAGTACTCTGATAAAGTGTCGTTTGCTTTAGGACTTTTGTATTTGGCTCTTCATAAGCAATAGCCAGAGAAGACAATCAATGTATGGCTATTAGAATTTTCCTGGGGTCCTAATTAGTATTCTCCTGGGGTCCTAAAAGCAAGTTGCACAACCAGCATAATTTTTCCAACACAAATAGATATAGAGAATCACATATGGACCTAGTGTGTTTTGTAACACATCCAAACAGAACCATTCTTTAAGACATTTGTGTTACTTATTAACCCTGATTTTGTCTCAGACATGAGTTTTTTCTATCTGTGCTTTTGCAGTGGACTACCAGCTTAATTCTGCTCTAAGATTGGATGATAGACATTTTAAGCCTCTTTAGAAGTCTAAAGGCCTTTAGAACTTTTCCTGCTCAAAACCAAACTGCAAATGGCTCCTGCCATTGTGTACATTTCTGTACACAAATGTATGGAACTACACCACTTCCTACGCAACACTTTCTATGCAACTTCCTATGCAACAATTAACTTAATGTTTTAATATTTAATACTTTATGCTAAGGACAAGTGCATTACAATTGGTCCATTAAATCCAACAGTTTTATCTACATAACACGGGCCTTCCTCATAATGGCCATAAGAAGAAACAAGATATAGGGAGGCACTGTCCCTATGATAACCAGAAGAGTTGAAGAGTCCATCAAAGAAAGATATTCATACACCCCATACAAATGTTCACTGAATAAATAAATTATGTCTTGCTTAATCATGAAAACTTATGCAGCCATTAAAACTGAAAATTCTAAAAAATACCAACATAAACATGAAAATGTGTGATGTAATATTGATTTTTACGAAAAAGTTATATTCAGAATTAAAAACACATATATACATTTGTGTGTTTGTATACACATTTGACTGCAATCTTGAAAATGCATTGAAAAATACACATGGAGAGAAAATGAATCAAAATGCTGATAGTGACTGTCAAAGTTTAAGACTATATATTATTATTGTTGTTTTCTCTTCAAAAGTTTTTGTAATCCATTTTGTTTATATTTTTAATTAATTAATTAATATTTTTAGGGAGAGAGAGAGAGTGTGTGTGGGGAGAGAGAGGGGCAGAAGGAGAGAGAGACAGAATATTAAGCAGGCTCCATGCCCAGTGTGCATCGCAACATGGGGCTGGATCCCATGACCATGGGATCATGACTTGAACCAAAATCAAGACTCGGTCGCTCAATGGACAGAGCCACCCAGGCACCCTGTTTGTAATCTTTTTAAAAGAAGGGATTTGGAAATCATTTTGCAAACTCTTCAGATATTTTTTTTAACAAATTCAGTATGGTACATAAAACTAGGTATCACTAGAATATACCCACCATTAACAAATCCAATATGGTACATAAAACTACATTGGTAGATATGACTAGACTGTATCCACCATGACTCTTTAAAACCAGATGCATACCCCAATTAAAACTGACAACATAAAATCCCTGAATGAAATGAGTTCTTTAGTTTCCAAAAGGCATGCATTCTTTATTTGTGACTAAATTTTAGCCACAAAATGGAAATCCCCGTTTTTTTTCTTTGCAATAAGGAAATACAATTGGAATTTTTATCATACAAAGCAGAGAGGAACAATTTTTAAGTTTTAAGAAATTGTGTAATTGTATGTTTTGAGAAATCATGTCATTTCCTGACTTTTCTGTTTTAAGTGTTATTTTACTATTTTTAAAAAATGGGGTCATAATTCCAAAGTGGGGAAGATAAAATGGCTACTTTCTATATAGCTTTTGATTGTTTAAGGATTTCTAACTACTTTATGCTGAAATCTAATAACATATCTCCAGTTCTATCTGAAATATTATTAGCATAATATTCTCTTAGCAGAGCTCTACCAGCTTTTAACCTACCTGACACTTTTCCTGTATTTGTGCTCTGTTTAACACAAGCAAGCCCGCAGCTTCCTGTGTGATGGTGATAACATATGCCTGACTTTGTTGTTGGTTGCTGGAGTGAAAGGGAAGACAATGCCCTTTAACCTGTGTCAAGTAGAATAAAGCTTATCAGATCCTCCCCAGATATCATTAAAGGAAATGGGCTGAGAAGGCTGCCTCTGGTAGGAAACATATATTTTAGAAAACTGTCACTGCTAATCTTTTTTGTTATGGCACTAGAAAATCACCTCTAGAAATTTCAGCCCTTCTAGACAATGAAATCCTACCAAGATAAACTGAAGAAAGTAACAAGAAAAATGTAACAGGCAATAAATTATCTTCTTGCAACCACTATGACAAATGCCCTTCACCAAAAGAATTACCTCACTATGATTATTGGAAATTGAATCTGAAATCCATTAAGTGTTCAAAAGATAAGAAGTAATACAGAATTTTATTAAGCTTGCTTATAAAATACAAACGTATAAAATATTACTTACATTTAAGTTGCAAAAGGTTTATTACCAACTAAGTTTATTCAGTCTCTTGGGAAATTCTATCAGGCATAATACCGATAGTCGCACACTCAAATCTCCTTGCCCTCTCCCTGTCTCCACTTTCACATACACAAGAAAACTGTTAGACCTAATAAACAAATGCAGTAAAGTTTCAGGATACAAAACCAACAGACAAAAATCATTATTTTCTACACACTAACAATAAGCAATCTGAAAGAAAATTAAGAAAACAATTCTGTTTATAATAGTATCAAAAGGAATAAAATGTTTAGGAATAAACTTAACCAAGGAGGTAAAAGACTTGTATACTGAAAACTACAAAACATTGCTGAAAGAAATTAAAGGAAACATAAATAAATAGAAATCCATGTTCATGGATGGAAAACATAACATTGCTAAAATTACTATACTACCCAAAGCAATCTACAGAATCAGTGCAATTCCTTTCAAAACTCCAATGGCATTTTAACAGAAATAGAAAACACAATCCTAAAATCATATGGAACCACAAAGAACTGTGAAAAACCAGAATCTTGAGAAAGAATAAAGCTGGAGACCTCATACTTCCTGATTTCAAAACATAAATACTACAAAGCTACAATAATCAAAAGAGCATGGTACTGATATAGAGACCAATGGAACAACAACAAAAAAGCCTAGAAATCAATTCATGCATCAACTGATCTTCAACAAGGGTGAGAAGAGTACACAATGGGGAAAAGATAGAGTCTTCAACAAATGGTGCTGGGAAAACTGGGTATCCACGTACAAAAGAATGAAACTGAACTCTTTATCTTATTCCATCCACAAAAATCAACTCCAAATGGATTAAAGACTTAAACATGAGACATGAAATGGTAAAACCCAGAAAACAGAAAGTAACAGATGTTGATAAGGATGTGGAGAGTGAATCCCTTGTGTACCTGTGGTGGGAATGTAAAATGGTGCAGCCATTATGCAGGACAATATGTTAGTCCCTCAAAAACTTAAAAATGGAATTACCATATGATTCAGATATCCTACTTCTGTGTATTTATCCAAAAAAATTGAAATCAATATCAGAAAGAGGCATCTGTACTTCCATTGTTCATTACAGCTATTTTCACAATAGCTAAGAGGTAGAAGCAATCTAAGTGCCTGTCAACAGATGAATGGATAAATAAAATATGGTTTATATACAATATGGAATATTATTCACCCATAAAAAATTCTATGACATGCTACAACATGGATGAACCTTGAGGAAACTATGCTAAGTGAAATAAACCAATCATTGAAGGAAAAATACTGTATCATTCCACTTATATGAGGTATCAAAAATAGTCAAACTCGGGGTGCTTGGGTGGCTCAGTAGGTTAATGACTGACTCTTGATTTCAGCTCAGGTCATGATCTCATGGTTCGTGAGTTTGAACCCCACATTGGGCTCTGCACAGTGCAGAGCCTGCTTGGGATTCTCTCTTTGCCCCTCACCTGCTCATGCTCATTCTCGCTCTCTCACTCTCTCTCAAATAAATAAACTTTTAAAAATAGTAAAAAATAAAATAAAATAGTCAAAATCATCAAAGCAGGAAGCAGGATGATGGTTGTCAGGAGCTGAGGGAAAGGAGAAATGTGGAGTTGTTATTTAATGGGTATAAAGTTACAATCACTCAAGATAAAAGAGTTCTAGAGACCTTTTGTTATAACATTGTGCTTATACTTAGCAATACTATACTGTATACTTAAAAAATTTTTTAAGTACAAAAAGTATTATACTTGCACAACACACAAATCACTTCACTTGATATGGTTGCAATCTAAAGATGTAATTCAAAGAATAATCATTAGAATAGTATTTGTACCAATATGTCCATTTTTTTCTTAAGAATTATCCAGGTAAATTATAATTCTCTTGTGTCATGTAATGTATACAACAAATTTTGACCACCTTACACGTGTCAAATACTAGTGCAGCTCTTATTAAAAATCCCATACAATGGACACATCAGGCCACTCCCATCTCTTAGATTGCAGAACAGTTTAAATTGTGAGCCCAAATCTATCCCACATCCATTCTCAGAATTTCTACATTTTCAACATTATCAGGTAATTTATGGATCCTCATTCTTCCTATCATGGCACTGTCTCTGTAATCTATACCTCTTACCTCCAGGTAGAGATGGCTTTGCTAAGATACTACCTTGTCTGCTATTTTGCATGCTGTGTAAATAGCTCCAGTACCCTGTTGGTAAACTTCTCTGCAGTCTCTACTCACAGCTCCTAATTTCCCAACAACTAGTAAAACCTTGTTATTTTGTTTAACAAGCAAATAGCTTATGTAAAAAGGTGGAGAAGGAGGTATAAAATGAATATCACAGAATCACAAAGCACAAAGAAAACCAGACCTAGAAACCAGAAAGTTGTTAATATCAGGTTGCTCTCCATATCTCTGCTTCTCTCACTGCTTGGGACCGTGGGCCCTGAGTCAGACTACCTAAGCCTAAAATCTTGTTCCACCATTTGCTAGCTATATCACTCTGATTAAACCATTTACTATGTCTAAGCCTCATTTTCTCCATCTGAAAAATTGGAACAAAAAAACTACCTTTCTAATAAAGATATGGTGACATTAGAGAGTAAAGTTCTTATGTAGTATGTAGTAAGTTCTCCATATGTGTAAGCTGTCAAATTATTCTCTTTACTTCTTCATCTATACTGAATCACTCAGACTCAACATAGCTGCTGTCCAAACTCTGGGCATCATCCTATCTGAGAATGCAACACAGTGATATGGCTAATATTGGGTCAACTGTCCTCTGTGGTTTAAATAATTGTTGCCCACAGCCAGGATTTTGAGACATGAAGGGTAGCACTGTCTAAGAGACCTGAACATGCTAAATTTACACAAGCAATAGAATTTATCTTGGACATTGTGTCCTGAATCTATAAATTATATACTCTTGGTTAAGTTACTATTTATAGGTACAGTCATTTTTCTGCTGCTGTTTCCAAAAAAATTGGTGGCACATATAGGGCTAGGTCCAAAGAGGACAAATTCCTGCTGAAGAACTTTTCACTCTATCTTATGCCTCCAAATAGCTATTTTATGCTAAGCAATTTATTTCACCTCTCTGATCACTCAGTTGAGATCACAGTTGAGATCACAGTTGTCTCAACTGTAATAATGTAAGTTATATTTGTCAACTGTAATAATGTAAATTATATAGAACAGTGTTTCTCAAAATCTATCCGCATGCAGCTCACAAGCTAACACTCTGCTATGGACTGTACCACAAATGAGATGGATAGTAGAGTATATGAGAAATTCCTAGACCTTTCTCTAACTTCACCTCTTTTCCTCGAAATAAAAAAACATATGTATGTATCAGTGAGTAAATCAGGGTACTTGAAACAGCCTAAATAGATGATCTCTAAAACCTCTTAAGTTCTAAAACTTACAATTCTAAGACAATCTTAAAACTAATTCAAAGAAGATCCTTTAGATAATCTAAAGTAACACAAATTTGCTACATTTCTCCAGTAATTCTGTAGCCTTATTATATGAGATGAACAAAGATTTCAGTAAGTTATTCTCAAGAATGAGTGTTTCATATGCATTGGAAAAAAAGCAAAAATGGTTGTCCCGTAGACTGGTTGAAGAGCTTATAAAATTACAAAATCGTTCTTTATCTATTAACATTTGCAGAATGATTTATGAAATATTGATGAAGACATATGGAGTTTATTATTCAGTTACAAACATAGCCTACTTTCTTATTCTTAGCAATAATTCATGAAATATATAAAAAGAATACTTCATTTCTAACATCTTTCACATTTATTTTGGGTGTGCAGTTAAATATGGGCATTTCCTTCAGTCAAAAACTTTGGCCATATTTGCAAAAGTGTTTGGCATAAAATAGGCTTAAATCTAAAATTATCTTCTAAATTACTAGGATAAAAATGTTTTATTAACAACAATATTTCCAAGTTTTACATTATCTTATACCAATATTTCTGCAGGGCCTATTGCCCTCTCAGGTTATTCCCAGTGGTACTTCTCTTCATTAATGGCAGAGAGAACAATTCTTTCAGGATAGGATTTCCTGTTCACTGGCTATAAAATTACAAGGATGTTAGTTTGGAATAAGTTTGATCTAAGTACTTAATAGTAAGTAATAACAGCATATATTTGACAGACCCCAAATGAAGATGTGGGCCTACCTACAGAAATAATTTTCGTTCACATTCTATTTTGTTTTAAAGACATCAACTTGTGTTCCTTTAATTCCCTAAAGTAAATTATGTATTCTATTTTTTGAAGATTGACCTAATATAATAATGTTTACCAGTTGAGCAACTCCCTATCAACTATTATGAGACTACAATAATGGGTAGCATTCCTATCAAAACTCATTAAATTTTCTGGTTAATTCTCTCCTCTTTTTTAGAGAATAATCTGAAAATCATGCTTACATTTTACTCTAGAAGAGTATTGTAATATCGTAATCAATGAACAATATAATTTTCATAATTCTGCAGCCATCCAGAAAATATTGGAGCAAGGCTACTAGTAAGTGGATTCTAAGGTAAATTATAATGGTGTAGAATTGTAATTGTTTAAGTGAATTGATAGGTTGGACTTCTCCAGGAAAATGTTTAGGTGCCAGTCTAATTCATGTACAATAGGGAGTTACTATAGAAAGTAGTAGTGGAGATTTACTAACCATAATAGTTAGAATTCTAAAACTGTGAGCCCCAATTCCAACCTGTACCGGCTTCCAGATTGGATGACAGTTTCGCAGCAAGGAATGTTATTGACTGGAAACAACATAATAAGATGGCTTAAATAACAAACGCATTCAGTCATTATGCATACTAAGAAATCTGAAGGTGGGCAGTTTAAAGGTTTGTTGGCAAGCTAAAAATGACAGGGTTCTGGGATTTTCTCTTTACAGTTCTTTTGGCCTTTCCTTCATGTTTGCAAAATGGGTTCCACAGTTCTAGACATCATTTGTCTAAAGGCAAGGATCGGGAAGGGGGAAAGCTGTGGGACTAGAGTACGAGAAATTTGTGTTCCTTCCTCTTTTTTATAAGTAAGGGTTAAATCTTTCCCAAATGTTCTCCAACAGAGTTCTGACAGTTCTGTCAGATAACCATTCCTGGGTGCACAGGATTATAGGAAAGAGACCACTTGGCCAAGGAAAATGTGATTGCCAGACTACAAATGATTGGTTCAGATCACTTTTGAGTCTGCACAAATAGATTTGTGATTCCATTAGCATTAAAAGGAGACCAATCTCAGAAAAAAAAAAAAAAAAAGGAATAAACTACTCATACATGCAATAACATGGAAGAATCTCAAAAATGTTATGCTAAGTGAAAGCATTATGCCAGACTCAAAAGGCTCCATACTGTATGACTCAATTTATGACATTCTAAAAAAAAAGGCAAACTATAGGGACAGAAAGCAGATCAGTGGTTTCCCAAAGTGGGAAAGGGATTGATTACAAAGAAGCATGAAGGAGATTTTTAGATAATAGAAATCTTTTCTGGCTTGATTGTGGTGTTAAACTACTCTATAAATTTGTCAAAATTCATAGAACTGTACACCTAAAAAAGCATTGCTTTTTATTAAATATTAATTATATGTAAATAAACAAAAAAGTTAGAGACTTCTCTGGCAAAAGGCAATTAGTAGTATATATTACCACTCCCTCTATTACTGTTTCTCTCTGAGACCTTTAGCATATTCTGAAACTCCTCATGGAGATCTAGAATTAAATCAATTCATTTTAAAACTGTAGCCCAAAAGTAGACTAGACCTGGAAAAATCATTTCAGTAGAGACTAGTTAATTAAGAAAAAAACTCCAGGTGTGCCAGAAAGTTCCTGGAATAATCTTAGCATCTGTTTTGGCAAAAATCTGTTTCCCATGGTCAGCAACAACTTGTGGAGCTGGACTTTGCCAGAAAATATTCCTCTGGCTGCTCTCTATTTGCACAGCATTCAGAACTTTGTGTGCCTGCAGAGGATGTCTAATTAACATAAAAGTGTGATCAGTTACACAGAACAGCAGTTACATTTCAGTGTTAAAACTTTTAGGAAATGCTAATCTTATAAAATTTCTTTACATAGAAATTTCTTACATAAAAAACTTTATTTTATCCTCTTTCTACATCTTCACCAATAATCTATTCAAGAGAGTAAAATACAAAACACTAAATATCTTCTACAATAGTTGAGCCCCAGTTCTTAGTGTTGTTAAAAGGGACACTTTAACTTCTCATTTTTAGTGTAGATAATGCCTCTGAATTAACTAAAATTTTATTGGATGAAATTCTAAACATATTTCTAAATGCATATTAGCCATTGGTCTAATGCTTAAATAAAAACAGTATTGGCACTATGAGAACTGAACAGAACAATCACTAAAACTAGGCAACAGGCCTAAAAAGCTTATTAATGACTTTCCCTACAACATTACCCACATACATGTGGCCTGGTCCACATGGCAGTGTTTTTTTTTTTACATAGTTACTAACATGCTAAGTATACACAATAGCAAGTTTGAATAAAATGTGAGAAATCCAATCATTTCTATGATTTAAAAAATCCAGATGTTTAAAATCACGTAGATCAAACATTCGAACATTTGAATATTCCTTCTTAATTTTATCCAAATGTTTTGACATTTTAGAGGAGGAAAATTAGGAGTAAGAAATAATGGGACTAAAATGAACCAAGCAGAATTTTTATTTTGAGTAGATCTTGAGGAACAGTTGATAAGCATTTGAGTGAATATTTGTGCTTTTGGAAACAATGGACAATCTCCAGTATCTACTCTAAAATTTGAATAGTGATTTCCTACTACCTTGCCTCCAGTCTTCTAATGTGGTTAATCTTGGGAGGTCATTTAGAGATCAAGAGTACTCTGTTAGTTTAGCTGTAAAATGTATCACAACTCCCACCAAATTTCCCAAGCTTGACTTCAGTGGGATATGTGTTTCCTAGTTGCAGAATCAAACATAATACCCTTATAAACACAGCAGTTCTGCTGAGTAACCAAACTTAACCTCTCAAAACAAAGCATTTCTATTAAAATAACTTGTTTGGCACATCATTAGGGTTGTACTATTATTAGTTCCAGGCAAACAGATGTCTTCCTGGATGAAATCCAAGCCAGGCATCTTTTTTTTTTTTTTTTTTTTTGGCAAGTGGGTGATAGGCTAAATTATATTTTTTTCCAGCTCAGTAAGCTTTTAGCATTAGAAAGAGATACAATCTTGCAATTCCATTTGACTTCAATTTTTAATTTATTCTTTTACAGTACATTTTACAACAATTTGATTCATTACAAAAGCAAGATAGTAAATTCCATGTTTTCTGAAAATGTAAATATACTAGCCAATGACATAGAAAAGTTCAAGATGAAATTCATAATTTTAGAGCATCATCTCTTAAAAGTAAAAAAAGTGTTAATATTATTTCTAAAATATGCATTGTAATATCAAACATTAAACCATCCTTCAATAGTACCGCCACTTGTAAAGGGCTTCTTTTTTTTTTTTTTTTTTTTTTTTGCATGGAGCCCAACATGGGGCTTGAACTTATGACCCTGAAACCAAGACCTGAGCTGAGATCAAGAGTCAGATGCTTAACCAACTAAGCCACCCAGGCACCCCCATTTGTAAAGGACTTTAAAATGTACCAAACACTTATCCTGCAACTTTTTCTTTTATTATGAAAGTGAAAATTCTCTTTTCCCTTACGTTTTCCATAGTAAAAGTGGTTTTTAATTTTTCCCCAATATAAGTTTGTACATCTCAAGGTTAAAAGAAGTAACTGTTGCAGAGACAACTACTTTTCCATTTATACATATTCACCTTCTTCTTTTTAGTAATAGAATCCCTGAACACACTGTTACCCAGAAAGATGCCATATTTACTAAATTCCTTTGCCACCACAAATGGTCATTTGACTATGTTTTGGCCAATGGGATATGAGCAGAAGTGATACGTGCCACTTCTGGATCATTTCCTTAAACAGAAGTTGCTTCCTCTTTTTTTAATTCTTCTATGTCCCCTTTATCCCTTCCTGGGGACTGCTGCCAATGAGCTTGCTTTAGCACTGGGAAACAAAACACAGCAAAATAGAAGGAACTGGAAATTGTAACTGACCTTAAAAGCCACTTTATATTTAATTCTTCCTTATGGATATTTAGCCTATTTGATGCCTCCATTTTTATGATGTGGTTAATTGATACAATATATATGCAAAAAGATTTTAGATGTCATATTATCTTGTCTGGTAACAGTCTGTGGGGATTTTCACTCCATGCAGTTCAGATAGGGAATACCTCAACACCAATCGTTTCTTTTTATTTATGTTTTTAATTTTTTTAATGTTTATTTTTGAGAGAGACAGAGCACGAGTCAGGGAGGGGCAGAAAGAGAGAGAGAGAGACGCAGAATCCTAAGCAGGCTCCGGGCTCTGAGCTGTCAGCACAGAGCCTGATGTGGGGCTTGAACTCACAAACCGTGAGATCATAACCTGAGCCGAAGTTGGACACAACCAACTGAGCCACCCAGGTGCCCCATCACCAGTCTTTTCTACAGGGATACAAAGAATCCAGATCTGATCACTCAGAGTATTACCATCATGAATGCTCCATGGCTGGATTCATGACCTATACCAGGCCCATAAAACCTCTCCCAGCTTTCTTTGCTAAAACTGTCAGCAAAAAGACCCATCTTCTCCTTCAGAACTCAAAAGCACTAAGTGCTAAACAAATTTGGATTATTGATGCTCTCTTGGTCACCCAAGTAGGGAAAATCTGCCTAGAAATAAATGCAACACAAAGAAAACAAAGCCAAGGGAGGAAGAAAGAGGGGGATCTTGATTATATTATTTAAGCTCCTGCATCCAGCTGTGCTAAAGCTATATACATTCTGGGCTTCCCACTTTTCTGGGCCAGTAAATTCCCACTTACTGTTGAAACTAATTAAAGTTGGATTTTTATAATTTGCAATTATATAACTCTAGTTATAGCAATTAATTATAGTCATTTTAATTGACAGAAAATATCAAGACTTTTAATCTAAAAATATTCTTAACTTCAAAGTCATCCCCGTGTTCCCAAGAATATCAGTTGGAGATGTTGCTAGTCTTCTTATTTTACACGATCATTCTGGCTTATTAAAAGCTAAAATCTGTGACATTTTCAACTCCATAATACCAAGTCTGATATGAAGTTTTAGCCTATTCTCTGCTGTCAGCCAAACATACAAATACTCTTTAACACATGTTGCCATATATGAATAACTTAATTATGGTATATGTAATGTAATTTAATAATATTACCATTTGAATTATACTTTTTTTAGTGATATGTAGCACCTGTATCCCTCATTTTAGGTAATGAAAGAGATATGAGATTTATTTGGAAGAGAATTTTCAAACTGAATTATATAAACACAAATATATAATTGGTACCTATTTTTGTTCCAATCCAAATGGAGTGAACAAATAATATATAAATTAAAATAGGCTCTATTAGGGGCGCCTGGGTGGCGCAGTCGGTTAAGCGTCCGACTTCAGCCAGGTCACGATCTCGCGGTCCGTGAGTTCGAGCCCCGCGTCAGGCTCTAGGCTGATGGCTCAGAGCCTGGAGCCTGTTTCCGATTCTGTGTCTCCCTCTCTCTCTGCCCCTCCCCCGTTCATGCTCTGTCTCTCTCTGTCCCAAAAATAAATAAACGTTGAAAAAAAATAGGCTCTATTAGAAATTGGTAAATCAAATTAATTCCACTAAGTTAAGACTTGGGAGTCTTGGCTACCTCCAACCACTGACAATTCATTCAACAGAAAATATTTAAGTACCCTATGCCAGGCAGTGTTCTAAGCATTCAGAATATTGTGAAGAAAATAGTCAAGGGGTGCCAGTCAGTTAGGCATCCAACTCTTGATCTTGGCTCAGGTCATGATCTTACAGTTCATGAGTTCCAGCCCTGCCTCAAGTTCCATGTAGAGCCCCCTGTAGGGCTCCACGCTGACAATGCAGATCCTGTTTGGGATTCTCTCTCTCCCTGTCTCTCTGCCACTCTCCTGCTCATACACACACACACACACACACGCACGCACACACACACACACACACTCCCAAAAATAAATAAATAAACTTTAAAAAAAATAGTCAAGTTCTTATGCCATAAGTGGTGAATTGATTTTTCTTCAGTATATTGAGTCCCCTCATACCATCTGATGGGAGGGTTCTCTTCAGGATCCATCCAATAACAGTCAATGTTGTCTTGAATTTCTAAATCATGAATCCTGAGGAAGAACTAGTGCTTGCTTTGGCAACACATACACTAAAATTGGAACAATACTGAGGAGGAACTAGAGTTAAAGATAGTTGGCCTTGTTGGACCTCATATCACCTGAGGCCTCTGTCAGTCTCTGCTTAGAACCTTCAAACCTGAGAAACTAATCCCATTATGTCACTGTTTTTCCAGTCCAGTGTAACATCCATGCCCTTTACTGACCTTTCCTTTTATATGATATCACTCAACACTTCTTAATTTCTAACTGCCAATGCTCTTGTCTTCCCAATGCTTTCCTTTATATACCCTGGAATTCTTTGTTATTGTTTTGTTTTGTTTTTTAATTAGTTTAAACAACAACACATATTATTTATGGTGGAAGGCAGTGTTAAACATGGATTTAATTCTTTGTTGTTGTTTTTATAAATACTGAGCAAAATTGTTCACATAACAATGTGGTATTGGACAGATGGAATGGAAGTTTTGGTATTAGCAATATAACTCAACTATTTGCCCTCCTTTCAAGTTTATGCCAAAAATTACATGGTGATCTATTATAAAAAAGTATATTTTAATGATCTATTAGTTTCTTCATTTGTTTTGAAAGCAAAGAATTAGAAATGCCTTGACTTTCAAAAGGATTTGTTTCTGAGCCATTAGAGACATTCACTTTCTTATCATCAATACAAATTTTCCTTTTGTTTGGTATACCAAGGACTTTCACATGCTGGGGTGATGAATACCAGATTGGGTGTGAGATATGATTTTGTTTTCTAAAATGAGAAAAGTATGGTTACAAAAGCAAAGTGGGGGAAAAAGACAAGCATGATGTTTTAAGTGAAGGTCTCCTGCCAATTAATATTAGGAAACAGTAAGCATGGGAGTTGAGTATCTGGACACTGAATTTCTTAAAATTCTAAGCCCCATGAACTTTGTAAAAGTCTTTGTGGACTTCAAGAAGTTTGAAAATTGCCAATCCACTGCCCCCATAAAGTACCACTTTTACATCAAATGGCTTTAGTAAACACCAAGTGACATGTTCTCTTGCTCCTTTTTTTTTTTTTTGCATATCCAAAGTCCATCACAATATAGTCTATAGTCTATATTCACTATCTTCACTTTCTTACCTCCCTCTTACCCTCAGTCGTACCATAAGTTTAGACAGTAAATTCATTCACATAACTCCACTGAACTAGCTCCTGTAAGAGTCATCAATAATTTGCTAACTATAATAATTTCCAATAATTTCCTTACAAATCCATACACTTCCTTTATTGCTCAAATGGCTGGACTTATTTGCAGTTTCTGACCCTGGTGACCACTCTGTTTTTCTTGAAATTCACTATTCTCTGAGCCTGTTGATTTATTCCTGCTTTTCCAGCCTGCTTTCTAAGACCTCGTTGCACTGTCATCCTAAAATGTTGTTCTGCAAGGTTTCTGCTTTTTCTCTCCTCATTGAACCACTCCACCCAGATGATCTAATCCACCTCTCTGACCCTTCCTACATCATAACTTCTGTATCTCCAGCTCAAACTTCTCCACCAAATGCATGTGTTTTATAGCCAATGCTTTGTCAGACAGCTTTCACTTTGCTGTCTGCTACACTGCCTCAAAATGGCAAATTTTGAACTTTCCTGCCAAATTTGTGTCTCTTCCTAGAGTCTCAAATTTTAATGAATGCTACCACCAAGCCTTCTAAAACCTTAGAAAACACCAAGACTCCTTCTCAATTCTTCACACTCTGCTTCCATAGAGACCAAGTCTTACTAATCAAATCTTTTACACATGCATCTTCTCTGGTCACATTTCTTAATTTATCCTCCTAACAAATATTTATTACATACCTATTATGTTCCAGGTACTGTTCTAAACATAATGAACAGAATGTAGAGACAGACATATTCCTTGTATTTTTACATGTGTGTATGCATATACACGAGTGGGGAATAAGTTTAAGAATTCTGTACACTTGCACCAATGGGTTAACAAGGCTTAGGGAGGGAAGCCACCACAGGGTGAAAGCGCCCAAGGCCAGTCATTAAGTAAGACAAAGCATAGAGCCAGAAAACCACCACCACTGGAGGAAAGTGCCCAGGGCTAGTCACTAAGTAAAACAAGCCTCATGTCCAAAAGCTGCCTCCACAGGAAAAAAAGCATCAGAGAACAGTTAGAGGTGGAAAGCCACACAGGGCAAACACACCCAAGGTTAGCTAGTGAAAAGGGTGCCTTGTTGGCCTTGAGGCAGCATGCTCAAGCAATCTTAAACTTTGAGATAGCGGCTACTTGGCTGTATCACCTACAGAGAAACACTGTCCATCTGGCGTCTGGCACACCAGTATATCATTGTGCTTTAATCTCAACTTCAAACACCACTTGCCCCCCCAACTCTTTGCTTCTTACACACACAAGTTAATGGTCACCATCTTATTGTTTTCTTCTGCATGTTCACCACATATGTAAAATCTTGATAGCTCGATAAATACATCAACAATAAATACATCGACAAAACATCCAGGGCTCTTGTCTCCTCCTGGACATTAGCCTCTCTCGTTTTCATTTCTGCATCAGCTCTCTTGCTGGACAAGAGAGAACTCCAGACTCATAGTCTGCGACAAAAACATACACATAATATATATGTGCATATATGTGTACATATCCTCTACTTTAGATTTGTACCATTTAGGGGCACCAAGGTGGCTCAGTCGGTAAAGCGTCTGACTTCTGATCGGTCATGATCTCACAGTTCATGAGTTTGGGCCCCACATCTGGCTCTCTGCTCTCAGCACAGAACCCGCATGGGATCTTCTGTCCCCATCTCTCTCTGCACCTCCCCAGCTCATTCTCTGTCTCAAAATAAATAAATAAACTTATACATATATATGTGTGAGTATATGTATATGTGTGTGTGTATAAGATTTGTATCATTTGAAATTTTTTCAATCTAAATTTTTAAAAGATTATTTTGCCAAAAAAATAATAGAACAGATCAATGAAACCAGGAGCAGATTCTTTGAAAAAATTAATAAAATTGATAAGCTCCTAGCCAGACTTATCAAAAAGAAAAGAGAAAGGACTCAAACAAATAACATCATAAATGATAGAGGAGAAATAGCAATGAACACCACAGAAATAACAACAATTATAAGAGAATATTATGAAAAAGTATACACCAACAAATTGGACAACCTAGAAGAAATAGGTAAATTCCTAGAAACGTTTTAACTACCAAAACTGAAACAGGAAGAAATAGAAAACTTGAACAGACTGATAACCAGCAAAGAAACTGAATTAATAATCAAAATCTCCCAATAAACAAAAATCCAGGACCAGATGGCTTTCACAGGGGAATTCTACCAAACATTTTTTTTTTGAGAGAGAGACAGCCCATGTTGGGGAGGGGGAGAGAGAGAGGGAGAGAAAGGATCCCAAGCAGGCTCTGCACTGGCAGCAGAGCCGGACTCGGGGCTTGACTCACAAAACCATGAGATCATGACCTGAGCTGAAACCGAGAGTCAGAGGCTTAGCCAACTGAGCCACCCAGGCACCCCTCTACCAAACATTTAAAGAAGAGTTATACCTATTCTTCTCAAACTATTCCAAAAAACAGAAATGGAAGGAAAACTTCCAAATTCATTCTGTGGGGCCAGCATTACCCTGATATCAAAACCAAAGACTCCACTAAAAAAGAGAGCTACAGACAAATTTCCCTGATAAACATGGATACAAAAATTCTCGATAAAATACTACCAAACTGAATCCAACAGTACATCAAAAGAATCATTCACCATGATCAAGTGGGATTTATTCCTGGGTTGCAAGGGTGGTTCAGTATTTGCAAATCAATCAACATGATACATCACATTAATAAAAGAAAGGATAAGAATCATATAATCCTCTCAATAGATGCAGAAAAGGCATTTGACAAAGTATAATATTCATTCGTGATAAAAACTCTCAACAATGTAGAGTTATAGGGAATACACCTCAACAGAGAAAACGTCACATGCAAAAAACCCACAGTTAATATTATCCTCAATGGGGAAAGATAGCTTTTCCTCTATGGTCAGGGACAAGACAGTATGTCCACTCTCACTACTGTTATTTAACATAGTACTAGATAGAAGTCCTAGCCCCAGCAATCAGACAACAAAAAGAAATAAAAGGCATCAAATCAGCAAGGAAGAAGTTAATCATTCCCTATCTGCAGATGACATGATACTCTATATAAAAAACCCAAAAGACTCCATCAAAAAATTACTAGAACTGATACGTGAATTCAGTAAAGTAACAGAATACAAAATCAATGTACCAAAGTTTGTTACATTTCTCTACACAAATAATGAAGCAGCAGAAAAAGAAATCAAGGAATGGATTGCATTTACATTTGCACTAAAACCATAAGATACCTAGAAATAAATCTAACCAAAGAGATAAAAGATCTGCACTCTAAAAACTATAAAACACTGATGAAAGAAATTGAAGATGACACAAAGAAATTGAAAGACATTTCATGCTCATGGACTGGAAAAACAAATATTGTTAAAAAGTATATATTACCCAAAACAATCTGCACATTTAATGCAATCCCTATCAAAATACCAAAAGCATTTTTCACAGAGCTAAAACAATCCTAAACTTTGTATAGAACCACAAAAGAGTCCAAATAGCCAAAGCAATCTTGAAAAAGCAAAGCAAAACTGGAGGCATCACAATTTTGGGCTTTAAGCTATATTATAAAACTGTAGTGAGCAAGACAGTAGGGTAACTGGCACAAAAACAGGCACATAGATCAATAGAACAGAATAGAAAACCCAGAAATGAACCTACAACTATATGGTCAATTAATCTTTGACAAAGCAGGAAAGAATATCCAATGGAAAAAAAAAAAAGACAGTCTTTTCAACAAATGGTGTTGGGAAAACTGGACAGCAACATGCAAAAGAATGAAACTGGATCACTTTCTTACACCATACACAAAAAATGAATTCTAAATGGTTGAAAGACTGAAATGTGAGATGGGAAACCATCAAAATCCTAGAGGAGAACACAGGCAGCAACTTCTTTGACCTCAGCCTTAACAACTTCTTACTAGATATGTTTCCTGAGGCAAGGGAAACAAAAGCAAAAATTAACTATTGGGACTTCATCAAGATAAAAAGCTTCTGCACAGCAAAGGAAACAACCAACAAAACTAAAAGGCAACCTATAGATTAGAAGTTATTTGCAAATGATAATTTGTTAGTGTCCAAAATCTATGAAGAATTTATCAAACTCAACACCCAAAAAACAAATAACCCAGTTTAAAAATGGGCAGAAGACATAAATAGACATTTTTCCAAAGAGGACATCCGGCTGGCTAATAGACACATGAAAAAATGTTCAACATCACTCATCATCAGAGAAATACAAATCAAAACCACAATGAGATATCACCTGTCAGCATGTCTAAAATTAACAACACAGGAAACAACAGGTGTTGGTGAGGATGAGGAGAAAGGGGAACACTCTTACACTGCTGGTGAGAATGCAGATTGGTGCAGCCACTCTGGAAAACAGTATGGAGATTCTTTAAAAAGTTAAAAATAGAATTACCCTACGACCCAGCAATTGCACTACTTGGTATTTACTGATTTGAAGGCACACATGACTTCCAATGTTTACAGCAGCTTTATCAACAATACTAAATTATAGATAGAGCCCAAATATCCATTGATTGATGAATGGATAAAGAAGATATGTGTGTGTCATGTGTGTGTGTGTGTGTGTGTGTGTGTGAATATATAATAGAATATTACTCAGCTATAAAAGAGAATGATATCTGCCCATTTGCAATGATATGGATGGAACTAGAGAGTATTATGCTAAGCAAAATAAGTCATCCAAAGAAAGAAAAATACCTTATGATTGATCTCACTCTTAAGCGTAATTTAAGAAAAAACGAATATGGAGGGAGGAAGAGAGGCTAACCAAGAAATAGACTCTTTACTATAGAGTATTGGTTATGGAGGGGCGATGGGCAGGGAGTTGGGTTAAACGGGTGATAAGGATTAAGGAGGCACTTGTGATGAGGACTAGATGTTGTATGTAAATGAGGAATCACTAAATTCTACACCTGAAACTAATATTACAGTGTATGTTAACTAAATGGGATTTAAATAAAAATTTGGAAAAAAAAATACTTCTATTTTGAAAAAAAAAAAAAAAAAAAAGAAGGCCTTTAGAGATATCAGTGTACCTAACATTTCTCTGGTCTCTTTCCCTTACAGTATGGAATAATTTAATATCCCCAAATTTCTATATTTTGTAGTGTCGAGTATTAACTTTTTATTATGTAATTAATATTGTGAGTAAATTGACACTGAAAAGAAATCTTTTACTATGAGAAAATAGCATGAAGAAGTGGAACTTCCTGTGAATTCTGAGGAAAAATTTTAAAGAAAAATTTTGAGAGTATAACTGAAAATTAATTAGTAAGAGACTGATAATACATTCAAATCAGAATACATAGGCACTGAGTATCCCCCTTTCCTCTGTGGCTAAAAACTTATTACAATGTTGACCACATTAAAACTACTACTACAAATGGCAAATGTTAATGCATTTTTATATACTGTTATTTGAAAAATACTTCAACATGTCATTTTTTCCTTTAAAATGCTAACAGTTGTCTAAACAAAAAGACAAAAACGTTGCCTACTAAGGAAAACAGAACTCAGTATGAAATAACTCTCAACAATTATTCAGCTATTTCTGGCCTATGAACATCTAACCTAAGACATGTTTTCATTATTTAATGTAAGTTGAAGCTGATGTTCAAATGAATCAAGGTCAAGCCAACACAAAGCCAAAGCCTCTGATGCCACATTGGGTAGTCAGAGAGGGAAAAATAAGTTAAAAATATCTAACTTATGAATTACCCAACACATTCTTTTAGCAAGAAAACTTATCAGTCAACATGATATTAAGCTAGTCAAGTATTGCTCATATCCTTTAAAGCATATTTATAAACTAGATAACACAAGGGGGAAATGTTATACTTTTGATCTCTCTATTGGCCAAATGTCTTTCATAACCTATTGAAGAAAAAAAGCCACTGGCTGAAAACCCAAAATAGAGTGCAGGAAACAAAGTCATTGCTGTCATTCCTGTGTGCGATTGTTTTCTTTCTCTATTCTGTTAACGTAGATTAGCACGAAAGCTTAACTAATTTAAGCAGCTGACATTAATTTGAATAGGTGCAACAAAAATGAAAATTTGAGTAGACAATAATTATTTTAATACACAAGAGATTACATTATTAGATCTAAATTTCACATCATCATCCTTGGAATGATAAATAAAAATATGTTTGTGAACAAGCAAGGATTTAATAATTGTTCTCCCAACAGCATTCAGATTCACGGACTTATGCTGACACCTAGTGGAATGAAAACAAGATGCATTGCAGCCAAGATCTTCACTCTCAGGCTTTTTGCACTTAGCCTATATGATAAATAATACATATACATACACACTATATACATTTTCTGAATATATGCCCAAAGAAAATATAGCTTTGGAGTCAATTTGGTAAGAGATGACTTGAAAGCAATTGAAAATGGATGCTATTAGATCTCAAGTAATAATACCTCACCAAAATCTATGAAAATTAAATTACTTAAAACTAGCCATGAAATTTATTTTTATTTTAATCAAAGTTTTTTCACACCAACCACATTTTAAACTTTTTATTTGCATATTTAAAAATTGTGCATTCCGATAATGAAAATCATTTGAAGGAAAAAAATGGCACTCTGATTAAACTTCATTTTACAGTCTGCCTAACACCTGGACCAACTTACTTTCTACTGGCGGTTCCCACCCGCTTCCTCCTTCACCAGCCTTCAAGTTCTTTTCTTTCCCTGCCAGCCAGACAGGCAGACAGGAGAGGAGGTCCAGTGTTCATGGTCAGTAGTTCAGATTCTTTGATGAGAAAAAGGGCAGAAGTCATTTAAACTCGATCTAACCTCCTTCCAGCTTACAAAGTTAAACAGCTCAAACAAGTAAAATAAGAAGGGAATGCTTGTGAAATATACAGCCCATATTGGCAGCTCAGGCCTCATTACGATTCGCCTGCTTGCTCCTCCTGTTCAATCGTTTCCTAGGACGGCAGTGGATTTTTTTTCTTGCATCTTTGTCTTCTTTAGTTTCTACGTATCGAATTTCTCAATCTCAGCCATATCATGTTTGTCAGACATGGTTGCAGAGGAAGCAGAACCAGGCGGCCAGCAAGCCATGTATGCGCCATGGCCGCTGCCGAGTCTTAAGCAGGGTGCCTGAGTGGCTCAGCAAGTAAAGCCTCCAACTCTGGATTTTGGCTCAGGTCATGATCTCACACTTAGTGATTTCAAGCCCCTTGTGGGGCTCTGCACTGAGCACAGAACTTGCTCCTAAGCAGGCAGGCTCTCTCTCTCTCTCTCTTTCTCTCTGCCCCTCCCCCGCTCGCTATGATAAGTAAGCAAATAAATAAATAATTTTTTTTTTTTTACTTTTAAATGAACATAGTTTAAAGAATTAATGCTTGATAAGATAGAAGAGGTCCCTGGCCCCTCTATACCTGTTCTTCTTCCACAGCAGCTTTGTTTTTTGGGGTTTTTTGTTTTGTTTTGTTTTGTCTATTTATTTACTTATTTTTTTATCTTCAAACAACTTCTTAATTTTTAATTTCCTTCCCACTACAGAAGTTAAGGGTTTGCCTTTTGCTCACTCCTCTCTCACCACACACCACTCACCCTTCTTTCATTTTCCCAATTTCCATCATGCTTTCAGTTGGGTTACTACAAAATATATTAAAATATGATCAATATGTAAACACTAATCAGAGTAAACCCACGCAGTAAGCGCTGATTAAATTTCAAATATCTGTACAATATTTTTATTCCTAGAACTGATCATTGTTGAGGATATCAGGTGCAGCTGATGCTCCATCTTGCAGGACCATCTTCAGAGTCTATTTCAGGAGGCCTGGAGTAGAGGCAGAGGGCAACTTACCCATCAGTTCCCATCTCCCAGGATTTGCAAGCCCTAGTTGTAATGGTTTGCCTGTGGTTTTACTGGGTTTAATAACTGAAAATCCCCCTTGCCAGAACCATCCTCCCACCCCCCACACCCCATCCCCCCACAACAGGATAACTGATTACCTAAAGGCATCTCAAACATAACAGCCAACAAATCAGCCTGAAGAATGGAAGGCTGAGGTGCTGGCAGGTTGGACCCATGTGAGGAAACAAATCCCAATGGCCGCTAAAAGAGTTGTGACCAAGGTAACCTGAGATGGCATATGAAAGGTCTGTTACAGATTATTTCTTAACTTTCTGTGCCTTAGGACTGATTCAGCTAGAAACTCTGAACATCATGCAAAAAAAAAAAAAACAACAACAACAAAACCTTAAACTTTTCATATTCAGTCTGTCAACTTCACTTTCCTAAAGAAGCAAATCTGATGGGGTTTTCTGAACTCCAGTTTGGACCATTTTTCTTCTCCTTATTATTCTGGAGATTCCTTCCACCTGTATCCTCATTAGATTCCCTGTGTCCTGTAGCCTGTGTCTTTCTCTCTATGGGTTTACTTCTGTTCATTACTAGATCACATACTCTAGTAACTTCCTGAGGAGGGACAAGTTTGATGGGAGGTAAATATTTTAAAAACCTTGCATGTCTGAAAATGTTTTCATTCTTTCTGCATAATACTAACTTCAGCTAGGTGTGGAACTCTAGGATTGAAATCACTTTTCCTCAGAATTTTTAAGGCATTGCTGCATGTTTTATAGCTTCAGTGTTGTTGATGAGAAGTAAAAAGCAATTCTTGTTCCAGATCCTTTCGTTTCTCTCTCCCTCTCTTAAAATTCTCTTGTGTCTTATTTTAAGTTCTTTTTTTGTTCTCTTACTATTTCTTTATTGTAGCTTTTTGTTCTTTTTTATTATTTCAGTAGACTTAACTCTCTAAAAAGCTTATGCAAAATTTTTATGTTTTCTTCCCCCTGCAGAGTATCTGTTTCTTCCTCAGAGTGTTTTGATTTTGGCTATTTGATATTTATTTTTATGTTAAAGGCCTCCCTTAGGTTTCCTATTTTGTGTTCATATTTACCAGTTCATCATTAAGAGTGGGTGATGGAAAGCCCTAGTTTAAAACTGAGTGTGCAGGTGGGGCTTGTTGACTATAAGTATCACTACAAATGATCTAGCCAGCCCATGTCCTTGTCATCAAGGAGCCCGCATTGTATTGTACTGTATTGTATGTATTGTATTGTATTGTATTTAGGTCTTTCATCTAGAGCTGATCAGATTCCCTAGAGACGATTCCCTAGAGAAGAGTCTTTTTTCTTCTCTGAAAGTAAATGCCTGAGGACCAGTGATCTAGCTGTAGAGTAAGGTGCTGGGATTCAGCCTCTAATATGCATATGTTTACTTAATACCACAGTTTTCAGTTTGGTGCAAACATCCTTGATTATGCTCAGGGTTCCCCAGTGTTGAGCCCGCTGTGTCACCACCTCTGCTAATTCACCTAGATGGAGGCAGTTGTCTAAGTGTTCAGAAAGAGGAAGGTGGGGCGCCTGGGTGGCGCAGTCGGTTAAGCGTCCGACTTCAGCCAGGTCACGATCTCGCGGTCCGTGAGTTCGAGCCCCGCGTCGGGCTCTGGGCTGATGGTTCAGAGCCTGGAGCCTGTTTCCGATTCTGTGTCTCCCTCTCTCTCTGCCCCTCCCCCGTTCATGCTCTGTCTCTCTCTGTCCCAAAAATAAATTAAAAAAAAAAAAAAAAAGAAAGAGGAAGGGGACTTGGGGATATAACCCCCTCCTACATAGGTTTCAATCAATTTTTTCTTATTTTAGAGTATCATCCCACTGCACCTTGCAACTGCCAGAAGTAGCTGAGCCCATAAATCCTTCGTCTCTTTTGCAGTTCTTTAAGGAAACTGACTGATTCTTACCTTTTACAACACAAGTTCAGTATACAGCTTTTACCGGTTTGCTACAATGCCTACCTACCACTCGTTGGTCATTTCATTTTCCAATATTACGTTGCTGTTGTCTCCACTTTCATCTTTTGCATTTGTGGGTTCCTGCCTTTTAGAATATTTCCTTACTATAGCCATTGGAGTCTGGAAGTTTAATTAGATTTGTGTCTTTAATTCACCAAGCAGCAAACTTATATCTCTGTACAGTTAATAGATTTGTTTTAGGGTTTTTTGTTTTGTTTGTGTGTGTGTGTGTGTGTGTGTGTGTGTGTGTTTGTTCTTGTTTGTTTTATTTTGTTTTTGTTTTGTTGATTTTTTGCCACTTAGGTCACTAAGAAGAAAAGCCAAAATATAATACACATGTTATAAGTGTTTTAATGCAACAGAACCAAAAAATGATATCTAAAGTCCAACTGTCCACCTCCACACCCTAATTATCTGGGATACATTATAAGTTCATGACAGATTCCTCCAGAAACACAATGTGATTGCTAGCTCATAATTTCTCAGTCCTTTAGCAACTAGCTCATATTAATTTAAAAAAATGTACAAAGAACTGCTGCATTAAAAAAGCTTTATAATTTATTGACTTAAAGTAAGAAACATACTATCAATTGAATAAAGTATTCAAACTTTATGAATTGCAATTCTATGATCAAAGTACAAAAGGCCACAATAATAATGAAGTTATTTTAAAATAATTAAACATTAAGTATTAATTATATGATGCTATTTTAATTTGATGTACTCTTACTATGTCAATTTGCCAGTTAAACCATTCTCAAAATTCTTTTTTTTTTTAATGTTTATTTACTTTTGAGAGGGGAGTGGGCAGAAAGAGAGAGAGACAGAATCTGAAGCAGTCTCCAGGCTTTGACCTGTCAGCACAGACCCTGACGTGTGGCTTGAGCCCGTGGACCGCGAGTTCATGACCTGAGCCAAAGTCTGACGCTTAACCGACTGAGCCACCAAGGTGCCCCTCAAAATTCTTAATTATAAATAATTCAATATGAAAGAAATTCATGGCAATGAAGGTTTATTGGGAGGAGTCTGGATATTGCATCAAGACAAGTCCAAACTGATATATCTAACTGTTTAGTATGCATCTCCACTGAAAGCCCCACAGGCACCACAATCTTAACACATTTAAACCTAGACTCAACATATTCTTGACCAACCCTGCTCTTTGTGAGTTGAGACTCATCTTGGCCTCTTTCCTCTATCATCCAAATCCTACTGATTTCTAAGACATTCTGATTCTATACCTGAGACCCATTATTTCTTGTATATCTCCTCAGCCATTAAGTTAATGCATAACCTCATTTTAGTTACTCATCTGTGGTCACAAAAAACAAACAAACAAAAAAAACCAGAATCACTGAGGCTAATTCAAGCAAGAGGATTTATTGTAGTAAGTGTTAAAAGATAAACTGAGGCACATCAAAATTTTCAAGAGTTTACTTGAGCATACATTGATTTGAATCAGGCAGCACCAAACCAAAGATAGTTAGGAGTACTCTGAGTATGGGAGCTAGGAGGAAGGCTTTTATAGAAAGGACAAGGAAGCAAAGCAAGGAAATTATTTGATTGGCTATAACTTAAGTGGTTATTTATTTGGGAAAGCCTACTTAGCTGTGATTGGTTGTTCATATGTTTCATCTTCTCAGACTTGAGTGCATTGACTCTGCTTTAGGTTTTGGTTTGTCTAATGGCCTCCTTGCTTAATTACTTGGCAAGAGTAAGTGAGGAAATGACAATAATCTGGATGGAGGGACTATAACAGAGATGGTCTGTTAGGGCTAGAGAGTAGTTTAGATTGATGGTAGCTCCGAAGACTTTGGCAGCAGCAACCCACAGAGCTTTACTCTAGTACTCTGTATGACCATGCAGCACCTTAAAGATCTGCTTATTACTATCTTCTCCAGAAATTTCCCTTTGAGTATTAGCTCAGTTTCCAAAGAAGGGAACCTAGATCATCTTCATGAGCCAGGCCCCTAAGTTAGACTTGCCTGTGAACCTTTGTTGAATGTAGTGTCCACTCTTGGTCCAAATAGCTATAATGAGATAGTATTCACATGACCATTTGCCCTGGGACATCATCTCACTTTGAGATTTTCCAGAGGTTAGGTCGAAGTACAATTTTTTTTCCTGACTCTGAAAACACACACACACACACACACACACACACACACACACACACACACACATTTCCATTTCCATTCATTTTGCTTAGGGAATGTAATATTTTTCTATTTGTAATATTCTTATGGGCTTTACCCTGAGAATGTCAGGTGTTGTCATTTGTTACAAAGGCAATTTCCAATAATATATTCATATAGATCAGCTGAATTCAGTTCCTGTTCTACAGTTAAGAATAGTGCCAAAATGATATCAGAAAAATTACCATCTGGAGGATATAAAGAGAAGAGATAGACTGAATGCATTTTCCAAGTCAACAAATAATTGAGATAAAAGAAGACACTTTTTAAATATTGATTTAATTTTTGATTTACATAGGCCAAAATGTCAAATATTTAGTCTTGTGATATTACACCCCACGAGGTCCACAAGAAATATTCTCCAATGAATAAGATACTTATATTTACATATCAAATATTCAAAGTCAACTATATGTTTAGAGAACTTTCAAAATGTTTTCATGTTGATTTTCTTTCAGTATGACAACTAAAGTAATATTTCCATATCTCATATTTATAGGAAATAGTCATGAATGGTACTTAAAATTGTATAATACATCTTAAATTAGACATGGTTTCTATAGCAAGTGAATAGTGAGAGGCAACTATTTCAGATAAGCTTGGGTGGTTTAGTTGGTTAAGTGTAAGACTTGATTTTGTTCAAGTCATGATCTCACAGTCATGAGATTGAGCCCCAATTCAGGCTCTGGGCTGGGCATGGAGCCTGTTTGAAATTCTCTCTCTCCCTCTCGCTATGCCCCTCCCCCACTCGCACACACAATCTCTCTCAAAACAAAACAAAACAAAACACCCCACAAAGTTAATCTATATAACTATAGACCCTAAGAAAGCTAAAATATTTCTTATATGATATTTAGGATAATCTTTCATTTCTGCAAGAAAACCCTCTGCAGTATTCCTAGAATATGCCAATTCAGTATGCCTTTAAAAGTTTTCTGTGATGGGAATCTTCAAGCAACATAAGAGATCCACTTCATTTTTGGACAGGTGAAATTGTCCAAATATTCCTTCTTATAAGGAGCCAGTCTGACTCTCTAATATATCAAGCCCTCTAGAATGACATAGATCAAAGTGGTACCTTTTCATATGCATGCCTTTTAAAAGTATTCCTTCTTAAGTGTTCTAAGAACCTCTCATAAGATGTAATGCCTAGAGACTTCCAGATGCAGTTAGTAACTAAAACAAAGGCATCTGACACTCTTTGACTCCTTTATGGCATAAAGATTAAATAAATGCAAAACAGTAGGAGAAAATCTGGAACACTAATCTGCGCTATTTGCAGAAAATTATACCAGAGGAACCAGGGAGATACACCATGTAGACTACATTGCTAATCAAGGAGCTAGTCTATAAAAATCAATGGCTCTAACCTCAACTATGTGAGCTGCAGCAACAGCAAGGAGAGTAAAATGATTTCAAGAACAGCTGTGTCAGGAGACCAGAAGTAAAGAAAGCACACAAAATAAGTTATTAGTGACATTAGTATAGGAGCTTCTTTTTTTAACATCAATATTCTTTGATGCCGTCGGGAACAAACTTAGAAAGGAGCTTGGACCAATTTTTAGGGTAAAGCCCCTAAAAATTATTTCACAAAATCTGAGGAAAAAAACCTTACAAAGACAAGTACCCCTGGTGTATTGACCACAGTCTTAGCTTCTTCCTATTCCCGTATCACTGAACTATGAACCACCCCACTAGCCTAAAATGTTAACATGAGGATTCTAACAATTCCAAGTAGATGTTGAAACAAATCAAGAAGACTCCATTTGTCCCCTGCTAGAGGAAAATACTAAGACTAGAAGAAATTACCACCATCAAGAATGAATGTAGTAGACTCTGGGTCTGGAGTTCTCTCTTGTCCAGCAAGAGAGCGGACGCAGGATTGAAACGCGAGAGAAGCTAACGTCCAGGAGGGGACAAGAGCCCCGAGTAAGGGCCTTGCTCCATTTTTATTCGGATCAGAAGGCTTACAAGCATGGTGGACTTGCACAAAGAGACAATGAAATCTTGAACATTAACTCATGGGTGTGGGGGAACAGGGCGGGAGGGGGGGTGTGGTTTTGAAGATACAAGGTGTTAGAGGTTTGAGTCAATACAAAACAAAGTCCTTGTGCCGGGCAGATGGTTGTTTAAGGCAGGCTTGAGGAGCCAAGTCTGTTTACTTAAACTTGTCTAGGGGACAGAGAGCAGGCTACTTCAGGTTCAACAAGGTACCTTTCTTTTGCTAATTAGTTCCACTCCAGGCAACTTGCTGCTGCTGTCTATAGCCCTGTATTCTATAACCCTGTATACCTGTTTACCGATTTTGGTCTTTCCTTCCAATGAAAGCGGCTTTCTGCTATTGTACTAAACTGTGGGGGGGGGGGGGGGGGGGGGGAAGAGGGGTGGAGGGGGGGTGATGCCCTTCCACCCTGAATACCTAATCTTGTTTACCTAATCTTGGATGTTTCATCCTGAGATTTCCTATTCCTATGCCTTTGTCCTATAGTGGGGGCCTTTGCCTTGTTTACCTAATCTGTTTTACCTAATCTTGCATGCATTCATCCTGTGGCTTTCTATTTCTTTATGCCTTGTTAACCCATTGATGCAAGCTCAGGGAATTCCTAAACTTATTTTTTCCCCACAGATGAATAAAAAGAAGAAGGCAACTTAGAAAAGATTCTATCAGAATAATAAAAAAGTCACACCTTTCAAGAGGTAGACAAAGGGTGTGCTTTAAAAAAAAAGTAAATTTTCAGCAGCATCTGTTTTTATTTATTTTTTTTTTAATTTTTTTTTTCAACATTTATTTATTTTTGGGACAGAGAGAGACAGAGCATGAACGGGGGAGGGGCAGAGAGAGAGGGAGACACAGAATCGGAAACAGGCTCCAGGCTCTGAGCCATCAGCCCAGAGCCCGATGCGGGGCTCGAACTCACGGACTGCGAGATCGTGACCTGGCTGAAGTCGGACGCTTAACCGACTGTGCCACCCAGGCGCCCTGGCAGCAGCATCTGTTTTAATGCTTGTAAAATTCACTAAAACATGGTCTCATGGTTTTATTTTTTTAAAAAGTAATTTTTTAAAAAAGGTGATAAGACATCTGCAATCAAAGGAGAACTGGCTGAGACAAAAGAACTGTATGAAAAATTGGCAGAAATAGCAATGAACTAGAATTTTCTAAACATTCAATGACATGATTTTTAAATGCCTTAGGATGAAGAGCAAAAATATGAAAAACTCTCACAGACCAAAATGGCAACATAGGTTGTTCCTGACTTCACTCCCCCCTCACAAGAAATAAAGCTCACAACTCTTCAAGAACAAGACACCACTGAGAGAATCCTAGAACATGGGGAATGAAGCTGAAGCACCCCCTGCACCCCGGAGACCAAGACAGATTGCATTAGAAGGGCAAGTGAAGCAGCTACACGTTGATCACAATGCTCCTTCCTCAGGCCAACATCACACCACATGGAGAGGTCTCCCCTAAGCTTCCATTCCCCCAGTGGTAAAAGAGAACCCGGCAACCCCCAGCATTGTGGGTTGCATTGTGAAAGCTTCTACTCTTATCTCACACCATGAACATTACAGGGGATCTGCTCAACCAATGGGCATATGACTGTGACCGAGAAAGGGGGAGGAGCTTGCAATGACCAGCACATGGATCTTGGCTGACTGAGTTCACATCTGCAGTGCCCAAGTACTGATCTCAACCAGAGGTTTTACTCATCTGCAGAACAAGCTAGGGGCACACTCTGACCAGAGAACTCAGTGGTGTGCAGATCTGACGGATTCAGAAGAGTGTTGCTAGCCTTAGAGCAGAGTTTGCTCACACCCAGGCAAGAAGCAGAATCATAGTCCCACCCTCAGTGGAGAGTGTCTTCCAGCCCCATCTGACCAGAAAGGTGGTGACAGCTCCTGGGAGCAGGACAGCTCAGCAATGCTTGTGCCAAGAGGCAGGCAGGCAAGCAGAGCTGATCACCCCCAAAGTAAAGCCAGTACTGGGCATGGAGCATTTCCATGCTACACATAGGCAGGGGGATTAACTCATGGCCAAGGCTGAAAGTAGTTCTTGGCCCCTCCACCTGGAGAACCTGTTTGAGAAATTGAGTAGCCTGGAGCAGCCCTGCCTCCCCCAACCCAAACAAGGGAACTGAGACATAGCCCCACCGGCTCTATAGAGTGCCTTCTATCCTCATCTGATCAGAAAGGCCTGAGACAACTCCTGGAGCTGAGGGGCTGGCAGGCAGAGCCAGTAGTTTGTAGAACAAAGCCAGTGGCCCTGTTCAGTCAGGGGATTTGTGGTGTAGGTCGGCTTGAGTTAAGACAACAAACAAAGAGCCTTACCAGCTTTACAGCTCTTTCTCCCACTATACCTGATCAGGGAGTCAAATTTCTAGCCCCACTCATTAGTGAACATAGTCTTCAGCCTGTTGACCAGAGAACCTACCTGGAGCACACGGAAAGCTGCATAGCCCATCTTGTAAGGGAGAACCTCTGTATACAGTGGCACTCAAACAGAGTGTACAGCCCATGGTTTCCCCTGTCTGCAGAACAAAGCTAGTGGCCTCACCTGACCAGAGAATTCAGTGCACACTCTGGCCTAATTCAGATCCACAAACAATGATCTATACAGGCCTTGGGCCCTGTCCTGCTGCCCTGTCAGGGCAGGGAAGATAATTCACAGCCCTATCTGCTACTGAATATAGTACCTAGTGTGATCATCTATTAAGCCTGACCAGAGAATCTAGGCAACAACAAAGCCAATCCTTCAGCATCACTTGGGAAAGGAATCAAGCAGCAGTCCTTTCCAACTGTTTTGAGCCAATGACACACCCATCCATCCATGTTCTCAGAGCTCAAACAGCTGCCTCACCCCAAAACAGACCATCATAGCAGGCCCCACCTGCCCAAGGACATTATCAATAAACACACCAGAAACCCAAACTGGGCTGACTAGTAAAGAACTGTCTCTGTCAAAACCTGTAAAATTTGAAAGAAAAGTCTGATTACTCAAATGTACAGATACTAACATAAGGAATCAAGGATCACAAAAAAAATCAGGTAAGTGTGGCACCACCAAAGGAAACTAATAAAGCTCCAATAACTAACCCTAAAGAAACAGAGATCTATTAACTGTTAGACAAAAAATTCAGAATAATCCTCTTTTTTTTTGTCCTGCAATTGATATTTTATTTTATTTTTTTTTTATTTTTTTTTATGAAATTTATTGACAAATTGGTTTCCATACAACACCCAGTGCTCATCCCAAAAAGTGCCCTCCTCAATACCCATCACCCACCCTCTCCTCCCTCCCACCCCCCATCAACCCTCAGTTTGTTCTCAGTTTTTAACAGTCTCTTATGCTTTGGCTCTCTCCCATTCTAACCTCTTTTTTTTTTTCCTTCCCCTCCCCCATGGGTTCCTGTTAAGTTTCTCAGGATCCACATAAGAGTGAAACCATATGGTATCTGTCTTTCTCTGTATGGCTTATTTCACTTAGCATCACACTCTCCAGTTCCATCCACGTTGCTACAAAAGGCCATATTTCATTTTTTCTCATTGCCACATAATATTCCATTGTGTATATAAACCACAATTTCTTTATCCATTCATCAGTTGATGGACATTTAGGCTCTTTCCATAATTTGGCTATTGTTGAGAGTGCTGCTATGAACATTGGGGTACAAGTGGCCCTATGCATCAGTACTCCTGTATCCCTTGGATAAATTCCTAGCAGTGCTATTGCTGGGTCATAGGGTAGGTCTATTTTTAATTTTCTGAGGAACCTCCACACTGCTTTCCAGAGAGGCTGCACCAATTTGCATTCCCACCAACAGTGCAAGAGGGTTCCCGTTTCTCCACATCCTCTCCAGCATCTATAGTCTCCTGATTTGTTCATTTTGGCCACTCTGACTGGCGTGAGGTGATACCTGAGTGTGGTTTTGATTTGTATTTCCCTGATAAGGAGCGACGCTGAACATCTTTTCATGTGCCTGTTGGCCATCCGGATGTCTTCTTTAGAGAAGTGTCTATTCATGTTTTCTGCCCATTTCTTCACTGGGTTATTTGTTTTTCGGGTGTGGAGTTTGGTGAGCTCTTTATAGATTTTGGATACTAGCCCTTTGTCCGATATGTCATTTGCGAATATCTTTTCCCATTCCGTTGGTTGCCTTTTAGTTTTGTTGGTTGTTTCCTTTGCTGTGCAGAAGCTTTTTATCTTCATAAGGTCCCAGTAATTCACTTTTGCTTTTAATTCCCTTGCCTTTGGGGATGTGTCGAGTAAGAGATTGCTACGGCTGAGGTCAGAGAGGTCTTTTCCTGCTTTCTCCTCTAAGGTTTTGATGGTTTCCTGTCTCACATTTAGGTCCTTTATCCATTTTGAGTTTATTTTTGTGAATGGTGTGAGAAAGTGGTCTAGTTTCAACCTTCTGCATGTTGCTGTCCAGTTCTCCCAGCACCATTTGTTAAAGAGGCTGTCTTTTTTCCATTGGATGTTCTTTCCTGCTTTGTCAAAGATGAGTTGGCCATACATTTGTGGGTCTAGTTCTGGGGTTTCTATTCTATTCCATTGGTCTATGTGTCTGTTTTTGTGCCAATACCATGCTGTCTTGATGATGACAGCTTTGTAGTACAGGCTAAAGTCTGGGATTGTGATGCCTCCTGCTTTGGTTCTTCTTCAAAATTCCTTTGGCTATTCGGGGCCTTTTGTGGTTCCATATGAATTTTAGGATTGCTTGTTCTAGTTTTGAGAAGAATGCTGGTGCAATTTTGATTGGGATTGCATTGAATGTGTAGATAGCTTTGGGTAGTATTGACATTTTGACAATATTTATTTTTCCAATCCATGAGCAGGGAATGTCTTTCCATTTCTTTAAATCTTCTTCAATTACCTTCATAAGCTTTCTATAGTTTTCAGCATACAGATCCTTTACATCTTTGGTTAGATTTATTCCTAGGTATTTCATGCTTCTTGGTGCAATTGTGAATGGGATCAGTTTCTTTATTTGTCTTTCTGTTGCTTCATTGTTAGTGTATAAGAATGCAACTGATTTCTGTACATTGATTTTGTATCCTGCAACTTTACTGAATTCATGTATCAGTTCTAGCAGACTTGTGGTGGAGTCTATCAGATTTTCCATGTATAATATCATGTCATCTGCAAAAAGTGAAAGCTTGACTTCATCTTTGCCAATTTTGATGCCTTTGATTTCCTTTTGTTGTCTGATTGCTGATGCTAGAACTTCCAGCACTATGTTAAACAGCAGCGGTGAGAGTGGGCATCCTTGTCGTGTTCCTGATCTCAGGGAAAAAGTTCTCAGTTTTTCCCTATTGAGGATGATGTTAGCTGTGGGCTTTTCATAAATGGCTTTTATGATCTTTAAGTATGTTCCTTCTATCCCGACTTTCTCAAGGGTTTTTATTAAGAAAGGGTGCTGGATTTTGTCAAAGGCCTTTTCTGCATCGATTGACAGGATCATATGGTTCTTCTCTTTTTTTTTGTTAATGTGATGTATCACGTTGATTGATTTGCGAATGTTGAACCGGCCCTGCATCCCAGGAATGAATCCCACTTGATCATGGTGAATAATTCTTTTTATATGCCATTGAATTCGATTTGCTAGTATCTTATTGAGAATTTTTGCATCCATATTCATCAGGGATATTGGCCTGTAGTTCTCGTTTTTTGCTGGGTCTCTGTCTGGTTTAGGAATCAAAGTAATACTGGCCTCATAGAATGAGTCTGGAAGTTTTCCTTCCCTTTCTACTTCTTGGAATAGCTTGAGAAGGATAGGTATTATCTCTGCTTTAAACATCTGGTAGAACTCCCCTGGGAAGCCATCTGGTCCTGGACTCTTATTTGTTGGGAGATTTTTGATAACCGATTCAATTTCTTTGCTGGTTATGGGTCTGTTCAAGCTTCCTATTTCCTCCTGATTGAGTTTTGGAAGAGTGTGGGTGTTCAGGAATTTGTCCATTTCTTCCAGGTTTTCCAATTTGTTGGCATATAATTTTTCATAGTATTCCCTGATAATTGTTTGTATCTCTGAGGGATTGGTTCTAATCATTCCATTTTCATTCATGATTTTATCTATTTGGGTCATCTCCCTTTTCTTTTTGAGAAGCCTGGCTAGAGGTTTGTCAATTTTGTTAATTTTTTCAAAAAACCAACTCTTGGTTTCGTTGATCTGCTCTACAGTTTTTTTAGATTCTATATTATTTATTTCTGCTCTGATCTTTATTATTTCTCTTCTTCTGCTGGGTTTAGGCTGCCTTTGCTGTTCTTCTTCTAGTTCCTTTAGGTGTGCTGTTGGATTTTGTATTTGGGATTTTTCTTGTTTCTTGAGATAGGCCTGGATGGCAAAGTATTTTCCTCTCAGGACTGCCTTTGTTGCGTCCCAAAGCGTTTGGATTGTTGTATTTTCATTTTCGTTTGTTTCCATATATTTTTTAATTTCTTCTCTAATTGCCTGGTTGACCCACTCATTCGTTAGTAGGGTGTTCTTTAACCTCCATGCTTTTGGAGGTTTTCCAGACTTTTTTCTGTGGTTGATTTCAAGCTTCATAGCATTGTGGTCTGAAAGTAAGCATGGTATAATTTCAATTCTTGTAAACTTATGAAGGGCTGTTTTGTGACCCAGTATATGATCTATCTTGGAGAATGTTCCATGTGCACTCGAGAAGAAAGTATATTCTGTTGCTTTGGGATGCAGAGTTCTATATATATCTGTCAAGTCCATCTGATCCAATGTCTCATTCAGGGCCCTTGTTTCTTTATTGACTGTGTGTCTAGATGATCTATCCATTTCTGTAAGTGGGGTGTTAAAGTCCCCTGCAATTACCACATTCTTATCAATAAGGTTGCTTATGTTTATGAGTAATTGTTTTATATATTTGGGGGCTCCGGTATTCGGCGCATAGACATTTATAATTGTTAGCTCTTCCTGGTGGATAGACCCTGTAACTATTATATAATGTCCTTCTTCATCTCTTGTTACAGCCTTTAATTTAAAGTCTAGTTTGTCTGATATAAGTATGGCTACTCCAGCTTTCTTTTGGCTTCCAGTAGCATGATAAATAGTTCTCCATCCCCTCACTCTCAATCTGAAGGTGTCCTCAGGTCTAAAATGAGTCTCTTGTAGACAGCAAATAGATGGGTCTTGTTTTTTTATCCATTCTGATACCCTATGTCTTTTGGTTGGCGCATTTAATCCATTTACATTCAGTGTTATTATAGAAAGATACGGGTTTAGAGTCATTGTGATGTCTGTATGTTTTATGCTTGTAGTGATGTCTCTGGGACTTTGTCTCACAGGGTCCCCCTTAGGATCTCTTGTAGGGCTGGTTTAGTGGTGACAAATTCCTTCAGTTTTTGTTTGTTTGGGAAGACCTTTATCTCTCCTTCTATTCTAAATGACAGACTTGCTGGATAAAGGATTCTTGGCTGCATATTTTTTCTGTCTAGTACCCTGAAAATCTCGTGCCAATTCTTTCTGGCCTGCCAAGTTTCAAAAGAGAGATCAGTCACGAGTCTTATAGGTCTCCCTTTATATGTGAGGGCACGTTTACCCCTTGCTGCTTTCAGAATTTTCTCTTTATCCTTGTATTTTGCCAGTTTCACTATGATATGTCGTGCAGAAGATCGATTCAAGTTACGTCTGAAGGGAGTTCTCTGTGCCTCTTGGATTTCAATGCCTTTTTCCTTCCCCAGTTCAGGGAAGTTCTCAGCTATTATTTCTTCAAGTACCCCTTCAGCACCTTTCCCTCTCTCTTCCTCCTCTGGGATACCAATTATGCGTATATTATTTCTTTTTAGTGTATCACTTAGTTCTCTAATTTTCCCCTCAAACTCCTGGATTTTTTTATCTCTCTTTTTCTCAGCTTCCTCTTTTTCCATAACTTTATCTTCTAGTTCACCTATTCTCTCCTCTGCCTCTTCAATCCGAGCCGTCGTCATTTCCATTTTGTTATGCATTTCATTTAAAGCGTTTTTCAGCTCCTCGTGACTGTTCCTTAGTCCCTTGATCTCTGTAGCAAGAGATTCTCTGCTGTCCTCTATACTGTTTTCAAGCCCAGCGATTAATTTTATGAGTATTATTCTAAATTCACTTTCTGTTATATTATTTAAATCCTTTTTGATCAGCTCATTAGCTGTTGTTATTTCCTGGAGATTCTTCTGAGGGGAATTCTTCCGCTTGGTCATTTTGGATAGTCCCTGGCGTGGTGAGGACCTGCAGGGCACTTCCCCTGTGCTGTGGTGTATAACTGGAGTTGGTGGGCGGGGCCGCAGTCAGACCTGATGTCTGCCCCCAGCCCACCGCCTGGGCCACAGTCAGACTGGTGTGTGCCTTCTCTTCCCCTCTCCTAGGGGCGGGATTCACTGTGGGGTGGTGTGACTCGTCTGGGCTACTTGCACCCTTCCAGGCTTGTGATGCTGGGGATCTGGCGTATTAGCTGGGGTGGGTAGGCAAGGTGCACGGGGGCGGGGGGGCAGGCTTAGATCGCTTCTCCTTAGGTGATCCACTTCAGAGGGGCCCTGTGGCAGCGGGAGGGAGTCAGATCCGCTGCCGGAGGTTTGGCTCCGCAGAAGCGCAGAGTTGGGTGTTTGCGAGGAGCGAGCAAGTTCCCTGGCAGGAACCAGTTCCCTTTGGGATTTTGGCTGGGGAATGGGCGGGGGAGATGGCGCTGGCGAGCGCCTTTGTTCCCCACCAAACTGAGCTCTGTTATCAGGGGGCTCAGCAGCTCTCCCTCCCTTTGTCCTCCAGCCTTCCCGCTTTCCGAGCAGAGCTGTTAACTTATGACCTCCCAGACGCTAAGTCGCGCTTGTTGTGGGAACACAGTCCGTCAGGCCCCTCCGCTTTTGCAAGCCAGACTCGGGGGCTCTGCTTGGCCGGCGAGCCGCCCCTCCGCCCCGGTTCCCTCCCGCCAGTCCGTGGAGCGCGCACCGCCTCGCCGCCCTTCCTACCCTCTTCCGTGGGCCTCTCGTCTGCGTTTGGCTCTGGCGACTCTGTTCTGCTAATCCTCTGGCGGTTTTCTGGGTTATTTAGGCAGGTGTAGATGGAATCTAAGTGATCAGCAGGACGTGCGGTGAGCCCAGCGTCCTCCAAAGCGCCATCTTGCAAAAAACTCCAGAATAATCCTCTTAAGGAAGTTTAGTGAACTACCAAAAAACATAGACAGACAACTAAATGAATTTAGAAAAACAATGCATGAACAAAAGAGAAGCACAAGGAAACAGAAGCCATCTAAAAAAATAAAACAAATCCTATAGTTGAAAAATACAAGAATTGAACTAAAGAATTCAATAGAGAGGTTTAAAAGTAGATTCAATCATAAAGAAGAAACACTCAACTATTTGGAGGATAGGACATTGGAAATTACCTAGACAGAGAAGCAAAACAAACAAACAAAAAAAAGAATGAAAAGAATAAAAAAATCCTGTGGAAATTATGGGACACAATGAAAAGAAACAATATTTGCATTATTGGAATTCCAGAAGGAGAAGCAGAAGAGAAAGGGACAGAAACTATATATAAAGCAATAATGGCTAAAAACTTCTTGAACCTGCAGAGAGAAATGAACACCTCAAATAGGTTGAATCCAAATACAGCTAACCTAAGACACATTATATTAAATTAGTTAAATTGCCAAAAGCCCAAGAAAGAATTTTAAGAGCAACAAAAGAAAAGAAAGAAGCTATATACAAGAAAAGCCCTTACAAGACTACTAGTGGATTTCTCAACAGAGATTTTTCAGGCCAGGAGAAAATGGAATGACATACTCAAAACACTGACAGAAAATAACTGTCAACCAAGAATTCTATACCTGGTAAAGCTGTCTTTCAGAAACTGAGGGATAGACTTGCTTGAACAAACAAAAACTGAGGGAGTACTTACAAGAAATGCCATAGAGGTTCTCCCTTACAAGAAATGTTAAAGATGGTTCTTTGAGTGGAAGTAAAAGAATGCTAATTAACATCATAAAAACTTATGGTGCCTGGGTGGCTCAGTGAGTTAAGAGTCAGACTCTTGATTTCAGCTCACGGTTTGTGGGATCGACTCCCCCACTGTCAGTGCAGAGCCTGCTCGGAATTCTCTGTCTCCCTCCCCCCGTTCATGCTCTCTCTCTCAAAATAAGTAAAATTACAAAAAAAAAAAAAAAAACTCAAAAAGGTAGCATAAATCTCACTGATAATAGTAAATATAGTCATAGATTCTACAATATGGTAATAGTGATGCATAATTCATTTACAACTCTAGTTTAAAAAGAAAACAAACCATAACTACAATAATCTGTTATTAGTTACACAATAAGAGTAAGTAAATTATAACAGCAATTACCTAAAATGTGAGGGGGGAGGAGAAGTAACATTATAAAGTTTAAAAATTCTATTAAAGTTAAGTTGTTATCAGTTTATAATAGGGTGTTATAAACTTAAGATATGTTCTGTAAGCCTTACCAACCACAAGAAACAAACCCTGTAGTAATTACACAAAGAACACAATAAAGAAGTCAAAGCATACTAATACTAAAAGACATCAAAACACACCAAAAAAGACAGGATAAGAAACACAGAAAAACAGATATACAAAACAACCATAAAGCAATTAACAAAATGATAATAGGAAGTTCTTACCTATCAAAAATCACTTTAAAGATAAACAAATTCTCCAATTAGAAGATATAGAATGACTGAATGAATAAAAAACCAGATTCGGGGCGCCTGGGTGGCGCAGTCGGTTAAGCGTCCGACTTCAGCCAGGTCACGATCTCGCGATCTGTGAGTTCGAGCCCCGCGTCAGGCTCTGGGCTGATGGCTCGGAGCCTGGAGCCTGTTTCCGATTCTGTGTCTCTCTCTCTGCCCCTCCCCTGTTCATGCTCTGTCTCTCTCTGTCCCAAAAATAAATAAACGTTGAAAAAAAAAAATTAAAAAAAAAAAAACAGATCCAACAATATGCTGCCTATAAGACACTCACTTTAGCCTTAAAGACACATAGACTGAGAATGAAGGATGGAAAAAGACACTTCAGGCAAATGGTAAAAAAAAAAAAAAAAAAAAAAAAGTGCAGTTGTACTACATTTATATCAGATAAAATAGACCTCAAGTGAAAAATGGTTTAAAAAAGTCATTATATAACGATAAATGGGTGAATACATCAAAAAGATATAACAATTATAAATATTTATACACCCAACATCAGAGAACCCAAATGTATAAATCAAAAATTAACAGAGCTAAAGGAGAAATAAAAAGTAATACAATAACAGTTGAGGACTTTAAATTTTTTTTTAATGTTTATTTTTGAGAAAGAGAGAGAGAGTGGGTGGGGAGGGGCAGAGAGAGAAACACAGAATCTGAAGCAGGCTCCAGGCTCTGAGCTGTCAGCACACAGCTCAATGCGAAGCTGAAACTCACAAGCTGTGAGATCATGACCTGAGTTGAAGTCGGATGCTTAACCGACTGAGCCACCCAGGCACCCCAACAGTTGGGGACTTTAATACCCCACTCTCAACAATGAATCTCTCATCCAAAGAATCAGTCAGGAAATGGTGGATTTGAATAACACCAGAGACCAAACAGACCTAAAAGACATATACAGAACATTCACTCCAACAGCCACAGAATACACATTCTTTTCAAGTGCACATGAAACATATTCTAGATTGACTCTATGTTAGGCCACAAAACAAGTCTCAGCAAATTCAAGAAGACTGAAATCATACCAACTATCTTTTCTGAACACAATGGCCTGAAACTAGAAATCAGTAAGTGGATAACTGGAAAATTCATGAACACATGGAAATTTATACAATACTCTCCTGAACAACCAATGGATAAAAAAAGAAAGGAAAAATAAAAAGTTTCTTGAGACAAATGAAAAGGAAAACACAACATACTGGAACTTGTGGTATATAGCAAAAGCAGTTCTAAAAGGAGTTCAAGGCAGTAAATGACTATATTAAGAAGCAAGAAAGATCCTGAATAAACAACCTAGCTCTTTGCCTTAGTGAACTAGAAAAAGGAGAACAATCTGAGTCCAAAGTTAGCAGGAGAAAGGAAATAATAAAAGTTAGAGAAAAAATAAGTTAAATAGGGAACAGAAGATTAGAAAAGACTACCTGACCCAAGAGTTGATTTTTTTGAAAGGGTAAACAAAATGGACAAACACTTAGCTAGACTAAACAAGGCTGACTAAACATTGTAAATGAAAAAGGAGACATTAAAATTGATACCACAGAAATTCAAAGGATCCTAAGAGGCTACCACAAATAACTATACACCAACAAATTATACAACCTAGAAGATATGGAAAAATTACCAAGACTGAATCAGTAATAAATAGAAAATCTGAATAGAACTGATACCATCACTTTAGAAAATCCTGTCAGTATGAAGAATCTGAAAAAAATTAAAAGTAGAACTACCATATGACTCACCAATTCACTTCTGGGAATATATCCAAAGATAACAAAACACTAAATTGAAAAATGCACTTTCACATTCATAGCAGCATTATTTATAATAGCCAAGGCATGGAAACAACCTAAGCATTCACTGATGGATGAACGAAAAAGATGAGGGATATATGTACAATGGACTATTACTCAACCATAAACAAACAAATAAAAAACCCAAGGAATTCCTACCATTTGTGACAACATGGATGGACCTTGAAGGCATTATGCTAAGTGAAATAAGTCAAACAGAAAAAGAAAAATACTATATGATCTCACTTATATGTGAAATCTAAAACAAAAGAAAACAAACAAAATTAACTCAGAAAAAGACACCAGACTTGTGGGTACCAGAGATGGGGGGAGGAGAATTAGGTGATAGGAGGAAGGTGGTCAAAGGTACAAACTTCCAGTTACAAATCAGTACTAGGCATGTAATGTACAACATGATGATGATAGCAAACATTGCCATATGACATATAGGAAAATTGTTAAGAGAATAAATCCCAAGAGTTCTCATCACAAAGGGAAATTTTTTTTTTCCTTTTTTCTTCCTTTCTTTTCCTTTTATTGTATCTATATGAGAAGATGGATGTTAGCTGAACCTATAGTGGCTATTATTTCACAATGTATATAAATCAAATCATCATGCCATATGCCTGAAACTTATACAGTCATGTATGTCAGGTTTTCTCAATAAAATTGGAAAAGAAAAGCTCTCCCAGAAAGCAGAAGAAAAGGTTGAGAAAAAAATAATGAAACAATAAATAATAGATAAGAATAACCAAAAAGAAGCAAATAAAATCAGATACAAAATATAGATAATTTGTATTCTTTTTAATGGAACATAAGCAATTATAACATAGACTAAGACACTATGTTGACCAAGTGTTAAAAAAATTATGAAAAACAACTTATGAAATGATTCTGGTTGAAGTCTTAAGTACAAAGAATTTTTTTTAATGTTACCAATACATAAAGGATAAAAAAATTAGACTAGTCTCAGAGATATACCCTCTATATCATGGATCACCTACAAAATGTATAGCAATATTTTTAGGGTTAGAGGAGAAAGATTTTTATCCAAGTATTTTATAGCCAGCCAAATTGTCATTCACCTGTGAAAGCAATTTTAAGACAATTTACGTTATTCAAGACTGCAGAAAATATATATTGCACATTCTCTTCCTGCAAAAAGTATTCAAGAAACTATTCAAACCAATCAAGAAATGAATCAACTAAATAAAGAAAATAGAGAAGCTATGTTATAAAAGGGCAGGTGTTGATTAATAGAAACCATTTATTTTTTTTTTATTTTTTTTTCAATGTTTATTTATTTTTGGGACAGAGAGAGACAGAGCATGAACGGGGGAGGGGCAGAGAGAGAGGGAGACACAGAATCAGAAACAGGCTCCAGGCTCTGAGCCATCAGCCCAGAGCCCCACGTGGGGCTCGAACTCCCGGACCGCGAGATCGTGACCTGGCTGAAGTCGGACGCTTAACCGACTGCGCCACCCAGGCGCCCCAATAGAAACCATTTAAACATAAAATTAAACAACAACAAAATAATAATAAATAAACATAAAATTAAATGACCCCGGTTTTACTAGTATATATCCTCTAGTTCTTCACTCATTAATCATATGTAGGAGATAAACTTTCCCTATTAGCTAGATATAAATGCAAATAAAAAAATTTGATGCTAATCAAATTTTTGCCTTTTTACACCTATTTTTTAATTCTCTTTTTTTAAATGTTTATTTATTTTGAGAGAGAGTAAGCATGAGCAGGAGAGGTAAAGAGAAAGAGGGAGAGAGAGAATCCCAAGAAGGATCCATGCCATCAGCACAGAGCCCAATGCGAGGCTCAATTCCACAACCCTAAGATCATGACCTGAGCCAAAATCAAAAGTCAGACGCTCAACTGACTGAGCCACCCAGACACTCCTATTTTTTAAATTCTGTAAACAGGTTTTTTCAATCTCTTTAACATTCTGAAATTTGCTAATCACATATCTAGATATGGTAGTAATTATTATTCATTTATCCTAATGCTTGATATCCTAAGCTCTTTCCACTTGAAGGTAAGTTCCCTTTGTGGCGGGATTTTTTTTTTTAATTTCACAATCATTTTTAAAACCAAAAAGCTATTTCTGATTCTCTAGTTGTTCCCCAAATTATTTTAACCTCTCCCTCTGGCCCATTTTGATACTGGTATAATTTCTTAAAACCACCTTTCCATATTTCTGATTTTTTTTTCTTTTGGCTTCATATTGTAGTACATTACTAACTTCCACCAAGACCTGAAAGGCAGAAGTGAATGAGAGAGCATGAAGCCCAACTAGCAATTACAGTTATAAAGTCCTTTGGTTTTCTGCAACAATAGTGGAGGTACTGATGTCCAGTCCCTAGCTTCTTGAGTGACTCAGAGGTACTTCTGCTGCAAAAAAAAATCTCATGGTATGAGTAAATAATTTTCCTCAGTGTCTCACTTTAGTATATGATCAAATCTTGATCTCTGTGGCCTTACTAGACATTTTGCAAGCTAGCTTAAATCCTATAATAAATTATTTTGTACCTGGAACTAGCCAGAGTGACTCTCTTGTCCAACCCAATGCTGGCAGGTAAGAAGGAGTAAACTGTTCCACGTTTATGCCTTCACTTATTCCCCCCCGAGACAGTCAGCACCCTCCATTCATATTTGTTCCTCTAGCGGTTGCTGAAATTTGCCAATGGCTTCATGTATTTATTGTCTATTGGTTTTTTAAAAATTACCACAAACAGTGGCTTAAAACAACACCATTATTAGGTCACAGTTCAGTAGGTCAGTAGTTGAAGCAGGCCCAGCTGCATTCTCTGGTCAGAGTATTAGGAGACTGAAATCAAGATGTCAGCCAGTCTGTACTCTTATCTGAAAGCTCTAAGGAAGAATCTGATTTCAACTTTATTTAGGCTGTGGCAAAGTCCAGTTCCTTAGTGTTATAGGTCTGAGTCCCCCATTTCCTCTTTGGCTCTTCTTCCAGAGGCCCCCAGCATTCCTTTAAGGTGGATCCCTCCATCTTCAAGAAAATTATGCTTCATCTCAGACTTCTCCTTCTGCCACCAGCCAGAGAAAACTCTGTGCTTAATTTTATTTTATTTAAAAAAAAATTTTTTTAAGGTTTATTTATTTTTGAGAGAGGGAGAGAGAACGTGAGTGGGGGAAGGGCAGACAGAGGGAGACACAGAATCTGAAGCAGGCTCCAGGCTCTGAGCTGTCAGCACAGAGCCAGATGTGGGGCTTGAACTCACAGACTGTGAGATCATGATCTGAGCCAAAGTTGGACACTTAACCGACTGAGCCATCCAGGTGCCCCCTGTGCTTAATTTTAAACGAGTTGTATGATTAGATCAGGATGACCCAAATCATCTTCCTTTTAATTAATTCAAAGTCAACTGACAGCAACCTTAATTACATCAGCAAAATCTCTTCGCCATGTAACAGGACATATTCACGGGACAGGGAATTATAGAAGGACAAAGGTCACTGGGGTCATTCTTAGAAGTCTACTACCTCAGTCCTCCCTAGTTTTTTCAGTAGCAGAGGTTGAAACCTTTTTATTTTTTATTTAATTTATTTATTTATTTATTTTTTTTAATTTTTTAACGTTTATTTATTTTTGGGGGGACAGAGAGAGACAGAGCATGAACGGGGGAGGGGCAGAGAGAGAGGGAGACACAGAATCGGAAACAGGCTCCAGGCTCTGAGCCATCAGCCCAGAGCCCGACGCGGGGCTGGAACCCATGGACCGCGAGATCATGACCTGGCTGAAGTCGGACGCTTAACCGACTGCGCCACCCAGGCGCCCCTATTTTTTATTTTTTATTATTATTTTCAAAGGCTCTTCAGATGGAAGTCTGGCATCTTAAACTAAAAGTCCCAATCACACTCACAGTAAGTTGCAAATTTATTTATATTACACTTGGATGTACAAAAAACTGAAGTATGCTTTCTCTCTAAATGATCCAATCACCTTTGCTAGCTACCACTCCACTTGAGCACAAGAAAAAAAAAAAAAAACTTTTAGTCTGATTTAATAGCCTTTTTTAGATTAATGAGTATCTATTGCCAAAGAAAAATTGAACTGGACAGGGTTAAACAGTCAAGGAAGACTTGTTCAAAATGACTGCATGGGCACGCAGGTGGCTTGGTCAGTTAAGCATTCAACTCTTAATTTTGGCTCAGGTCATGATCCCAGGATTGTGGGATCGAGCCCCACATGGGGCTCTGAGCTGAGCATGGAGCCTGCTCAAGATTCTCTCTCCAAGATTCTCTCTCTCTCTCTCTCTCTCTCTTCTCCTCTCCCCTGCTCACACTCATTCTCTGTCTCTCAAAAAAAAAAAAAAAAAAGCTTGCAGTAGAGGAGAGAGAGATTGAGAACTCGACTACATTGAAACAAAAGGAGCATTTTGAAGCCTGCAGCAAGCTAGTGGAAAAGTACTAGAGGAGGTTGTCAGGAAGGGGGTTGGTCAATGTAATTAGGCCATCTATGACTGCTAACTGGTGATTACCAAAGTTAGGTTTCATACTGCCACAAAGACCAGGAGATGGGGGCACTATCATTTTTTTTTCAGTTTAGTTTATTTACTTTGAGAGAGACAGAGACAGTGCAAGTGGGGGAGGAGCAGAGAGAGGGAGAGAGAGAATCCCAAGCAGGCTGTGCACTGCCAGTGCAGAGGCACTAGGCTCAGACTCATGAAACTGAGAGATCATGACTCCAGCCAATACCAAGAGTCTGGTTGGCTCAACCGACTGAGCTACCCAGGCAGGGGGCACTATCATTCTTGATGATTCCATTTCAAAGGGATGGTTCCCAGGTCCTTCAGAAATATACTACTGTGTTGTAAAACTGGCAAGAGGCTGGGAGAAGGGGTACATCTCAAAGGGACAAAGAAAAAAATTACGATTTAATGTTTCCTAGAATAAATGCTCTAAGAAAAGGGAGGTCAGGGACCTACTGGTAACTGGCCCTATTGAACTTTGATTAAAAAAAAGAAAGGAATTGTGTTGAAGCACCTGCACTGGAGTCCTCAGTTCTCTTTGCCACTTCATATTGTCTTGAAATTGCTGAGTTCTGCATCATCTTAGTCAGACACTAGTATACTTCTTCTTGTGCCCATTCTTTATATGTAAACACAGACTCTATATTCAGTGTATGTCTTTAATCCTTGAGGACCAGGACATTACAAGCAGTTCATTTACTCTCTGTCTTCCACTGGCATCTCTGCATATTGCTCACTTCGTTAGGAGACACTAAGCCAAAAGCTGAAGTTCCCCAGTAATCTGCACCTCTCTGACACTATTCCAAAAGTAAACACACCTTCCATAGGTGTTCTCAGTCTTCCCAAACCAATCTCAATGTTTCAATCCATCCCTTGCCTCACCCTCACATCTCCCACCCTCACCCCAACACAAACACACCCACGTTAAGATCAGCAGCTGACTTCTTCCACTAACTTGTTAGTCTTCTTTTCATCCCCCAATGGCATACTCTTCCACTATTCCAAGTCTAATACTCTAGGCCCAGCTTATTCTATCGTACCCTATAGAGTTAAGATCCATTTATTTATAAAATGTATTAGTTCCCGTCTTTTATGGCCAAATTGTATTGCTAAAGGGGCTAAAACTTAATTCATGACACTCAAAGCTTATCAATGACTCATTTCTAGTACCACTTCCCTCATCCTGGGGCAATATGCTTCAAAATGTAACTTGGAAGGGAACATGACAAACTTATGGGAGAAATTTAATTCCCTGATTTAATATTTGCAAATATTACTCATGTCATACTCTCTTAATTGATGAAGGAAACATATGGGATAGTCACCTAGCTATAAGAACGTTTTTAAAGTCTTAACTGACAGATATAAAAACAAATGTCTTACATCTAGACTGAAGTTCTAACAATCTGTGCTTTCTCTTTTTAACTTCCATGAAAGTATGAATACTCCTACTTTTATCACCCCCCAAAATGGAATTTATGAACCCACATTTCGCTTACATAAAGTTTATTGTGTCTTAAACATGTGTCCTTTCTGAAAATTATGTCTATCACTTACACATAAGTATTATCTAATTACAATAAGTAATAACATTTTTAACAATTATTTACTGTTTATTTTTTAAAGTTCTCTTCAAGATAATTCTTAAATAACTATATAATACTTATATGTATATTATATATAGAAAGAGATAATATATGGATATACATATATATATTGTGTGTGTATATATATATATATATATACACACACAATATATATATGGAGAGAGAGAGCAGGAATGGCAATTGAATAAAATGCCTTCACTCTGAAACCCATCTCATCTTGTTAAATAGAAAGTGTAGATTGTCAGTAATTTATATTGAATTTTTAAATTGTGAATATTAATAAATAAACTAATTCAATTTATAATTTCTTTTGGTTTCAATATGAGGTTTTTCCCTAATGTGTATTTCACTTTAACACCTAGCACCATTAAGTTGACAGTAAAATTGGGATTATGGTCATATGTATGTTAGTTGTTATTAGAATAGAAAAGTAGTAATAAAATTTAGTAAGTTAAGATCTTAGACCTAGGATTGGTGGTGTTTATCTGCACATTTAACATGTGCAAGTTACCATTTCCATCATCTTCTCTCATATCGTGGCCTTTGCCATTTTCTCCTCTCTGCTCTTGACATAGTCTAGTTATGGCCTCCTCCCATGATAAAATGGACAACTATCCTTCATCTTCGCTTATGTTACTGAGCCACCAAGTAGCTATTTCCTGATTTCAATTTCTTAGAAAGATTCCAGTGACATGGCTTCTTTACTTGACTCAACTTTATTACAGCTCTCCCAGTAGAATGCAGTAACACAGTTCGTAGACAATGTGAATTAATCAACATTGCATACCTCAAAAATCTTATTCCTTACAACAGAGATTGTGGATTTGGAGGACAGAGTCAATGGATTTGGCACTACCCCCCACACCCATCCCTATCTAAATATTCAATTTAGAAATGCTCCTCTGGCTTTAAAACCAAACCCGCCGCACCCTGCACACGTCCCGATTTAAGGATCTAGCTCCCTAGGGGTTAGATTCCTGTCTTTTCTTTCCCCAGCGACTCGCTCAGATTATGCACATAGTGAGCACTCTGGAAATGGTGGAATATTGTTGAACAAAAAGTTACTCTGGGGTTTCTGATAAAGATGATGAATCATCACAGGAAAATTTTAGCACGCAGAGCCCAAACAGTAACCCGCTCGTGCGACTGTCCTAACACACATAATTTACCAGCCCTGCCTGCAGGGAACCAGCAAAAGGAACACGAGAGATTTGACAGCTGTGTCTTTAGCCACCTTTTAAGTTGGGCAGGTCGGGGTATTAGAAACGCTTCCCAGCCAGGAACGTGGCTTCAGGAACGAGCGGAGGCGGCTCTGGGCTGCAGAATCCACTCTCCACCCCTTGCCCTTTGGTTGCCAGCTATAGATTGGCCGCAAGGCACTCTGGGACATCAGGAAGCTCAACCTTTATCACCAAGGCAACAGGCCGGCACGCGGTTGTCATGGAAACCGGCGGGCACTCGGAGAGTCTCGTAAAGAAGCTGCCTTCGCCCTCACCCAAGCAAGATGCTTCGCCGAGGCTGTAAAGCCTCTGAAAGGCGAAGACACTTGAGCAACCACCTCAGCGGGCAACAGGACCTGGCCCTGAGCGGCAGCATCTACCTCCTACGAGAGATGGGCCCCACCGGCTTCCTGCTGAGGGAGGAGGAGCCGGAAAACAGGGATTTCCGAGTAATTACCACCCCCAACTTCCCTCCACTCCCGCCCGGCCCACCCACCCGGTCCTCCTGAGCCTTCCTTATTTCTAGCCACCTTCACAATCCCTGCGGATTCTCGCTGCCACACCCACCCCACCCGCGCGAGATCCAGACTCTAAAGATGTGCAAATTGCAGAGGGAAGTCGTGTTTTCATAGAAAAGTTTAATTTTGGGAAGTCAGGACTCCAAAATGGCATCCAAATCTTGTAAGATGATGGCACCTGCTTGATGTTTAGGCTTGAAAATGTGAGACGTTTTACTTAAATACATGCTTTGCGTTGCGTGCGTTCTTGGATCCGTTGTTGGCAGTCACGAGCCCTGTAACTAAAACGAAATGAAAATCCTACGACCTATTTCATACTGTAAATACTAAATAAATAAAATCTTTTTCTTTACTCTTTAGTCACTCTAAACCTCCAAGGAGATCCTTTTAAAGTACCGTTTAGGTGGTGATGCCTTGGAAAGGTCTTAATAAAAACCTGAAAAAAAGATATTTTATATTTGCATATCCCACTCTTGCCACTCAAAAATCAGCCACCATCCCACCTCCCGGGTGTTGATTTGGAAAATTTTAATTTAGTGTCCTGCATTCTAAGTACTGAATACAAATTACTAGCCTGTGCTTATTTAAGACATCTTTTTTTTTTTTACTTTGTCCCTTAGAACACTTAGTTAAAAAATTATTTTAGCCAATATAAACTTGGTGAATAAAATTAGTCTTCTCAAGTAAAATTATATACCAATTAAGTGTACAAAACAAACAAAAGATCCAAAATAAGCTAATTTACAAAAAGTCTTTAGCTCCACTGCAAGGCAGAATGAACTTTCATTAAGAAATGTATCGATACAGAGATATTTTTTAGCTTTTAAAATTAGATTTCTTTTCACTTGCCTGAGTGTAGGTCACTGAAGAAGTCTTAAGTGATAATACAAGTTGTTGAGCAAGACAATATGACAGTGAAAAATCAGCCTGGAGACTGGTGTCAAGAGTTAAGATGTCTCCATAGACTATATTCAACGTTTGAAGTCACCTAAACTAAATTACTTCTTGAAATCTCTTTTAATCCTATCGTCTATTAAATTATTTTTATTCTAACTCTAAAAATTAACTGGAGGTTGTTTTTTTTTTAAGTATGCATTTTTCTTTTAAAGGTTTTCTTAGGAAATCCTCATGTTTGTAACTGTTCCACATTTCTGAAAGGAGGGGAACTTTGTAAGCATATATGTTGGTAAGTAACTGTAATCCAGATCTGCCACAAAGGAACATCTTGGTATATTGCCTTTTTCATGATTTGAGTACTGAAGGTAATAGAAATTTGTTGTTGGGAGATATAAGGGTTAAATGGCTGTAGTTTTTCAGTATATTTTGGGGTATTTTATTTCATTCTGAAAATTAAATAAAGTTTAACTTGAGAAACATACTACCACCTCTGCAAGTTTTAAAAGTTCATGTTTATAATTTAAAAAATCACTTTTTAAATTCTTACTATCTAAGAATCTTATGTACAAATGTGAAATCTAACTATAAAACAGAAAAAGAAAAACCTCCCTGATTCACATCAATAATAAATATGTTCTCACTATAGGATTTCTATTTGCTGTCAGTTAAAAATAAATTCCCGAATACATTTTTATTTTTATTCTTTCTACTGGGTGCATTGTTTGTTTTCTTTGTAAATGTAGTACAACAAACAAATCATTTAATACAAAAAATTCGTTATGTTTTTTAAATTTTTATTATTTTTATTATTTTCTTCAATTTCTTTAATGCTTATTTATTTTTGAGAGAGAGAGACAGAGTGCAAGCCGGGGAGGTACAGCGCGAGAAGGAGATGCAGAATCTGAAGGCTCTGGCTCTGAGCTGTCCAGCATAGAGCCAGACACGGGGCTCAAACCCACAAACTGTTAGATCATGACCTGAGCCAAAGTCGGCCACTCAACCGACTGAGTCACCCACGTACCCCTCATTATTTTTTTAATTATGATATTTTCTAATGTATTATTTTTATTTTCAATAAGCATTTTACTATGAATCTTTTAAGATAGTAATTGGAGGGTAAAACAAATCTAACAAAAAATTGAGAGAAGAATATGTATCTCACATTTTGAATGCTTTTCTTTATAAGTTAAAAAAAAAAAAAAGTATATACCTTCATTTCCAAAGCTTGTATTACGAAGTTTTTGTTGTTTTGTTTTGATCAGTTTTTATTGAGCATTCCTAACACAATTTACTCTAGTTAGCATAGAAGATATAAAATATGGTCCTTTAAAAACTTGCAGTTTGGTTTTATTATTAAAAACGGTAAATTATGTTTATTAAAATAGTTTTTTTTTCCATTTTTTTAATGCCAGCTTCCTCAGGGCAAGGGCCTTCTGTTCTGATTTCTATATAATGTTACTTGTTTTTTACAATATATTAACCAAACTAAATGGAAATATAATTCAAGTATATAATGTACTAAAGTATATTTAATATATTTAAATAAGAATTTTCTATGTATTTTCAGCTTTTAAAAAAGTCATATTCCATTTCAATTGGCGATATTTGAAGTATTTTTTCTGTCATACATTCAAGTGGTATATGTAGGAAAACAGTATTGGTACTCTCCAGAAAATTACTCCATTTTCAGGACTAAGAAACTTCTAGGGAAGTTTAAAGGAATTACAATGAATATCTCATTCCTTTACTAACCTGTCTCTGTGAATAAATGTATGTTATAAAGAAATACATGGACTCTTTCTGGCAAATCTCTTTATTATAAATGTCTTTTATTTTCATTTATCATACTTTTTTCACATATGCTTACTTTAAAACATTTAACTACTGTTTTTGTATGAATTTTTTATTTTAATTTCAGTACAGTTAACATTTAACTACTTATCATTATAACAGAAAACTGATGAGAGTGTTAAGTATATTTATAACACCATCAGCAATACAAATTCTATAATGCTACTCCTAATATTAAAAGATATCATTTTAGGTTATATCATAAATAAATATTTCTTTTGGTTTTCCACCTGTGAATACTAGGGTCTTGTTGAAAAAATTCAAACTTCCAAGGAATCATGAATGTAAGTTGCATTTCTTCTTTAATTATTTTGAAGTTAACATATTTAATAATTTTTTGTTTAGACATATTCTAAATTTAAACAATTATTTTCCTAGACAATCTGACAACTATCTGTAGCTCAGTTTGTTGCATTTAAGACACTTGGAACATTTTTCTTCCTTAATAAAAAAATGTAACTTTATATGTCATTTCAAATTCAGGGGCACTTAATAAAAAAAGGGATGAAACAATGGCTAGTTATTCTGAAGGCAAAATTTCCTTCATGTGTGCTAAGCAAAGATTCACAGTGGTTTCTAGGCGTAAAATTATTTTAATTATAAAAAAAATCAGAAATATAATTTTTTAGATCACAGTAATGGTTGACATGGAACATAATTTCATTCAAAAATATCTACTAACTGAAATTTGTATGTAAAAAATATAAATACATGTTTTTAAGAGTAAAATAGTTTTTATGACAGTACTTAAATTGAGTTTAGAGTCAAGCATATAGGTATGTAACTTTAAGTTCTAGAGTCCTCAAAATTAAAAGAGAAAGAAATTAATTTTGTTATAGGTCATTTGGATTTATAGATTTTATAAAAAAGATATTGTCATTATGGTAATCACAGTAAACATTTAAAAGTTGTACTAGATAATAAATTAATATTAGTGTTTCACAGACACTTTTTTTTGTACTCTTCTCTCATTTTACACATTCTCTTATCAACAGAGCACTATTTTCAGTTGCCTTCGGGGCAGCTCAGATTTGGAGGTCCCACAGGCATTTTAAATACCAAATTTCCCCCCCCATTTGTGCTCCCCTCTTGTATCCCCTACCTCATATATTGACTTTCCTTTTTCTTTAGTCTCCAAAACTAGAAACCATAGGATTCTCCTTGATTTTTCCTCTCCCAGTTTCCTCTCTCCTGTCTAAGGAATCATTTCATAAATCCCGTTCATGTTACATCCTACCTCCTTCTCAACGGTGTTTTCATCTCTCCATTCTCATTCTCACCTTTGTCCAACCTTCATCAGCCCTTCATAGTGTTCTAGAGCCTGTTTCTTTTCGGTGCCTGCACTTGGTTTCTTCCTTCTCCACATTGTAGACAAAAGGTTCTTTCTGGAATGTCACTTAGTTCTCTACTTCATCCTCTCTTCCAATCCCTTCATACACAATGATTGGGTTGTTTAATATTGTATACACTGTTTATTTCTCTATTTCTTCATTTTATCCACCTGAAGTTAAGTGCTCACGTCCTCTCCAAATCTTACTTGTTCTCTACACTGTTTTACATACCATTTTCACAAGCTTCCATACTAGTGCTGTCCAATAGAAATATAATGCAAGCCACATATGTAATTTTCTAGTAGCCATATTACAAACAGTAAAAAGAAACAGGGAAAGTTAATTTTAATAATAGATTTTAATTTAATCTAATACATTAAAATATTACCATATCAACATGTAATCAATATAAAAATATGCAATATTTTTGATACTGTCTTCAAAGTCTTAGTATTTTATACTTACAGAGCATCTCATCTAGACACTATATTTTCAATGGAAATATTTGATCTGCATTTAGATTTTATAAAATACTCAGTTGAAAAATAGATTCATGTAATACCTAAATTGTTACATATACATACTTACAAATTTTTCAGTAACTATATATTATGAGTTTTCAATTTAAATTTAAGTGAAACAAAATTAGAAATTTAGTTTTTTAGTCACATGAACCATATTTCAAGTGCTCAGTAGTCACATGTGGCTAATGGCTACTCTTATTACAGTGCAGCTCTATACAACCAAATTCAACAAGCATCTATTGTACTATGTATTAGCCAGGAGCCTCTGTTAGATACTTCTTTATGAATTGAAAAATGAATACTAACATTTGTGGAGTTTTTCATTTCCAAAAGTAGCAATTTCATATGGATTAACCTAATAGTTAATATTCTGTTATCCTTTTTATTTCTTAAAGGCAGAAACTGTGTCTTGTTCTTTTTATAAATATCAGCCTATGGTTGGGAATTTTTTTAAATGTTTTTTAATGTTTAATCCTAAATGTTAATTTTGAAAAATATATACTTCCTACAAAAATAAAAGATCTTTCATATCTCTATATTTAAAAGAAGTTTTGGTCAACATTGAGAGAATCCTATTTGCACAAATATTCAAAAAAGTAGAAGTCTTAATCATCTTAAAATTTATCATGTAAATGAAAGCTAGAATGGGGGTGCCTGGCTGGCTTAGTCCATTGAGTAACCGACTTTGCCTCAGGTCATGCTCTCACGGTCCATTGGTTCAAGCTCTGTGTAGGGCTCTGTGCTGACAGCTCAGAGCCTGGAGCCTGCTTTGGATTCTTTGCCTCTCTCTCTTTCTCTGCCCCTCCCCTGCTTGCGCGCTCTCTCTCTCTCTCTCTCTCTCTCAGAAATAAATAAGCATAAGAAAAAAATTTTTAATGAAAGCTGGAACAAACATAGATGATTTAAATTAATTTAAAGAAAGCTATAAATGATTATTCATTTGGATTATGTGAGTGTTTTGAATATCATTCCTAGATCCTTCTAAAACAAATCAGGAAACAAATATTTGCGCTCTAGTGTTGCATATCAAAAACAATTGACTTTTATTTTTGAACATTTACAAAGATGATTACAAAGGAATTTTATTATAAAGACATCAGTTTTTGAACATGGAGCATTATTTTTCCCATCACCCAATAAATGTTTTCCAGCAAAACCTACATTTATCACCTAATAGTTTCTTCTAAAGATAATGTCTATTTTTTTTATAGTTTACTTTTTAATAGAGAGCTGAGGGACAAAATAGCTAAGAGTCAAAAACGTATCCTTCTCTTTGTTTTATAAACGTTGGCATTAGAGAAACTTTTAGTTTATCCAACTCCCCTCTCTTCTTTTATAAGGGAGATTCTAAAAGTTCCAATGCTAACAGTAGTCAAAACCCAAAGTATAAACTAGATTTTTTTCCCTCTTCTCCTCCATTTTCTCTTTTTCTTTTTGTCTAGTAAATGCCATCCGTTCCTTTTTTTAATTAAATATTTACAAATAAATTAAGAACCATGTTTAAGAAAAAAATTTTTTAATTCCCACTACAAAGATACAATAAACTTTTTTGCTCCCATTTTCCTTTATTACTTTATATTTATGTATGTCTAATAGTGCATGGGAATTTTGTCCTCTGCTTTTATCACACATTGTTACTTTATACCCATTTTCAATGCTGTGTAATCTCTGTAATTAAAGTCATCAGTGGCTAAATATGGTATATCATAATTTAGTTAACATTACTCTATTGTTAGGCATTTAATTTATTTCTGTTTGTCATATTCTTTGTACATGAAGCTTTCTCTTCTTTTAATCATTTGTTTAGCCTAATGTCTCATTAATCAGATTTTGGAGTAAAAGTATTAAAATTTTTATGTCTGCCAACCAGATGTATTGCCAAATTGGTCTTAAAATACTTTTGCTGATTTGCAGTTTCAGCTACCTGTCAATTTTCTGCTAGGTTTGGTTTGAGATTCGTGTTTTAGGTACATATTATTACTTAAGCACATAATGAAAGACATGAACAGAATACTTAAGTCCCCAAAGAAAATAATTTAAAAATATGAAGAAATATTTTCAAATGTTAATAATATTTCTATAGTGTAGGGGAAAAAAAGGCTGTCCTACAGAACACAAAAAAATGCCAGCTACAAGGTTCATTGTAATCTGTTCGTTCCTGGCAAATTAAATAAATTTCCATTCTTCCATACATCTAACATACCCTTAGAAGGTCTAAAGTATCTTCATATAACTTTTTTAAATGCAAAAAGAAATGACATAAGGCAAACAAACATAACATTTCATTGATTTACTATTGCTTATTCAATAGGTTTTATTCTGTGTCTGTGTATCATTCTTATTTTAACTAATTTTCTTTTATGTTAATGAAGTTGAACATCTTCCATTGCCCTCTGATAAGATTAGCTGTCTTGCTCTTCTCTATAAAAGAATATTCTTTCATAGTCTCATACATTAATTTTTTAAATTAATTTCAGAAGAGTTTGTTTCTGCCTTTCATTTTCCAATTCATGTTATACCACATAAGATATTTATGGCCAGCTCCTCTTATGAACTTTTATGTTTCAATAATTCTGCTGCCCTAGGAAATCTTTATTCCCAAAAGCACAGTTTTTGTTCTTCATTTTCCTCCCTGTCTTTTTTAGAGAGCAGATGTTGCTCTGTCTCTGTGACAAATAGCTCTCATCCTCCAAAGTAATGGTTAATTAAATTATGTTACCCTCTTACATTCCACCTGCCACCCCACCTCATGCAAGAAACAGAGATTTCTATATTGTTCTATGATGTTTTCAGTATTCTTAGTGTTTAATTTTGAAGTCTTTCCAGAAAAAATGAAGGTTTTATTATCTTGCAAGTATTTTAAAATTTATTAAATAATGTATTAAAGAATGTATAAAATGAATAGAATTTAAGAGGACCAATAACAGATGGCATTTAAATTATGGCATGTTAAGGAGAGAGAAAAGGAAAGGAGCCTGGGATGGAGAAAGGAATAAAGAATCTAGGATTCCCTGATCAAAACTAAATGTATTAGAAACAATTTCTTATAAGGACAATAGGATGGAGAAAATTCATAATTCAAAGAATGCACATCCCAAGATTATAAGCAACATAGTTCCAAATAGATTATTCAGAAGAATACTAACCAAATCTGTGAAAGATGTGGCTACCAAGACACTCTTGTAAAAACTGAAAACCAAGACAGGAGAGTAGTTACAATTGAGTCTTGCTCTCCTGTTATCTATTCATTCATTATTCATCTAACAAAGACTAATTTCACTAACTACTCAAATATCCCTGTTTCCCCTTTATGTATTTGTGTCCATTTCTTTTGGTGGTATGTTGATAAAATATTATTTATGGACAAATTGAACAGATTAAAATCTAAGACATGATTATAACACCAATCCAAGGATGAACACTGTCATATAATTAATGCAAAACCTTTACAATGCAACATTTGCACTGACTCTTTTCAGTTATAAGAAAAAAAATATAATTTCCATTCATTTATTTTTATGTTTATTTATTTTTTAGGGAGAGAGAACAAGTCAGGGAGGGGCAGAGAGAGAGGGAGACACAGAATCTGAAGCAGCCTCCAGGCTCTGAGCTATCAGCACAGAGCCTGGCATGGGGCTCAAACCCATGAACTGTGAGGTCATGACCTGATTTGAAGTCAGATGCTTAACCAACTGAGCCAGCCGGCACCTCCCATTCTTTTTATCAATGACTCTTTCTTGACCTTTTGGTTCTGAAAAAAAATACAAGAAGTGTTGAATCTCAGTGTAACAATTCAATCAAAACTGTGTTTCTGATATTTGAAAGAAAATTCTAACTTTCAGCATAAGTTATTTACATTTCTGTATCTCTAATTTTGCCACTGAATTTTAATACTTTGGGATTCTTCATAGGTGCTTTGCAGTTAGGTCTTGTGGAAAGAGAAATCAGTGACTTGCTTCGAGGGATACATCGAGTTCAAACTCCACAACAAGGAACAAATGATGAAACTGTGCATATTGAAGAAGATGGGTACATTAAACAGAAGGAAATTGGTTCAGATGATATCTGCTCTATTTGTCAAGAAGTACTTTTAGAGAAAAAACTTCCTGTCACATTTTGCAGGTGACATGTTTTTTCTTTATCTTTGTTATTGAAGTACAATTAAAATACATTATATTAGTTTCAGGTATACAGTATAATGATTCAGCAGTTCTGAGGAATATTTAGTACTCATTAAGATAAGTGTACTCTTAATCTGCGTTATCTATTTCACCCATTCCCCTACTCACCTTCCCTCCGACAACCACCAGTATCTTTTCTGTATTTAAGAGTCTGGTATTTTGCTGATCTTTTTATTGTTGTTGTTCATTTGTTTTGTTTCTTAAATTTCACATATGAGTGAAATCATATGGTATTTGTCTTTCTTTGGCTGATTTATTTCACTTAGGATTATACCATCTAGGTTAATCCATGTTGTTGCAAATGACAAGGTCTTATTCTTTTCTGTGGTTGAGTAATATTCCCTTCTGTGTGTGTATGACACCTTCTTTATCCATTCATTTGTTGATGGACACTTGGGTTGCTTTCACATCTTGGCTATTGTAAATATGCTGCAATAAGCATAGGGGTACATATATCTTTTGAATCCATGTTTTTGTTTTCCTTCAGCAAATTACCTTTAGTGAAATTACTAAATCATGGTAATTCTATTTTTAATTTTTTGAAGAACCACCATACTGCTTTCCATAGTGGTTGCACCAGTTTGCATTTCCACCAACAGTGCATGAAGGTTCCTTTTTCTCCACATCCTTGCCAACACTTGTTATTTTTGGTGTTTTTTGTGTCAGCCATTCTGACAGGTTTAAGGTGATATTTCTTTGTGGTTTTGATATGCATTTCTCTGACGGTTTGTGATGCTGAGCATCTTTTCATGTCTATATCAACCATCTGTATGTCTGCCTTGGAAAATGTCAGTTCAAATCCTCTGCCCATTTTTTGATCAGATTATTTGGGGGTTTTTGGTGTTGAGTTATATAAGTTCTTTATATATTTTGGATATACCAAAATCAGATATATCACTTGAAAATATCTTCCCCCATTCAGTAGGTTGCCTTTTGGATTTGTTGATGGTTTCCATTGCTGTGCAAAAGCTTTTAATTTTGATTAGTCCCAAATAGTTTAATTTTGATTTTGTTTTCCCTGACTGAGGAGACATATCTAGAAACATGATTCTATGGCTGCAGTCAAAAAAATTATTGCCTGTATTTTCTTTGGGGATTTTTATGGTTTTGGATCTCACTTTTCTTTAACATTTTAGAGTGAGAAAGGGAGAGCATGAGCAGGAGGAATGGGAGAGAGGAAGAGAGAGAATCCCAAGCAGGCTCCACATTTAGTACAGAGCCGAACACAGGGCTCGATCCCACAACCCTGAGATCATTATCTGAACCAAAATCAAGAATTGGATGCTCAACTGACTGAGCCACCCAGGCACCCCCAGGTCTTACATTTATATCTTTAATCCATTTTGAGCTGATTTTTGTGTGTGGTGTAAGAAAGTGGTCCAATTTTATTATTTTTGCCTATAGCTATCTAGTTTTCCCAGAACCATTCATTGAAGAAACTGTCTTCTCCTCATTGTAAATTCTTGCCTTCTTTGTTGTAGATTAATTGACCATACAAGTGTGTGTTAATTTTGGGCCCTCTATTCTGTTCTGTTGATCTATGTGTCTATTTTTGTGCCAATATTATACTGTTTTCAATTACTACAGCTTTATATATATCTTAAAACTTGGAATTTGAAGTGCCAGCTTTATTTTTATTTCTCAAGCTGTCTTTGGCTATCTTTGAGGTTCCATACATATTTTAGGATTATTGGTTCTAGTTCTGCCAAAACTGTTGTTTGTCTTCTGATAGAAATTACATTGACTCTGTAGATTGCTTTGGGTAGTGTGGACATTTTCATAGTATTGATTCTTTCAGTCCTAGGGCATGGAATATCTTTCCATTTGTTGTCTCATCTTCAATTTCTTTCATCAATGTTTTATAGTTAGGTTTATTCCTAAGTATTTTGTTCATTTTGATGCAATTATAAATGGGATTTTTTCTTTGTTTCTCTTTTTGCTACTTCATTACTAGTATACAGAAATTTAATAGATTTCTGTAAATTGATTTTGTATCCTGTGACCTTACTGAATTCATTTATTAGTTCTAGTGTTTTTTGGTGGTGTTTTAAAGGTTTACTATATATAGTATTCTGTGATTTGCAAATACTGAATGTTTTACTTCTTACTTACTAATTTGGATGCCATTTATTTATTTTAGCCTGGTTGCTGTGGCTAGGACTCTCAGTATTATATTTAATAAAAACAGTAGGAGCAGACACCCTTATCTTATTATGATCTTAAAGGAAAAGCTCTCAGTACTTCACTGCTGAGTATGATTTTAGTGTGGGTTTTTTATATATAGTCTTTATTATGTTGAGAAATGTTCCCTCTAAACCTACTTTGCTGAGAGTTTTTATCATGAATGGATGTTGTACTTTCTCAATGCTTTTTCTGCATCTGTTGAGATGATCATATGGTTTTTGTCCTTTCTCTTACTAATGTATCATGTTGATTGATTTTTGAAATTTTTCTAGGGATAGAGAGAGAGACAGAGGATGAGCAGGGGAGGGGCAGAGAGAGAGGGAGACACAGAATTTGAAGCAGGCTCCAGGCTCTGAGCTGTCAGCACAGAGCCCGACACGGGGCTCGAACCCACAAACCACAAGATCATGACCCAAGCCAAAGTCAGACGCTTAACCAACTTAGCCACCCAGATGCCCCTGTTTTATTTATTTTTTAGAGAGAGACAGACAGAGACAGAGAATGAGCAGGGGAGGGGCAGAGAGAGGGAGACACAGAATCCAAAACAGGCTCCAGGTTCTGTGCTATCAGCACAGAGCCCAACACAGGGCTCGAACTCGTGAACCGCGAGATCATGACCTGAGTCGAAGTCAGAAGCCTAACTGATTGAGCCACCCAGGCACCCCTCCTTCTTCATTTCTGATTTTATTTATTTGAGTCTTCTCTCATTTTCTCTTGATGAGTCTGATAAAAGGTTTATCAATTTTATTGATTTTTTCAAAGAACCAGCTACTAGTTTCATTGATCTCTTCTATTGTTGGGGGGCGGGAGTTGTCTCTATTTCATTCATTTCTACTTTAATTTTTATTATTTCCTTCCTTCTACTGGCTTTGGGCTATGTTCTTTTTCTAGCTCCTTTAGGTATAAGGTTAGGTTGTTTATTAGAGATCTTTCTTGCTTCTTGAGGTATATCTGTATTGCTATAAATTTCTCTCTTTGATCAGATTTTGCTGCATCCCAAAGATTTGGACCATTGTGTTTTCTTTTTTTAGTTGTCTCCATGTATTTTGATTTCCTCTTATTTTTTTGATTAACCCATTCATTGTTTAGTAGCATGTTATTTAGCCTCCATATATTTGCATTCTGTTTGATTTCTAATTTCATAATGTCATGATCAGAAAATGTGCATGATAAGATTACATTCTTTTTAAATTTATCGATATTTGTTAGTGACCTAATATGCAATCTATTCTGGAGAATGTTCCATGTGCACTTGAAAAGACTGTGTAGTCTGCTTTTTTGGGATATAATGTTCTGAATATCTGTTAGGTCCATCTGGCCAGTCCTGTCATTCAAAGCTACTCCTTCCTTGTTTATTTTCCGTCTGGCAGATGTATCCATTGATGTAAGTGGGGTGTTAAAGTCCCCTACTATTATCGTATCATTGTCAGTTTATTCCTTTATGCCTGTTAATAGGTCCTTTCTGGCTTTAGGTGCTTCTATGTTGAGTGCATAAATATTTACAGTTGTTATATCCTTTTTTTGGATTGTTCCCTTTATCATTATTAGTGTCCTTCCTTTTCTCTTGTCACAGTCTTTGTTTTCAAGTCTATTTTGTCCAGTATACGCATTGCTACTTCAGCTTTCTTTTCACTTTCATTTGCATGGTAAGTGGTTTTCTAGCTCTTCATTTTCAATCTGCATATGTCTTTAGGTCTGAAGTGAGTCTCTTGAAGGTGACATATAGATGAGTCTTTTTTTTTTTGAAAAATATTTGCTAACATTTATTTTATATGAGATAAAAATGGGTCCCAGAAAGGCTAAATCAATAGACCACAATCATACACGTTGTTAATAAAAGAACTATAACACATAACTCTCTCATAATAACGTAATTAAAAATTCTTCAAAAAACCCATTAGCTCTATCTGAGAAAAAGACTAAAGCTAATTTTTCTTTTTTTTTTAATATGAAATTTATTGTCAAATTGGTTTCCATACAACACCCAGTGCTCATCCCAACGGGTGCCCTCCTCAATGCCCATCACCCACTTTCCCCTCCCTCTCACCCTGCCCCTCCCCCCGTCAACCCTCAGTTTGTTCTCAGTTTTTAAGAGTCTCTTATAGTTTGCTTCCTTCCCTCTCTGTAACTTTTTCCCCCTTCCCCTCCCCCATGGTCTTCCATTAAGTTTCATAGGATCCACATAAGAGTGAAAACATATGGTATCTGTCTTTCTCTGTATGACTTATTTCACTTAGCATAACACTCTCCAGTTCCATCCATGTTGCTACAAAAGGCCATATTTCATTCTTTCTCACTGCCAAGTAGTATTCCATTGTATATATAAACCACAACTTCTTTATCCATTCATCAGTTGATGGACATTTAGGCCCTTTCCATAATTTGGCTATTGTTGAGAGTGCTGCTATAAACATTGGGGTACGAGTGCCCCTATGCATCAGCACTCCTGTATCCCTTGGGTAAAATCCTACCAGTACTATTGCTGGGTCATAGGGTAGATCTATTTTTAATTTTGTGAGGAACCTCTACACTGTTTTCCAGAGTTTGCATTCCCACCAACAGTGCAAGAGGGTTTCAGTTTCTCCACATCCTTGCCAGCATCTATAGTGTCCTGATTTGTTCATTTTAGCCACTCTGACTGGTGTGAGGTGATTTCTCAGTGTGGTTTTGATTTGTATTGCCCTGATGAGGAGTGATGTTGAGCATCTTTTCATGTGCCTGTTGGCCATCTGGATGTCTTCTTTAGAGAAGTGTCTATTCACGTCTTCTGCCTATTTCTTCACTGGATTATTTGTTTTTCAGGTGTGGAGTTTGGTGAGTACTGTATACCTTTTGGATACTAGCCCTTTGTCCGATATGTCATTTGCAAATATCTTTTCCCATTCTGTCGGTTCCCTTTTAGTTTTGTTGATTGTTTCCTTTGCAGTGCAGAATCTTTTTATCTTCATGAGGTCCCCATAGTTCATTTTTGCTTTTAACTCCCTTGCCTTTGGAAATGTGTCAAGTAAGAAATTGCTGCGGCTGAGGTCAGAGAGGTTTTTTCCTGCTTTCTCCTCTAGGGTTTTGATGGTTTCCTGTCACATTCAGGTCCTTCATCCATTTTGAGTTTGTTTTGTGTTTGATGTAAGAAAGTGGTCTAGTTTCATTCTTCTGCATGTTGCTGTCCAGTTCTCCCAGCACCATTAGGTAAAGAGACTGTCTTTTTTCCATTGGATATTCTTTCCTGCTTTGTCAAAGATTAGTTGGCCATACTTTTGTGGGTCCAATTCTGGAGTCTCTATTCTATTCCATTGATCTATGTGTCTGTTTTTGTGCCAGTACCATGCTGTCTTGATGATTACAGCTTTGTAGTAAAGGCTAAAGTCTGGGATTGTGATACCTCCCGCTTTGGTCTTCTTCAATATTACTTTGGCTATTTGGAGTCTTTTGTGGTTCCATACAAATTTTAGGATTGTTTGTTCTAGCTTCGCAAAAAAAAGAGAACTACAGGCCAATATCCCTGATGAATATGGATGCAAAAATTCTCAACAAGATACTAGCAAATCGAATTCAACAGCATATAAAAAGAATTATTCACCATGATCAAGTCGGATTCATTCCTGAGCTTCAGGGCTGGTTCAATATAGGCAAATCAATCAATGTGATACATCACATTAATAAAAGAAAAGATAAGAACCATATGATCCTGTCAATAGATACAGGAAAAGCATTTGACAAAATTCAGCAACTTTCGTAATAAAAACCCTCAAGAATGTCAGAATAGAAGGAACATACTTAAACATCATAAAAGCCATTTATGAAAAGCCCACAGCTAATATCATCCTCAATGGGGAAAAACTGAGAGCTTTCCCCCTGAGATCAGGGACACGACAGGGATGTCCACTCTCACCGCTGTTGTTTAACCTAGAGTTGGAAGTTCTAGCATCAGCAATCAGACAAAAAAAGGAAATCAAAGGCATCAAAACTGACAAAGATGAAGTCAAGCTTTCACTTTTTGCAGATGACATGACATTATACATGGAAAACCCAATAGACTCCACCAAAAGTCTGCTAGAACTGATAAATGAATTCAGCAAAGTCACAGGATATAAAATTAATGTAGTGAAATCAGTTGCATTCTTATAAACTAATAATGAAGCAACAGAAAGACATAAAGAAACTGATCCCATTCACATTTGCACCAAGAAGCATAAAATACCTAGGAATAAACCTAACCAAAGATGTAAAAGATCTGTATTCTGAAAACTATAGAGAGCTTATGAAAGAAATTGAGGAAGATACAAAGAAATGGAGAAACAGTCCATGCTTATGGATTGGAAGAATAAATATTGTTAAAATGTCAATACTACCCAAAGCAATCTACACATTCAATACAATCCCAATCAAAATTGCACCAGCATTCTTCTCAAAGCGAGGTGAGTCTTATATATATATATATATATATATATTTTCACCCTGTGTCCTTTGATTGGAACATTTAATTCATTTATATTTAAAAGTATTTATTGGTATATATGTACTTATTGCCATTTTGTTACTTGTTTTATGGTTGTTTTTGTAGTTCTCTGTTCCTTTCTTCTTTCTTGCTCTCTTGTGGTTTGATGGCTTCCTTTTGTGTTGTGCTTGGATTCCTTTCTCTTTACTTTTTCTATATCAATTATAAGGTTGTTTTTATATGGTTGTCATTTTTATGTGTGGTTGCCATTAGGTTCATATATAACATCCTATGAATATAATAGTCTATATACGTTAAATGTTGCTTTAATTTGAACCCATCTAAAGTACTAGGCTTGTAGTTGGGCAGCATTAGTAGTCACACCAGATGTCTGCCCTCAGCCTGTCTGTTGGAGCTGCAGTCATGCTGAAGTGCATAGTGCTCTCCTGTGTTGTCACCTGAGAGGGCTTCGTTGGTAAATGGAGCCAGATGTCAGTTTAGATGCCTACCTCCAGTCCATCTGTTGGGGCTGTTGTCACACCTGTCTGTAGGGTACTCTCTCTGCCTTGTCTCCTGAGAGGCTTTCGTGGGTGGATGGGTCCAGAAGTCAGACCCCATGCCTGCCCCCATTCTGTGTGCCCATGCTACAGTTGCACTGATTGACAGGGCAGTCTCTGAGCTTCCAACTGTAAGATTTGGCTTCTGGGACTGTGGGTGCACTGGTGTGTGTAGTTACCTTCTCCTCTCCCGAGAGCAGGAGTCGCTTTAGAGTGGTGCTGGTCCTTGCCAGGGCTGCCTACGGAGCATGTTAGGGCAAGAGCTGCTATGGGGGGACACCTACTGAGTGGGGCAAGTTGGTTGTCATGGATCTACATGATAATGTGAGGGCCAGAAGCACTGCAGTAGCAAGATAGGTGGAAAGTGTTTAGCTGATTGCTACAAACATCCAGGTATCTAGCCTATGGGGCTGGGAAGAGGATAGAAATGGCACCCACCAGCTCTTTTGTTCTTGAAGTCTCTTAATGATCCTTGCCCTTCTAGGGCATGTTCTGAAATTAGTAAATAATCTCCTTCATGTGTACCCCCTGGTGCTTTTCAAACTGCTGCTTTTATTACTATATCTGGGCTGGGTTATTTGTTATGCTGGCTCTTTAATGGCAGGGACTCAGTTTCCTATCACCCTCTGGCTCTCCTGGAGCTAGGCCCTGCTGGCAGTGTTAAGCCCCATTGGTTTTCAAAGCCAAATGTTATGTGGACTTGTCTTCCCAGTGCAGGTTCCCTGTGCCTGAGGTGCCTGGTGTGGGGTCTGATTCTCTCACTTCTCCATGCTTGTGTTGCCCTTCCCATTGTGATTAACCTCCACATGGGTTTAGTTCTTGACCACGTCTCTGCTCCCCCTATACTTTTGAATGTTGCATTCTCTCTACGATGAACTGTGAAAAATATGTTCTGCCAGTCTTTGGTTGTTTCTGAGTTAATTGCACTGATGTAGCTGTTATCTCAGTGTATCCATAGGACAACGTGACCTCAGGATTCTCCTACTTTGCCATCTTCCCAGTGTTCTACGTGTTTTTTTCCTTTGGTGATTTAAATCTTATGAAAAAATTCTAATTTAATATGTTTGTAATTTCTTGTTAGGAGACATGTTGATAGAAAAACAATAAAAAGCTTTATGTATTGCTTAATTTATATTTAAATGGCCTTCTTTTGTTTCCTAACATATATGTTGTAACAGGTCCTGTTCTTATTCTAAATATTTCTAGGCTACAATATAAAGGGTGAAAATTAAAATCTAACTCCACTTTATTCCCTTCTCCCTTCTCCACTTTAAGCTATTAAGGTAGGATAATTTTCACATTTTTGTTTTATACCCATTGGCTCAGAGAAGTTACAAAGAATTTTCTGAGTAAAGATAGTACTTTAATATTCTAAAAATTCCTTTCAGTTTCAAATTCTATCTTTCAACCTAAGTAATTCAAATTTTTACCTATACACAAACATTTATTGAGAGTGTCATATTCATACTATTCTTCAAGGCACTGTAAAGTTGGACTTGGATATTTGGGCAACCATTTGCTATTGAATTTTTCATTTTCTTACTCCTGATTATTTGCCAAAATTTTCATCCATGTAGTTTTTCATATAGCAGCTTCTTTTTTTATTTTTTTAATGCTTATTTATTATTGAGAGAGACAGAGACGGAATGCGAGTGGGTTGGGGCAGAGAGAGAGGGAAGCACAGAATCTGAAGCAGGCTCCAGTCTCTGAGCTGTCAGCACAGAGCTGATACGGGGCTCAAACTCACAGGCTGTGAGATCATGACCTGAGCCGAAGGCGGACACTCAACCGACTGAGCCACCCAGGCACCCCTCATATGGCAGCTTCTATTGCATATTTTTAAATTATTAACTGTTTCCCAAAATATTATTTCTCTCAGTAGATATTTTTCAGGTACTATCAAATATTGTGATTTCTAGAAAAATGAGGTGATACCCCTGCTCTCAGTGATGTCTTTCATTTAAAAATAATTACTATTGTTATAATTTTCTTTTTGGTCAAGATTATATTTATCCTGGCTTTAAAAATGAAAAATACTGGAGTGCCTGAGTGGCTCTCTTAATCTCAGGGTTGTGGGTTTGAGCCCTAGGTTGGGTGTAGAGATAACTCAAAAATAAAATCTTAAAAAAAAGAAAATGATGCAAAATTGTTTGCCACCATTTCATTGGAATGGGGGAGAATTTTTTAGGAATTCTGGTGTATAGATTAAAGATGATAGATTAGGTAGGTGAATAAGATAGTGTTTATGTGTATAATCAAGCCATATCTGGAAAATTGGTTCAGAATCTGTTTTTATAGGAAACAAAGATGGTAGCACAGAAAGTTTTATTTATATAAATACATATAACTTTGATGGATACAAATGGTAAACTCATTTTATTTCTAACAGGTTTGGCTGTGGCAATAGCCTTCATATAAAATGCATGAAGATCCTAGCTAATTATCAGGATATGATATCAAATGCTTCCATGTTGAAATGTCCTCTATGTAGGAAAGAGTTTGCACCAATAAAACTTATTTTAGAGGAATTCAAAAACTCTAGCAAACTTGTAACTGCAGCTGAAAAAGAGCGACTGGACAAACACCTTGGAATTCCCTGTAATAACTGTAAACAATTTCCAATTGAGGGGAGATGTTATAAGTAAGTGTCATCACTAAAATGATAAACATGTTTTCTAACTCTTTTTAACATTAGAAAACTTGAAGCATTAGAGTACTAGTCATTTAGGCTGGGTTCTTCCTTCTGTATGTAGTATGTTTGAGTAAGTGATGGTTGCTTATTTAGGATTTCCAGACTGGTGATCTATGTCAGCCTAGTACCTCAAAAACTCATTGTTTTATTCCTTCACTTACAGAAAGGTATTGGCTTTGCACTCCAGTCTAGATTGAGAGTGTGAAGTAGCATTCTGTCCTGGAAGCTCTGGACACAGGCTTGTTGCTTTGGCCTAAATGAATTTCCAAATTCAGAACCCTCCACTTCTAGACCTCTCAGCTTCTGTAACTTTCTTTGAACCATCATTGATATTGCCAAAAACTTCTATAATTGAGCTAGAGGGGTATTGACTAGATTGACTGAATATTTAATTGAGTTTCCTGAACTCCAAATTTCAACAAGTACATGTGTTTTTTGTTTCAATCCTATGCTTCAATGGCAATAATTATTAGATAAAACAGTTTTTGTTACTTTTGTACTTAATCCCCAAACTTTACTGCAATTGCCACACTAAAACATCAACTAATTGCTATGCTTAGGAATTGTGTTTTAATTAAAATTTTAGCTTAACTCTATGTGAAGAAAATATTTTTTTCCAGTCTTCCTAGAAATACATTATGATGAGCCCAATTCATACATTTTTTAGAACCCTCTCATAAAATCATAAAACTGTTTTTAATCACTCCTGTCAGCAAATGGTAACTTTTCTGGTTTATAGTGTTTTAGTTCTTTGTTTTCCTTATGTGTCACATAGAAGAAAATCAGCTGGATCACTGTAAGTAAGAGTCTTTACTGGAAAATGACTGGCCTGAGAAGACTCCAAAGGAACATTTTAACTTGAGAAAGAAGGTCAGAATTTTTGTGAAGGTTTAGCAGGTATTCAGCTAGCATCAGGAATGTTAGTTAAATAGGTTCCAGAAAAAGGAAGGACTTGATCTTCGGTATTAGTAACGATTGTTTTCAAGAGGTACAGATCCAAACAGTAAGAAGCTAAGATAACATGTGAAAGAGGGGGTTGGGAGGAACAGCTGTGAGAGATGAGGACATGAAGCAGACATGGTGTAAAATTCTCAGTCCTCGTTGTTGCCTGTTCCTCAAATTATTAGAGTGTGGCTTTTGTAGATAATTTCAAATCTTTAAGTATTTTGTTAATGGTAGTGCACTCTTTTCCTCTGAGTTTTCTGACTGCTCTCTCTGTCTTTGTGGATCATTCTTCACACTACCCCTTGTACAGGAGGAAAAATTTTTCTATACCTTTCTAGGTTCTTTCATCTGGTCTATTAATTAAACTGACGTAAGACAGATTAATAGCATAAAAAGCAAATTTAAATTTGTTCATGCAGGAGCCTCACACTGACATGAAAGTTTCAAAGACAAGCAGTTAAGGCTTAGAAGCCATCCTGGGCTAAGGAGAAAGGGGGTAGGAGTTCGTGTCTTCAAAGGGAAAGAGGACAATTTATGGGAAGATGGGAAAAACAAATGTCAAGCCATGGTGAGACAATAGGACACAGAGAGGAATTTGAACAAAGAGGTCCTGCTGAGCTCCCTCCAGTTTATCATACCTAGTACATACTCTTTGTAGTTATCTCTGGTGATAGCTCTCTTCCTGGACTGGGCCTCTATCTAAATTCCTTTAGGTAGTTGAGGGGGAGATAAAAAGCTCTTCCTGACTCTTTTTGGGCCTTGATTGACTTGAGCTCAAAGTAATCCACATGCCAAAGTGGCACATTCTGGGGAGACTTGTTCCAAATACAGGTCCACTGTTTTGCTCCCTGCTTACTGCCCTACACTCGGAGAATAATTTCTCCACTCTAGGTTTGGCTTACAATTACTTACCTCTATATCAGTCCTCTCTTACAAATTAAAGAATTTATTTCAATATTTGTGACTTCACCTTCATTTCATTCCCTCAGATACTGACATTTTAGTCATTAGCCTGAAAAACTATTCCCAGTAGTTTTGTATTGTATTGAGTAGGAGTATTGTAATGTATTGAGTAGGAGACAAACTAGAAAGCTTTTCAGTTCCTTCTTCATTAGAGTTGCACAACAGAGCTACTTATCTTTTAAGAAGTTAATTCTAAATACATATATATGTGTGTGTGTGTGTATGTATATATATGTATATACATATATATGTATACATATGTATATGTATATGTATACACACACACACATATATATGTTGAAATATAGAGATACTTAATTTTTTCTTGCCTAGCAAAATTTGGTGTATCAAATAAAATGCTCCATTGCTATGATTGGTTAATGTTAAAATAATAACAATAATAAATTAGTGCATGGGCTTCTAAATGTTTAAAGGACATATTTTCCCAGATTTCTCATGGAAATAGTTTTCTAAAACTTTAATAACTTGCATAAGAAAATAAGTTTGTTTGATTACTGCCCAGAATATTATTTGTTTGGTAAATATTGCTGCAAGTAAATTAAAATTATGTACTTATTGCAAATTTTTTTATAAATGATGTAAGTTTGAGATTAAAGCTTTTGTGGAAAGTGAAATTTCTGTTTATTTAATAACTTTTTATACATATAACTTTTTACATATTGTGAGAAAAAAAGGGAATATAATTTTTATTTTTAAGAAGTATTCTGCTAAGCACAACTCTCGCATTCTTGAAACAATTGGAAAACACTGGCTAATCAAACGATAGAATATCTAATAGGCTATAAATCCTATAGGAATTTAGATAAAGAAAGAAATGAAAATTAAGGTACTGTGGAAAGAAATCATGGAAGGATTGTGTGGTAGACAAAATAATGCCTTCCCAAATATGTCCACATTCTTATGCCCAGAACTTACCTAACATAGGGGAATTAAAGTTGCAGATGTAATTAAGATTGCTAAACACCTGACCTTGAAGTAAGAAGATTATTCTTGATTGCCTGGGCCAAATGTAATCACAAGTGTTCTTAAAAGTGGAAAGGGAGGCAAAAAAAGAGTCAGAGGGAGATGTGACTTTGGAAGAAAAGCCCAGAGAGACAAAGCATTGCTTGCTTTAAAGATAAAGGAAAGGACAACAAGCTAAGCCAAGGAAGATAGACAGCTTCTAGAAAATGGAAAGACCAAGGAAAGGGGTCCCCTTTAGAACCTCCAGAAACAAATGCAACCCTGTTGACCCTTTGATTTTGGTCCCTTGAGACCTATGTCAGCCTTCTATCCTACAAAACTATAAGATAATTAAGTTGTGTTGTTAAGCTGCTAAATTTGCTGTAATTTGTTACAGTAGTGGTAGGAAGATAATAACAGGTGAGAAAAGATGGGCCTTGTCCTATCTGCCTAGTTCCCAGGAAATTTTAGCTGGAATTTTTCACCTAAACCATCAAAATAATTGGTTTTTTTCTTGTATGTCTTAATATTTTGCCTTTTTAGGTGTACCGAATGCATAGAATATCACTTATGCCAGGAATGTTTTGATAGTTGCTGCCATCTTTCTCATCCCTTTACATTTCGTGAGGTACAGTTTCCATCTTGAATTATATGGTGTTTGTATTTATCCTGTTGTAAATCTAAATAAAGTAAATCTAAGAATAATAATACATAACACTTTGGAATAGAGATGATTGTTTTTTAATAAAAACCTAAGACTATATTTTTAGGAGAATTCTTTTTCATAGAAATGTACAGTGCAACTAACTCTCACATTGGTAGTTTATAAAATCTAACAATAACAAACATCTGATGACATTACACATAAATCTTAAGTATAGGAATTACAGCCACTAAACTTGAAAATTCATTTTAAAAAAAGCTCAGCATTTCTAATTGGCATAACTTATTGACAACAACTTATGGTTTTAAATTTTCTTACATCAACAATAATGAAATTTTATTTCAATCCTTTATACTGTATACTTAGAAGTAAATGCCTCCTGATGTTGAATAATAATTCTACCTTCTACCTATTAGACAAGATAAAACATCCACAAAAAAATTACTATTATTCATTAATATTCTTCCCTTAAAAAGTAATGTTATTATAGTAGCTGTACAATAGTATATTAGACTCACTAATAATTTATAAATTTTTAATGTTAAAATTTTTTAAATGAATATTATTCACATTATGTTGTTAATATGTGGCTGATTTTAATCCACAAAATTAAAAATTTCCATGATTTGCAAAGTAACATTTATTTTTACCTATTACAGAAGAGAAATCAAAGATGGAGATCACTAGAAAACAGATCAGATGAAACTGTAAAATATGTAGATATTAAAAATGAGACAGAAGAAAAGATACCACATTTTCAAGGAAAGCAAGGGTAAGATTCTCAGTGAAGCTTACATTTCTTTTGTGACTTGGGACATTTAAATAATTTTTCAGTTTGAATAAGTTTTATTCATTCCTTTATTCAGTAAATATTAATTATATCCTAGTAACATTATTATGCAAGTAAAAAGGAAGGCTTTAGAGTCAGACTGCTTGAATCTAATCCTTGTACAACTATAAGTTGGCAGTGTAACTTTTGGGCTAGTTAACTACTTTGCTTCTCTTCCACATTTTTTTCATCTTTAAAATGTGGATGGGGTGCCTGGGTGGCTCAATCAGTTGAATGTCTGACTTCAACTCAGGTCATGATCTTGTGGCTCGTGAGTTCGAGTCCCATATTAGGCTCTGTGCTGACAACTCAGAGCCTACTAGCCTGCTTCAGATTCTGTGTCTCCCTCTCTCTCTGCTCCTGCTCTGCTCGTGCTCTGTCTCTCTCTCTCTCTCTCTCTCTCAAACATTAAAAAATAATAAATAAATAAATAAATAAATAAATAAATAAATAAATAAATAAATTGTGGATAATTATAAAACCGGCCTCATAGGAATTTTGTGAATATAAAATGGTTCAGACACACAGCAAATACTCAAATAATGTCTGTTATTATTAATACTACCAGAGATTCTACTAGGCATTAGGGATATAGTAGTTTCCTCAGTAAATAATTGATCATCTAAGTAAATGTAAAATTAAAAATGACATGTTATTAAAAAAATACAGGGGGATTTGATACTTGTTTTGAAGCGATTGATCTCTAGGGGAAGGAAGTCTTTTCTGCCTCACTCCCCCACTGTTTCTCCCTCATGGAGGAAGAATGCTGAGTGGATTGATTGTATTTCACAACCTTGATTGAGCTGTTTATTAGTGGACAGGCCTTCAAATTTTTTGTCATATTCCTTATTAAAGAAAATATACTGTGTATTATTAACACATTAGCTATAAAAATATACAAAAGAAATAATTTTGAAAGGATATGGGATAAAATTAGTTTTTAAAAATAACTTCAGGGGCACCTGGGTGACTCAGTCAGTTAAGTGTCTGACTCGATTTCGGCTCAGGTCATGATCTCACAGTCATGAGCTGGATCCCCATGTTGGGCTCTGCACTTAATGTGGGGCCTGCTTAAGATTCTCTCCCTTCCTCTCCCTCTGCAGCTCCTCCACTTGCACTCTCTCTCTGAGTAAATAAATAAATAAATAAATAAATAAATAAATAAAGTCCCTTTATTAGTAATAATAATAATTTTAGTGAATTATCCAAATAAAAATTGTCCTTACTCTCATTAACACGAAAACACACATACATTTCTGTCCAATCCAGTGGATATTTACCCATGTCCTGTGGGTGCTTCAGACACTTTGTAGACCACAGGTCTTATGAAGCATAAAATAACTTGTGGGTATGTAATAAGCCTATACTAAGGCTCTCCATCTCCATTTCCTCTGGCTCTGGCTAGGTTCCTAGGCTCTGGCTGTTACACTTCAACCTATTTGGATAATAAATTGTATAACTAAATGTGTTGAAGATATTGTAGGTAGAGACAAGAGAACATTAAGGTAGAGAAACATTCTAGGCAGAGAAAGTGGATTAAATAAAAGGAGAGAGTTTCAAGATAAGGAATACTCACCACATTAAATAATAAAAATACACAGGTATTTTTTTTTAGTTGACAATCACAGGTATTTTTTTTTAGTTGACAATTAGATGATCTTGGTAAAAGCAGTTTCTGCAATATTATGGAAATATATCTGTAGAGTGATAAGAAACACAACAGAACATAGCATGCAACCCATGAATCAATGAGTAATTTTGACTTTCAAGTCTTATTATTTAAGAAATACATTTCTAAATTTTAATTCCAGTATAATTGACATACAGTGTTATATTAGTTTCAGGTACACAATAGAGTGATTCAACAATTCTACATATAACTCAGTTCTCATCCTGATAACTGTACTCAATCCTCTTCACATACTTCATGCATCCCCCACCCACCTCCCCTTTGGTAACCACCAATTTGTTCTCTATAGTTAAGAGTTTTTTGAGGTGCCAGGGTGCCTCAGTTAGTTTAGTGCCCAACTCTTGATTTTGGCTCAGGTCATTATCTCATGGTTCATAAGTTCAAGCCCCATGCTGGGAGAGCCTACTTGGAACTCTCTCTCTCTCTCCCTGTCTCTCTGCCCTTCCCCTACTCTCATTCTGTCTCTCTCTTTCTCCCTCTCTCTCTCTGTCTCTGTCTCTGTCTCTATCTCTCTCTCTCTCTCAAAATAAGTAAATACTTAAAAAAAAAGAGAGTTTTTTGGCTTGTCTCTTTTTTTCTTTGTTTTGTTTCTTAAATTCCACATATGAGTGAAATCATATGGTATTTGTCTTTTTCTGACTGACTTATTTCACTTAACATTATACCCTCTACATCCCATGTTGTCATAAATGGCAAGATTTCATTCGTTTTTATGGCTGAGTAATATTCCAGTGTGTGTGTGTATACTTCTTTTTTGTCCATTCATCTACCTTCTTTGTCCACTCATCTATCAGTGGACATTTGGGTTGTTTCCATAATTTGGCTATTGTGTATAATGCTCCAATAAACATAGGGGCACATATATTCTCTCAAATTAGTGTTTTCATATTCTTTGGGTAATACCCAGTAGTGTGATTACTGGATCATAGAATACTTCTATTTTTAATTTTTTGAGGAACCTCCATATTGTCTTCAATAATGGGGCCATACCAGTTTGCATTCCCACCAATAGTACAAGAGGGTTCCTTTTTTTGTCCACATTCTCACCAACACATGTTGTTACTTGTATTTTTTATTTTAGCCATTCTGGAAGGTGTAAGGTGATATCTTATTGTGATTCCCTGATGATTAGTGATGTTGAGCATCTTTCCATGTGTCTGTTGACCATCTGTAAGTCTTCACTGAAGAAATGTCTGTTCACGTCCTCTGCCCACTTTTAATTAGATTATTTGATTCGTGTTGAGTTTTGTAAGTTCTTTATACATTTTAGATGCTAACCACTTGTCAGATAAGTCATTTGTAAATATCTTCTCCCATTCAGTAAGTTGGCTTTTAGTTTTGTTTGTTGTTTACTTTGCTGTGCAGAAGTTTTTTTTATTCTTATTTTGATGTAGTCCTAATAGGTTTTTTGTCTTTTTTGCTTTTTTTTTTTTTTTTTTTTTGCTTTTGCTTCTCTTTCCTCAAGAGACATAGCTAGAAAGATGTTCTTATGGCTGATATTTGAAGAGTTAATGCCTGTGCTCTCTTCTATGATTTTTATGGTTTCAGGTCTCACATTTAGGTCTGCAATCCATTTTGAGTTGATATTTGTATATGATGTAAGAGAGTGGTCCAGTTTCATTCTTTTGCATATAACTGTGCAGCTGTCCACAAACCATTTATTGAAGATACTTTTCTTCCATTGCATATTCTTGCCTCCTTTGTTGACGATTAGTTGGCCATATAATTGTGGGTTTATTTTTGGACTTTCTGTTCTGCTCCATTGATCCATAGGTCTGTTTTTCTGCCAGTACCATACTGTTTTGATTACTACAGCCTTGTAATACAACTTGAAATCTGGAATTGTGATACCTCCAGCTTTGTTTTTCTTTTTCAAGATGTCTTTGACTATTCAGGGTCTTTTGTGATTCCATACAAATTTTAGGGTTGTTCTAGTTCTGTGAAAAATGCTGTTGGTAGTTTTTTTTTTTAAGTTTATTTATTTATTTTGAGAGAGAGAGAGAGAGTGCCTGCATGAAAGTGGGGGAAAGGCAGAAAGAGAGACAGAGGATCTGAAGCAGGCTCTGTGCTGACAGCAGAGAGCCCAGTGTGGGGCTCAAACCTACGAACCATGAGATCATGACCTTAGCTAAAGTCAGATGCCTAACTGACTGAGCCACCCAGGTGCCCCTGTTAGTATTTTTATAGAGATTGCATTAAAGCTGTAGATTGCTTTGGGTAGTATGGACATTTTAACAATATTTTTTTTCAATCCATGAGCATGGGATGTTTTCCCATTTGAGTGTTGGCACTGCACTTGTTCCCACACATGTCTGTGTATCTAGACTGGGGGCTAGGGGAGGGAAATGGTGCCCACCAGCTATTTGGTTCTTGGAATTATCTCCCAAAGATTGCTTCCTCTCCAGCACATACTCTGAGATTTGCAAATACATCTCCTTCCTGTATATCCCAGGCGTTTTTTAAACTGCTGTTTCTATGCTGATCTCAGTGGGGCTGTTCGTTTTGCTCTTTTAGGGTGGAGACTCAGTTTCTTATCACTCTGGCTCTCCCAGAGCCAACCCTTTTGATTTTTAAAGTTCCAGTTGTTAAGCCCCACTGATTATAAGAACTCACAAAGTTAGGCCCCTCTAGTTTTCATAGCTAAATGTTATGGGGATTTGTCTTCTCTGTGCAGATTCCCCATGCCTGAAGTGCCTGGTTTGGGGTCTGGTCCTCCCCCCTTTCCACACTAATGGCATCTCTCCCCATTCTGGACAGTACCACAGGTCAGTTTGGCTCCCAACTGCATCTCCACCCTCCTTACCTTCTTTGATGTAGACTCTTGCCTACATTTAGCTGTGAACAGTCTGTTCTTCCAGTCTTCATGTCATTTTTTGGGTTATTTAACCTGATGTGAGTGTTATGTAGGTGTACAAATGGGACAAGGTGATCCTAAGATACCCCTACTCTGCCATCTTCCCCAGAAGTGTGGAAATACATTTTGTAAGGCTATAGTTGTCATACTGACTCCTCTGATGGATCTGGCAAAGTAAATTGAAAACCTTCTGGAAAAAAGTTCACCATTCTAGATGCCACTAAGAACATTATTCATGGGGAGAGGTCATAATATTAACATTAACAAGAGTTTGGAAGAAGTTGATTCCAACCCTCATGGATGATTTTGAGGGGTTCACTATTTCAGTAGAGGAAGTAACTGCAGATATGGTGGAAATAGCAAGGGAAATAGAATTAGAAGTGGAGCCTGAATATGTGACTGAATTGCTGCAGTCTCATGATAAAACTTAAATAGGTGAGGGGTTGCTTCCTATGGATGAGCAAAGAAAGTGGTTTCTTGAGAGAGAATCTATTCCTGGTGAAGATGCTGTAAAGATTGTTGGAATGACAACAAAGGATTTAGAATATTATATCAACTTAGTTAATAAAGCAGCTGTAGGGTTTAAGAGTATTGATTAATTTTGAAATAAGTTCTTCTGTGGGTAAACTGCAATCAAGCAGCATCACATGCTACAGAAAAATCATCCATGGAAGGAAGTGTCAGTTGATGAGGCAAACTTCATTGTTATCTTGTTTTAAAAAATTGTCTCAGCCATTCCAACCTTCAGCAACCAGCACCCTGATCAGTCAGCAGTCTTTAACATTGAGACAAGACCAGCAAAATATTATAATGCACTGACAGCTCAAATAATGTTAGCATTTTTAACAGTAAGGCATTTTTTAGTTCAAGTATGTACATTGCTTTCTCAAACATAGTATTATTGCACACTTAATAGATTACAGTATAATGTAAACATAACTTTTATGTGTACTGAAAACCAAAAAATTCATTTGACTTGCTTTACTGTGGTACTCACTTTATTGTGGTGGTCTGGAACCAAACCCACAATATCTCCAAGGTATGCCTATATTTGAACTATGTTCTGAATGACTTTTGAATAATAGGAATGTGTCTAACCTTTAGCTAAGTTGTGTTTTTAAATGTTTATCTGTGTCATCAGTTGGTAATGGCATCAAATAGCAGTTAATTTACATTGATCTGAGTTATGTTGGTTCATACTTCTGGTACAAAAATGGGTTTGGTACTTTTAGAGTCACATTAACATAGTCTAACAATACTAAAGTAGTAAACATATCCCAAGGGAAAATGAGTTTCCTCCTAGATTCGTATCTACCAATTTATCATAGTATCCTGAAATATTTAATGTGGCTTACTGTGCCCCTTACTTCCTACCAGATGGCAGAGTGAATTGGATTGTATTTTTCTAAACACAAGGTGTATGTGTTGGCTCAGACTGAAATAATTTGAGTATATGTTTCTTATTAAAATTTTGTTCTTGTTTCATATACATTAAAAAGTGCAAATCAAAAAATTTCAGGTTAGGGTTTTTATTTGAAATGACTAAATTAAATTTTGTTATTTATGAAGTTGATGTTGAGGTTCGATCTGTCTTGTTCAGCATCAATATAGTAGATTTTTTAACTTTATAGTGTATGAGATTTATTACCTTCAGTTCAAGAAAATATTGGAATCGTTTACATTATTTATATGGAGGTAATTTACCTGTGCTATTGATTACTTCCTGATCTATAATCACATATAAACATTAATATCTTTCTGCTTATTCTCATTCAGCCAAGTTTACACACCAAAACAAGTGGTAAAGTCACTGCCTCTCTTACTGATTACAAAAACTAGTAAGCTGCTTGCTCCAGGCTACCAGTGTCGACTTTGTTTGAAGGCATTTTGTCTTGGTCAACATACAAGATTGCTACCATGTGCTCACAAGGTAGAAGTCACATCATTTTAGTTTGTCTTTCCTTGTAGGGCCAGTGTTTATAAATGAATTGACAGTTTAAGTTTCTCCTGCCACTTTTTAGTTATATCATGTGCAGAGATGTTCATATTGAACAGTGTATGGTAGAAGAGCCCTAGCAGAGACCATTGAGAAGGCAGCTCTGTCCCCTGTGGATGGATTTTTGTTGATTAGGACTCATTTCTATATATGCTATCCAGAAAAGATAAATGGCTCTTCAAGTTAGATTATTTTATCTTACTTCAGTTACTTGCAGAAAGAAAAAGCTTGTAGAATATTAACCTAACGTGTTTTGTGATTCTTTGGATGAAACAGACGCTTAATTTGACATAGTTTTTATTTCAAATGAATTCACTAGAATTAAAGTTTAATGTTGTTTGATCATTATATATTTGGTAACCAGGTTTTTTTCTGAAATAAAGTTACTGTAAATATTTATAGCTTTAGAGTCACCTTTATTTAAAATGTCTGATAGGTTGTTTTCTTCCCAAGAATGTGATTTATTTTTATATCTTTTTATATCTTATATTTTACCATTTTATATCTTACCATTACCAGATCTATTTCCAAGTCTAGTTGGTTATGACTATTTTTATTATTTAATACATGTCATTCATTAGAAAGCAACAGTGAAATTGATGACTTAAGTAGTAAGATTTCATGAGATTACAAAAAAAAATCCATAGAAGGATTTCCATTTTAATGTTGAAAATAGACATCAGTCCATAACCAATTCAGTTTTACTCTTCAAAATATTTCCATAAAACTTGATAAATTATAGTTATCTTCCATTTTGCTAGTTTTAATAATAACATAATAATTAAACCTGGAGAAATTTGCATAGATAATGTACATTATAAACAAGACAATTATATCTCTGATTAATTTGTAATTTTTTTTTTAGTTTCATAGGAAATGTATTGACAGTTGGTTATTATACAAGTGCAATTCATGCCCTATTGATGGACAAGTTATATATAACCCTTTAATCTGGAAAGATACAGCAGTAAATGGACACACACATCAGTCCATTTCAAACACAAACATCACTCATCTGTCAAAACAGGAAGAACCAGAACTTTTCATTCCTGGTACTGGATTAGTCTTAAAACAAAATAGACTTGAAATTTTACCTAGCATACCTCAACATGATTCTGAAAAGTTGAATACACCTGAAAGTCCAACAGATACCTATCAGAATATAACAATAGATGATCTATTCTCCATCAAGTTAGATGATTCAAACTCAAGAAGATTAATCTATGAATATAAAATTAGCCAACATTTCCCCAAGTATCTTCAAGATTCACTCACTGAACACATTGGAAAAATGTCATCTCAAGCATTTCTTCCTTCCATTACTAACAAGAATATTATATGTCTCACTGCAATGGAAAGCCCATGTATCAGTGAAAAATGGCACACTAGTCAAAGCCAGAAGATGGCCAAGGACTGTAAACATATTAACCACAATCCAAAGAAGACTCTTGGTACTAGAATAAAAGACAAGAAGAGATCAAATACTTCACTACAAGAAGATTTAAATCTTATTGTCAGTTGGGGTACAAGTAAACTTAGTTTGTCTAAAAGATATAGTAATTATATGAGAAAAGTTAGACAAAAATGTAATCTGTCAAGAAGGCCTGTATCTCACCCTTTAAATACAAAAAGTACTGAGCTATCTTTAATATTGGAAGGAGTTCAGTTATGAAAATGCATGTTTTATTAACATCAGAAAATGTTTGAATATTGAACATAAAAATGTTTCATTTGTAGAACATAAACATCGTATACTCTTGACAAATGTGTATAGAATTCTTTGTTGTCATTTTGCCTATTTGTCTGAATGACTAGGTACACTTAAATGACCCCATTCCTTATAAGACTTAAATCATTAGGTGCTTTGATCAATATGTTCAGGATATTAATTATGAATAATTTTTAAAAATTTTATTTCATACTGATTAAAATAACTATTTTTACTTAAAGTAAGGAAATAGATTTTCCTTGCATGGAGTCACTGTTTTTAAACATTGAACTTGATACATGTAACATGGAAGGATTCTTTCTAGGTCTTTGTGTATTTTTTGCATTTTAATATTCATACAAACCTATAGGAATATTCACACAAACCTATAAGAAAATCCAGATGGTAGTTGTTTCTTTCACTTTATATCCATAAAGGTATTTTTTATACATTAAAGTAAAATAAAATATAGTGCTGTAAGTTATGCCACATTTACAATGGTTTCACTTATTTCAAGAAACTTATAAGTACTACCAAATTTCTTGATACAATCAGTATTAAAGGATCTGTTTTTTTTAAACCAGCCCCATTTCCAAAATAATGAACTATTGTTTCAAAATATTCACTTGAAAAATATAACCCTTAGATTCTTATTTTGCTTATTTTTAAAAAATTTATGGCTCAGTATCTTTTCAAGTTTTTGTATTAACATATTGATATTATTTCATTGACTTTTATTATCTATGACAAGGAAAAAAACCTCACATAATATTTTTGTCACAGTGTTAATGGAATACATAGTTCTATGAAACAGATCTTGAAGACATCAAGCAGAGAAAGTTCTTTGAAATAGCATTTGAATTTAAAGAAATGACTAAATTGAAGTTAATCACAGGCAGCAATCACTAAAATGTAGTTCAGAAATAGTAACCGAGAGTTCATTAGACCATGAGCTACATTTTTAAATGAATGGAAAATTTGGTTCATTTTTGATATGCAAATGGAGGACCAAATACATTTGTCAGCAATCACAAATTTTATCAACTTTTTTTTTTCCCTTGGTAAGTTAAGGTGAAGCAAACTGCAAAATAACTTTCCAATTAATCAAATATTATTTATGTTCTAATTGATATTCTTTTTAAAAGAATTCTTCCAAAAGGAAAAGGAAAGAAAATGCTTTGGAAAGCAAAGTATATGAAAGAGATACAAAAGAACCATAAGAAATTGGGATGTTAGTAAAGAAAAAAAAAAGATTTATTATTTAGTTTAAAGAAAGATATACTATGGACACTATTCCTATACTAGTCAAACTTATCATGATCATTCTGCAATTATTTGAGTTTTTATTATTGCAGTAGTATACTATACATAAAATACTACACCCATGATTTTGAAAGGAGAGTAGATAACTACTGGAATAAAAATTTCTTAGGTTATGAGCAAGCTTTGCCCTGAAAGAGTTAGGGATATGAATTAGGTGACAAAGCAGAAGAGGATAAATAGTTCTCTGGTTTGTTATTAGACAAAATGAATTTCATAGAAGATGTTTGATTTCTAAGAATAGAGGTAATCCTATTTATGAAGAAGAAGATATGGCCTGAGATCAAGGGTAGCGATGAATGACCTAACAGCCTGGTCAGGGACCTAGAAGAAGAAACATTGAAAGATTGCAGACAAGCAGGCTAGGTGCTGATGGACATATGGGTGAGGGTCCTGCCGAAAGCTCCACCCACTGGGAGAATTTTCTCTTACCACTGCCTTTAAAGGCTACTCCTAGTGAGGCTACAGGGCAGTTGGCCATCCATTTTCAGTTTTCACCTACATATCCAGCCAACCCATCCAGAAGCCAAGACCACATTTTTTTCTCTGTCAGTCAGTCATAGGTTATTAACCAAAGGAGGGACACTGGTCCAACATTAATACTGATGAATGACATGGCAGTCTGGGCTCTCTGCTGATGCAGCTTGCCTTCTGATACTGCTAAAGTTATCTGGATGTACTGCTTCCACATGATGATGTTTTGCTGCTGCACCCAACCAACTTTATGACATGATGGCTCTAATAGACTCCAGCTCATGATGGGCATTTATGGATACATGATCAATCAAGTGGAATACCATGGTCAGGGGCTCCTCCACCAGAGCATGCCATGAATTGTTTTTCAAAAGGCAAATTTTATGGCCTTGCTCCAAAACCTCAGAAACCACATGTGATTCCCCTATACATGGGCTTGCCACAAGTTCCACTGGTCATGTTACTTATCAATACTTCTAATATTATAGGGCCTTCCAGGTTGTATGGCCAGAGCAGCATTATTGCTTATACCACAGTCTAGGCCTGTGGCAGAGCTCTTGTGTGCCCCAAGTGCCACCAAAGCTAGCAACCATTAGTGTTAGCCATATGGGCCACAGCAGTATTCCCAGATGTGGGATAATGGAATATACTGCTCCATAACTCAGAGATACCAACCAAGTGTTAAACTTCCTTTTCTGTTGTGGGGAGTGCAAGATGTGATCATTTGTCTTTTATTTTGGAGTGGATATCTGGCATGCCTCTGTCCACAGAAACCCCCAAAATTTTACTAATGAGAAGTCCCTGAATCTCTCTGGAGCACAATGTGTCTACCAAGGGGCAGGGTCAGATTTCCTGGCTACTAGTTTGAAATTTCCACTTGTTACAATGATTTCATCTACCTGGATTTTGACACTTAAGTGCTACCACTTGGCCTTTATTTAGATCCAGTCACCACCACCACCACCACCACCCGTGATATCCTGAGCCTATTAGTAAGGGCCTTTCCTACTCTCAGCCCTAGGTTATAGAAGAGACCTACCACTGAACTTTTAGTGATTCTGGTGCTCAAAGCAGAACAGTTTATAACTTTGGTTAATGGTATATTTTGCAGGCCTTTGATGGTGGGGCTTCTGGCCTTACAAAGTGTATTTACTCCAGCATGCTGGCTTCCACGGGTTTTTAAATCCCTTGGTCTACTATTTGCTATGGTGTTCTGGTATTTCAACTTAGCATGGGCATTGCTTTTTCCACGTCTCTAGGAGTCATCTCCATAGTGAATACACCATCACCTGTAGTCCTCACCAAGCTGATTAACCCAATATACCTAGAAAGTTCGCAAGTTAATAAACTCACCCTGCCCTATCATGTATTCTGGTCCCCTTGATTAAGCACTCTCAGATTTCAGACCCACAGATTCTCCTCCAGTACACAATGTCTAGGTCTTCACATATTCTTTAGGATATTAGGCCTTATTAGCACCAGCATATTCCTGACTTCTTCTGTGACTTAACCTTAATTATATGCCTAGTGGCCATAAAAATGTAAGGTCAGATTCTGGAGGGGGGCAAATGATGTTTTGTGGAGAGAGGACTCAGCATTGCCTTCAAGTAAGAGGGGTGGGCAGGCTAGCTCTTTAAGAGAAAGGGTCCGCTTACTTTAGCATTTTCAGAGAGTTCAGAAGATTCAAGTGGTTCCAAATGTACAGGGTCATCCACCCAAATGTTCTCTTCCCAAATGTTAGGATCCCATTCTTCCCCAACCAGACCCTGATCTTATCATAATTAACCTGCCTTGATTGGGCATTTAATCTTATCTGGAGTTCTACCACTCCATTAACTCCTGATCCTCAGTATTTCCTCTGCTTCCCTGAAGGAGAGTGTTTTCGTAAGCTACCAGGAAGGTCTGTTGGCTTTCACACTTGGAGTTTCATTGTGAATATCTTTTTCTAGGGTAGCGGTGGGCTTGACAATAGCCATCCATTCTCATTGTCCTAATAATTAGTTTCCCCAGTACTTCTCAAAGGTCTGATTCTTTATGCAAGGAATACCCCAGGGGTATACTCTCATACCTCACCAACAAAGAGAATTTTAATAATTGGGCATACACCTTCTGCCCAGGATGTCTGTGTTCCCCTTACCAATGACAGGGTCCTCATTGCAAGCTGGGCTGGAAATGATTCATCTCTCAAATCCCAATATTTCACCTAATTTCTCCTACCCCTCCCATTGCCAGCTGGCAAAGGTTATTTCTTCCAAAAGCAAATGTTTAAATAGAAATAGGTATGCAAGCTGTTCATTAACTATCAACACCTGTGGAAAGGAGGAACATGAGCCTGTCTTTATTTGAAATTTTGATGTTCATCATCTCTCCTTACCCTGGTCCCTTTTCTGGGGAAAGAAAACCAACTTTGTCAGAGGGAGAAGCAGAACTGTAAAGACTTGTTCATACTCCCGCCACAATCAGTCATGGGATATAGGCCATTATCTTGGGTGTGCTCTTGGCCCAGGTAATGCTCTGCAGCTGAGGCAGATGCTAAAAGAAGCAGACAGCTGCAGGCTGTTAGCAGATTGCACGCTCAGGAGCCAAGACAAGTCCTTTTTGGAAGGCCGATCTGGGCAATGCATCTCCAGTTTACTGTAGGCATAGAGAAAATTACTGAATTAAAGAGACGTTTAGAAGGTGATTGATAAGAAAAAGGAGGAAATAGAAGTCTAAACAAACTTTTTTCTGTGGTAGCTATTACTTGTGCTCAGAGATATCTGGTTCCTTTCTGGCCATTTACTACACTTCCTAGCCCCTTTGTGGTTAGGTTGAGCTCTGTGACCAGTTCAGACTAAGGAAACATAAGAAAAAGTGAAGGCTGTCACTTCCTGCTAGAGACTGTGAAAAGCTCCTCCGCTGTCCAGCCTCTCTTCTGCAGCCACAGTACTTGCAGAACCACAGAAAATTTGTTCTAGGTGGTACAGCAACAAAAGAGTGGAGCGTCCAACAGCTCAAACCCTGAGGTAAGCACTTAAACACAAGTTTGGAGGTCAGAAGAAGTTTGGGGTGAAAATACAAATTTAAGGGGCATAGGCATGCTGATGGAACCTACATGAATAAATATCAGCCAAGGAGTGAATACAGTGTAAATACATGACACTGGACAGAGCTCTGAAGAATGCTAACATTAAAACTCAGGAGAATAGACTAGTAAAGGAGGCTGAAAAAGAGTAAGAAATGTTCTAATGTGGTATCTAACAATATAACTATTCTATCTTCATATAACTTTTGGTGACTCTGTGAAATTACTTAATTCCTCCCCCCCTTAAAATATAAGATATTTGGGGCAAGGACCTTGTTGTCTTGCTTACTGCTGTATGCTTAGCATACAGTGCTTAATAAACATGGGTATTCTACAATATTTGTTGAACTACTGAATTATGAAGACAAGTGACCAGATAGGAGGGAGGCAAAAAGAAAAAAATACGTGGTATTAGAAAACCAAAGAAGGAAATCTAGTCAATTAGCAGGTATTGGTCAGGTAAGATCAGGACTGAAAAATGTAATTTTGCTTTAGCAATAAGGAGAATGTTAGTGAACTTAGCTAGGAGAGTTTTGGTGGGGTGGTGGGAGCAAAGTCCAGATTGGATTGGGTTGAAGAGAAAACGGCAGGTGTGGGCATGGAAACAGGGAATGTATACAACTCAAGACAAGAGATTATGAATGAGAGAAGAACAAAAAGTAACTGGAAGGAGATGTTTGTTTCAAGGTTTTTTTTTTAAGCTATGACTTAAAACTATTTAAATGTCATTAAAAATACATCTGGTGTGTGTGATAATTGATAGCAGACAGATAAAGCTGGTGTGTATGATAGCTGATAAGGACAGAAGGATCTAGAGCATAGATGTCAGGATAGCCTATAGTGGGATGCAGGGACATATCCACTATAACTGAAGGGAGAAGTCCCTAATATAGATGTAGATAGGTTTAGATGCAAAAGGTGGTGAAATTGCAGTCTAGGTCAGCAGAGAATAAAGAAGTGGTTTAAGGTTATTGGAAAAGAATTAAAGAAACTATTTTATTGAGAGAAATGGAAAGTGAACTGCTGAAGGATGATAGCAATTCAGGCAATTTTAAGGTTCTTTTAAGTTTGCTGGCTATACATTTATACAGTGCTACCAATCTGACTCATTTGGATGATGTTTAGCAAGCACAATGCAGTCTATGTGTAACCAGAGAAGTTGAAGGGTTGAATTCATCATGGTTTGCATCTCAGTAGGCAGTTCCAATTAAAGGAAAAGGGGCAAGCAAGTTTGAGGCCTCAGCAAGGGAGAGATCAAAGAGACTCAAAATCTGAACAAATTAGAAGAGACTGTAGGAAAAGGCTGACTCACAAGACAAGATAAATAAGTGAAATGAATTGGAAGACTAAGACTGGTCAAACAGGAGGTCTTAGGCAGACAAGCTGCAAAAACAGGAAGTTTGGGTCAGAGAAAGTGATACCTGAAGAAGAGACTTCAGAAGGAGGCAGGTTTCAGTGAGGTTCCAGGTATGGCCATAGGTTGGTGGAGGCAACAGAAAGAACCTGCAAGAATGAAAACAGGAAGGAAGAATGAGACGCAATGGCAATAACTGGGTCAACCTCCTAGACATTAACATCCTCCTTGATAAGAGGAGTTAGGGAGGAAAGAAAGTTCATAAATCTGTTGCCAAAAATCCTCAGTAGGGGAGTGTCTACAATGTCTACAAAGGAGGGACTATGTATAAAAAAAGAGAAATCAAGAAATGGTAAACCTTCAAGGGCACTGGCATTTTTTTTCCAATATATGAAATTTATTGTCAAATTGGTTTCCAAACAACACCCAGTGCTCATCCCAAAAGGTGCCCTCCTCAATACCCATCACCCACCCTCCCCTCCCTCCCACCCCCCATCAACCCTCAGTTTGTTCTCAGTTTTTAACAGTCTCTTATGCTTTGGCTCTCTCCCACTCTAACCTCTTTTTTTTTTTCTTCCCCTCCCCCATGGGTTTCTGTTAAGTTTCTCAGGATCCACATAAGAGTGAAACCATATATGGTATCTGTCTTTCTCTGCATGGCTTATTTCACTTAGCATAACACTCTCCAGTTCCATCCATGTTGCTACAAAGGGCCATATTTCATTTTTTCTCACTGCCACGTAGTACTCCATTGTGTATATAAACCACAATTTCTTTATCCATTCATCAGCTGATGGACATTTAGGCTCTTTCCATAATTTGGCTATTGTTGAGAGTGCTGCTATAAACATTGGGGTACAAGAGCCCCTATGCATCAGTACTCCTGTATCCCTTGGGTAAATTCGTAGCCGTGCTACTGCTGGGTCATAGGGTGGGTCTATTTTTAATTTTTTGAGGAACCTCCACATTGTTTTCCAGAGTGGCTGCACCAATTAGCATTCCCACCAACAGTGCAAGAGGGTTCCCATTTCTCCACAACCTCTCCAGCATCTATAGCCCCCTGATTTATTCATTTTGGCCACTCTGACTGGTGTGAGGTGATATCTGAGTGTGGTTTTGATTTGTATTTCCCTGATGAGGAGCGATGTTGAGCATCTTTTCATGTGCCTGTTGGCCATCCGGATGTCTTCTTTAGAGAAGTGTCTATTCATGTTTTCTGCCCATTTCTTCACTGGGTTATTTGTTTTTCGGGTGTGGAGTTTGGTGAGCTCTTTATAGATTTTGGATACTAGCCCTTTGTCCGATATGTCGTTTGCAAATATCTTTTCCCATTCCGTTGGTTGCCTTTTAGTTTTGTTGGTTGTTTCCTATGCTGTGCAGAAGATTTTTATCTTCATGAGGTCCCAGTAGTTCATTTTTGCTTTTAATTCCCTTGCCTTTGGGGATGTGTCAAGTAAGAAATTGCTGTGGCTGAGGTCAGAGAGGTTTTTTCCTACTTTCTCCTCTAGGGTTTTGATGGTTTCCTGTCACATTCAGGTCCTTCATCCATTTTGAGTTTGTTTTGTGTTTGATGTAAGAAAGTAGTCTAGTTTCATTCTTCTGCATGTTGCTGTCCAGTTCTCCCAGCACCATTTGTTAAAGAGACTGTCTTTTTTCCATTGGATGTTCTTTCCTGCTTTGTCAAAGATTAGTTGGCCATACGTTTGTGGGTCTAGTTCTGGGGATTCTATTCTATTCCATTGGTCTATGTGTCTGTTTTTGTGCCAGTACCATGCTGTCTTGATGATTACAGCTTTGTAGTACAGGCTAAAGTCTGGGATTGTGATGCCTCATGTTTTGGTCTTCTTCTTCAAAATTACTTTGGCTACTCGGGCCCTTTGTGGTTCCATATGAATTTTAGGATTGCTTGTTCTAGTTTCAAGAAGAATGCTGGTGCAATTTTGATTGGGATTGCATTGAATGTGTAGATAGCTTTGGGTAGTCAATTTCAAAATTGACATTTTGAAAATATTCTTCCAATCCATGAGCACTGAATTTTTTTCCATTTCTTTATATCTTCTTCAATTTCCTTCATAAGCTTTCCATACTTTTCAGCATACAGATCTTTTACATCTTTGGTTAGATTTATTCCTAGGTATTTTATGCTTCTTGGTGCAATTGTGAATGGGATCAGTTTCTTTATTTGTCTTTCTGTTGCTTCATTGTTAGTGTATAAGAATGCAACTGATTTCTGTACATTGATTTTGTATCCTGCAACATGGCTTAATTCATGTATCAGTTCTAACAGACTTTTGGTGGAGTCTATCAGATTTTCCATGTATAATATCATGTCATCTGCAAAAAGTGAAAGCTTGACTTCATCTTTGCCAATTTTGATGCCTTTGATTTCCTTTTGTTGTCTGATTGCTGATGCTAGAACTTCCAGCACTATGTTAAACAGCAGCGGTGAGAGTGGGCATCCTTGTTGTGTTCCTGATCTCAGGGGAAAAGCTCTCGGTTTTTCCTCATTGAGGATGATGTTAGCTGTGGGCTTTTCATAAATGGCTTTTATGATCTTTAAGTATGTTCCTTCTATCCCGACTTTCTTGAGGGTTTTTATTAAGAAAGGGTGCTGGATTTTGTCAAAGGCCATTTCTGCATCGATTGACAGGATCATATGGTTCTTCTCTTTTCTTTTATTAATGTGATGTATCACGTTGATTGATTTGCAAATGTTGAACCAGCCCTGCATCCCAGGAATGAATCGCACTTGATCATGGTGAATAATTCTTTTTATATGCTGTTGAATTCGATTTGCTAGTATCTTCTTGAGAATTTTCCATCCATATTCATCAGGGATATTGGTCTGTAGTTTTCTTTTTTTAATGGGTCTCTGTCTGGTTTAGGAATCAAAGTAATGCTGGCTTCATAGAATGAGTCTGGAAATTTTCCTTCCCTTTCTATTTTTTGGAATAGCTTGAGAAGGATAGGTATTATTTCTGCTTTAAATGTCTGGTAGAACTCCCCTGGGAAGCCATCTGGTCCTGGACTCTTATTTGTTGTGAGATTTTTGATAACTGATTCAATTTCTTCGCTGGTTGTGGGTCTGTTCAAGCTTTCTATTTCCTCCTGATTGAGTTTTGGAAGTGTGTGGGTATTTAGGAATTTGTCCATTTCTTCCAGGTTGTCCAGTTTGTTGGTATATAATTTTTCATAGTATTCCCTGATAATTGTTTGTATCTCTGAGGGATTGGTTGTAATAATTCCATTTTCATTCATGATTTTGTCTATTTGGGTCATCTCCCTTTTCTTTTTGAGAAGCCTGGCTAGAGGTTTATCAATTTTGTTAATTTTTTCAAAAAACCAGCTCTTGGTTTCGTTGATCTGCTCTACAGTTTTTTTAGATTCTATATTGTTTATTTCTGCTCTGATCTTTATTATTTCTCTTCTTCTGCTGGGTTTAGGCTGTCTGCTGTTCTGCTTCTATTTCCTTTAGGTGTGCTGTTAGATTTTGTATTCGGGATTTTTCTTGTTTCTTGAGATAGGCCTGGATTGCGATGTATTTTCCTCTCAGGTCTGCCTTTGCTGCATCCCAAAGCGTTTGGATTGTTGTATTTTCATTTTCGTTTGTTTCCATATATTTTTAAATTTCTTCTCTAATTGCCTGGTTGACCCACTCATTCTTTAGTAGGGTGTTCTTTAACCTCCATGCTTTTGGAGGTTTCCCAGACTTTTTTCTGTGGTTGATTTCAAGCTTCATAGCATTGTGGTCTGAAAGTATGCATGGTATGATCTCAATTCTTGTATACTTATGAAGGGCTGTTTTTTGACCCAGTATGTGATCTATCTTGGAGAATGTTCCATGTGCACTTGAAAAGAAAGTATATTCTGTTGCTTTGGGATGGAGAGTTCTAAATATATCTGTCAAGTCCATCTAATCCAATGTATCATTCAGGGTCCTTGTTTCTTTATTGACCATGTGTCTAGATGATCTATCCATTGCTGTAAGTGAAGTGTTAAAGTCCCCTGCAATTACTACATTCTTATCAATAAGGTTGCTTATGTTTGTGAGTAATTGTTTTATATATTTGGGGGCTTCCGTATTCGGTGCATAGACATTTATAATCGTTAGCTCTTGCTGATGGATAGACCCTGTAATTATCATATAATGCCCTTCTTCCTCTTTTGTTACAGCCTTTAATTTAAAGTCTAGTTTGTCTGATATAAGTATGGCTACTCCAGCTTTCTTTTGACTTCCAGTAGCATGATAAATAGTTCTCCATCCCCTCACTCTCAATCTAAAGGTGTCCTCAGGTCTAAAATGAGTCTCTTGTAGACAGCAAATAGATGGGTCTTGTTTTTTTTATCCATTCTGATACCCTATGTCTTTTGGTTGGCACATTTAATCCATTTACATTCAGTGTTATTATAGAAAGATACGGGTTTAGAGTCATTGTGATGTCTATATGTTTCATGCTTGTAGCGATGTCTCTGGTACTTTGTCTCACAGGATCCCCCTTAGGATCTCTTGTAGGACTGTCTAGTGGTGACGAATTCCTTCAGTTTTTGTTTGTTTGGGAAGACCTTTATCTCTCCTTCTATTCTAAATGACAGACTTGCTGGATAAAGGATTCTTGGCTGCATATTTTTTCTGTTCATCACATTGAAGATCTCCTGCCATTCCTTTCTGGCCTGCCGAGTTTCAGTAGAGAGATCGGTCATGAGTCTTATAGGTCTCCCTTTATATGTTAGAGCACGTTTATCCCTAGCTGCTTTCAGAATTTTCTCTTTATCCTTGTATTTTGCCAGTTTCACTATGATATGTCGTGCAGAAGATCGGTTCAAGTTACGTCTGAAAGGAGTTCTCTGTGCCTCTTGGATTTCAATGCCTTTTTCCTTCCCCAGATCCAGGAAGTTCTCAGCTATTATTTCTTCAAGTACCCCTTCAGCACCTTTCCCTCTCTCTTCCTCCTCTGGAATACCAATTATACATAGATTATTTCTCTTTAGTGCATCACTTAGTTCTCTAATTTTCCCCTCATATTCCTGGATTTTTTTATCTCTCTTTTTCTCAGCTTCCTCTTTTTCCATAATTTTATCGTCTAGCTCACCTATTCTCTCCTCTGCCTCTTCAATCCGAGCCGTGGTTGTTTCCATTTTATTTTGCAGCTCATATATCGCATTTTTTAGGTCCTCCTGACTATTCCTTAGCCCCTTGATCTCTGTAGCAAGAGATTCTCTGCTGTCCTCTATACTGTTTTCAAGCCCAGCGATTAATTTTATGACTATTATTCTGAATTCACTTTCTGTTATATTATTTAAATCCTTTTTGATCAGTTTGTTAGCTGTTGTTATTTCCTGGAGATTATTTGAGGGGAATTCTTCCGTTTGGTCATTTCGGATAGTTCCTGGAGTGGTGTGGAACTGCAGGGCACTTCCTCTATGCTGTCTTGAATAACTCGTGTTGGTGGGTGGGGCTGCAGTCAGACCTGATGTCTGCTCCCAGCCCACCACTGGGGCCACAGTCAGACTGGTGTGGGCCTTCTCTTTCTCTCTCCTAGGGGCGGGATTCACTGTGGGGTGGCGTGGCCCATCTGGGCTACTTGCACACTGCCAGGTTTGTGGTGCTGGGGATCTGACATATTAGCTGGAGTGGGTAGGCAAGGTGCACGGGGGCGGGATGGGCAGGCTTAGCTCACTTCTCCTTCGGTGATCCGCTTCAGGAGGGGTCCTGCGGCAGTGGGAGGGAGTCAGACCTGCCGCCAGAGGTGTGGATCCGCAGAAGCACAGCGTTGGGTGTTTGCGTGGTGCCAGCAAGTTCCCTGGCAGGAACTGGTTCCCTTTGGAATTTTGGCTGGGGGATGGGCGAGGGAGATGGCACTGGCAAGCGCCTTTGTTCCCCGCCAAACTGAGCTCTGTCATCCCAGGGCTCAGCAACTCTCCCTCCCATTGTCCTCCAGCCTTCCTGCTCTCTGAGCAGAGCTGTTAACTTATAACCTTCCAGATGTTAAGTCCTGCTTGCTATCCGAACACACTCTGTCCGGCCCCTCTGCTTTTGCAAGCCAGACTCAGGGGCTCTGCTTGGTTGGCGGGCCGCCCCTCCACCCCGGCTCCCTCCCGCCAGTCCGTGTAGTGTGCACCGCCTTGCCGCCCTTCCTACCCTCTTCCGTGGGCCTTTTGTCTCTGCTTGGCTCCTGAGACTCTGTTCTGCTAGTCTTGTGGCAGTTTACTGGGTTATTTAGGCAGGTGTAGGTGGAATCTAAGTGATCAGCAGGAGGCACGGTGAGCCCAGTGTCCTCCTACACTGCCATCTTCCAATCGAGGAGAACTGGCATTTTTATAAGAAACTCTGGAGCTGTGATCTGAAAACATCAATGAGGAATACAGAGAACTTGACCCCACTCCGTGATCCTGATGCAAGGACAGTGTGAGAAAATAAATGTTTTCTGACAGGGCTTCAGGAAAGAGAATTTCTCAGAAGGAACACACGTTAAAGCAAGAGGGGAGGGAGGAAGGAAATGAAGCATTTTATGAAAAGACCACAGGTGTAGGGAGCTCATCATGGTAATGGAATCAGAAGTCCAGAGGAAAAATGGTAGGGGTTTGGGTTGGGAAGCAGAGTGTGCTGTTAGGGGAGTGTTGGGAAGAAAGGAAACACAAGGTATTCTAGAAATAAAGGTGAGCATAAGAAGATGGGACTTTTCTTGAGAAGTAACCAACAAATGGAAATTTGAGGCAGATTTAACAGGTCATTTCTAAGATTGAGTTTTAGTTGCCACTCGGTTGTGGACAGGTAGGGAGACTCACAGGTGGATATGACCTTCAGCACTGGATGCTCCTTAAACTCAATATCTCAGTCACAAATTTATAGGCCCAGTCGTGTTGCCAGGTGTTATGGCAACGAAGCATGTAGTGAGGCAGCAGGAGCCTAAATCAATGGAAGGTTCCTGGGCAGTGTGGCTGTGCACTGGTGGGAAGAGTAACCAAGAACCCAGGGGGAACATGGCAGGAAACTTGGGTGAAAGGAAGCTGGCTGGCTAGTTGGCTCAAACCCTTTTCTGTGTCTCTTAATTTCACCTGTCAGAGTGTAAGAGCTGAAAGAATTTGGAGGGGGTCCTGGGTTTTTTTAATGAGGAAAAATAAAGTTTAAAGGGTTTTAATGTCAAACCCAAGGTGAGAAGCCAAAATGAGAACAAAAAGTCCCACTTTCTTCTAGTCTGACACTACAACATAGTGGTGTTCTTTCTCTGAGTTTCCTTCAGATTTTAATTGAGGGAGTATTATATTATCCCATTTTAAACAAATTTATTTTGATTTTATGTTTTCTGGAGCTTGTAAAGAAAAAATATTGTTCTTAACAGTGAAATGGAGTTATAGTCAGTATTATACGGAGCACATACCTTCATGAATATTATCATGTTCAGTTACTCCATATAATGTTTCCTTTACACATGGTAATAAATATTTTATTCAAAGCCATTAAAATGAAATATTCAGAGGTACACATTTGTAACAACATTTCCAAAAGCAATTAGAAGATTGCAAACTGATGGAAATATTTTCTAAGTGATGTCTACTGTGAAACAAGTTCTACTTTTAATCTGTTCTTTGAAGAGAATGACCAATTTTTTTTAAGTTAAAATGTCATAATGGTTGGATGAGTGAGCGATCCCTTTGGGCTGGAAGGAGCATTTTTCAAGTTGGAATAGGAAACATTGATTTATATAAGACAATTTGGCATATCCTGGATGTTTAAATCATTGGAGAGGCTCTACTGTTTGAAAGTTAGATTTCAGCTGTTGAATAAATTGTACTGTTTTGTGGCCATCTGTTCCATAATGAAACACATTCGTTAGATGTATACTTGTTCAAATATTTGAAATCCTGAGAGTAAGAACTGGAAGATATAACACTAAAGATAAAATTGTGCTTCTGCTGCAACTTAATTAGCATGTTACTCTTATAGTGTAAAGGAGCATGGTAGTGAAGAAAATTTAAATATTTTAAGTAGTTGCTTTTATTTGAAAAATGTCAATAATTGACCAGAAGTATTTCAGTGATATTTCAATAATATCTGAAAAAAGAGCACCTGGGTGGCTCAGTTGGTTAAGCATCTGACTCTTGATTTTGGCTCAAGTCATCATCTCATAGTTATGAGATCAAGCCCTGCATCGGGCTCTGCACTGAGCATGGAGGCTGCTTAAGATTCTCTCTCTCAGAGTGCCTGCGTGGCTCAGTTGGTTAAACATTGGACTCTTGATTTCGGCTCAGGTCATGATTTCACCATTTGTGAGATTGAGCCCCGCATCAGGCTCTATGCTGACAGCTAGGAGCCTGCTTGGAATTCTCACTCTGTCCCTCTTTCTTTGCCCTTCCCTTGCACTCACGTCCTCTATCTCTCCCCCAACACCCCCCAAAAAAGAATAAACTTAAAAACACACACACACAAAGTAGTTGGTATTAATTATAGGTAATATCAGCTGTTCACACTGAATATTTTAGAACTTTATGCCTTTCCTAAAGTAATAGTTAAAACTGTGATTCAATTAAGAAAATGCATTCAAGAGCATACACAATTACATTTATTTTTCTATTATAGAGATTTTATAAAAATAATTTTTAAAAATGGAGGCATGAATATCCTGTTTGTATAGCATCAAATGATGTGTTTTTGACCTAGCTGAAAATATTGTAAAATATTTTTGAGTTTTAAATATTTTGCATTTGTAAGATAAGTCAGGTGAAAAAATCTGGTCAACAATTACCAATCTTACATAAACATTGCATGTATTAAATATTCTGAATTTTTTTGTTTATTGATGCTTGAAAGTAATATTTTTTAGACTGAACTTAAAGATGAAGACCTTCTTATAGTTTTTTCCAATATGTGTAACTTTTATAATTGTTGTAAGTGTTTTGCAGTTACATACAAGACCTAGAAAACCCGCTTTTAAGATTCAATCAAGTAGAACCAGAAAATGGTTTTCAGATTATGTTGTCTTTTTGTTTGGTAGGATTTTGTGAAATGAAAGGGGATTAGAAAAGGAGAAGCAGTAACCTGAAGGAATAGTACTCAGCGTACTGATGTTAGGAGGGAGCACATTTTTTGTACAGGGTAATGTTTTATTTCCTTTGTCCTATTCTGTCCCAATGCCAGGAGTTACACAGCCCCTTGAAATGGAGTGTTTTGATGGTGATGATTGATGCCCAGATAATGCTCTCTGGACCAAGGCTAAGGATGCAGGCACCTTACTGTATACATTTCTGGAAAGAATATGAGTTAATGTCCATTAGCCTCCAAATGGTAAATTTCAGCAGCTGCTTGGAGAAGATGGTGGGGGAAAAGTTGAGGGTCTGAGAAATCATTTCCTTAAAGCAAGATTTAAGAAGCCTGGAAAGTTTCCAAGACCTATTATGAAAATGAAAGCTAACTTGCTTGGCATCTAACCTGTATTTGCTTGGATTAAAAAAAATAGTTGTTGGGGCACCTGGGTGGCTCAGTAGGTTGAACGTCCGACTTCAGCTCAGGTCACGATCTCGCGGTCCGTGAGTTCGAGCCCCGTGTGGGGCTCTGGGCTGATGGCTCAGAGCCTGGTGCCTGCTTCCGATTCTGTGTCTCCCTCTCTCTCTGCCCCTCCCCTCTTCATGCTCTGTCTCTCTCTGTCTCAAAAATAAAACGTTAAAAAAAATTTTTTTTAAATAAAAAAAAATAGTTGTTTTCATTGAAATATAATTGGCCCAAAATACTGTATTAGTTTCCGGTATACACAATAATGATTTTATATATGTATATATTAAAAATGATTACTACAATAAGTCTAGTTAACATCCATCACCACAGTTATATATTTTTTCTTATGAGAACTTTTAAGATCTACTCTCAGCAAATTTCAAATATACCACACAATATTATTAACTAAAGCACCATGTAGTACATTAAACCCTATTGCTTTTATGTAACTGAAACTTTGTATCTTTTGGCCACCTACCTCACAGATAACCCACCCCCACCACTAGCAACCACCAACCTGTTCACTGTCTGTAAGTTTGGTTGGTTGATTGTTTTTAAGATTCAATATATACGTGAGATGATACGGTATTTATCATCCTCTGATTTATTTTACTTAACATAATGCCCACAAGGTCCAACCATGTTGTCCAAAATTTCAGAATGTGTACACACACACACACACACACACACACGCACACACATATACATCACATCACATTACATTTTCGTTGGCTATTTCCATCATGTCTTGGCTATTGTAAATAATGCTGCAGTGAAAATGGGGGTACAGTTTTGGTATATTGTATTTCCATTTTCATTTCTCTCAAGGTGTTTTTTGACTTCTCTTTCAACTTTTAACTTCTTTTTTGACCTATTCGTTGACCATAGCATATTGTTTAGTCTCTATGTTTTTGTGAATTTTCCAATTTTCTTATAATTTCTAGTTTCATACCATTGTGGTCAGAATAAATGTTTGATATGGTTCAATCTTCTTAAATTTATTAAGAATCGTTTGTGATATGATCTAACCTAGAGCATGTTCCATGTATGCTTAAAGAAGAATGTGTATTGTGCTGCTGTTCAATGGATTGTTCTGTAAATGTCTGTTAAGTTCATTTTATTTAATGTGTCATTTAGGTCCAATGTTTTCTTATTGATTTTCTGTCTGGGTGATTAATCCATTGATAAAAGTGGACATTAAAGTCCTCTACTATCATATTGGTATCTATTTATCACTTCAGGTGTGTTAATACTTCATATATTAGGTGTTCCTATATTGGGTGCACAAATATTTACAAATATTATAATCTTTCATTGGAGGAACAGTTTTATCATTACATAATATTTTTTATGTTGCTTTCTTTTTGAAGTATAGTTGACACACAGTCTTACATTAGTTTCAGGTATATGACACAGTGCTTCACCAACCCATATGTTATATTATGCTCACCACAGTGTAGCTACTATCTGTCACTATGCTAATACCACTTACTATATTCCCTCTGTTGTGCCCTTTATCCCCATGAGTTTATTCCATAAATGAAAGCTTATATCTCCCACTCCCCTTTACCCATTTTGCCCATTACCTTACCCACTTTTCTTACAATCTTGAGTTTATTCTTTGTATTTATGAACCTGTTTCTGCTTTTGTTTATTCATTTGTTTCTTAGATTCCACATATAAGTAAAATCATATGATATTTGTCTTTCCCTGACATTTTACCTAGCATAATACCTTTAGGTCCATCCATGTTATTGCAAATGGTGAAATCTCATTCTTTTTCATGATATCCCTGTGTGTGTGTGTGTGTGTGTGTGTGTGTGTGTGTGTGTGTGTGTATGCATGTGCACACGTGCTCACACGCATGTATACTATGTCTTCTTTATCCATTCAACTGTTAGTGGACACTAGGTTCACTTCCATGTCTTAGCTATTGTAAATACTGTGCAATAAACACAGAGGTGCATATATCTTTTGGAATTAATGTTTTCATTTTTTCTGGATAAATACACAATAGTGGAATTACTGGATCATATGGTCATTGTAATTTTAATTTTTTGAGGAACCTCTATACTGTTTTCCATAGTGGCTATACCAATTACATTCCCACCAACAGTGCATGAGGGTTCCTTTTTCTCCATATCCTCATCAACACTTGTTATGCCTTGTCTTTTTATTTTAGCCATTCTGACAGGCATGAGGTGATGTCTCATTGTAGTTTTCATTTGAATTTTTCTGATTAGTGATGTTCAGCATCTTTTCATATGTCTGTTGGCCATCTGCATGTCTTCTTTGGAAAAATGTCTATCCAAGTCCTCTGCACATTTTTAAATCAATTATTTGGTTGTGTTGTTGTTTGTTGTTGTTTGCTGTTGATTTCTATAAGTTCTTTATATATTTTGGATATTAACCCCCCATCAGATATGTTATTTGCAAACATCTTGTCCCATTCAGTAGGTTGCTTTTTCATTTTGTTGATGGTTTTTTTTCACTGTGCAGAAGCTTTTAATTTTAGTGTACTCCCGATATTTTATTTCTGCTTTTGTTTCCCTGGCCCGAGAGGAGATATCTGGAAAAATGTTACTAAGGTCAATGTGACTAAGGTCAAAGAAATTACTGCCTGTTTTCTTCAGGGATTTTTATGGTTTCAGGGCTCACGTTTAGATCTTGAATCCATTTTGAATTTATTTTTGTGTATGGTGTAAGAAAGTGGTCCAGTTTTATTCTTTTGCGTGTAGATGTCCAGTTTTCCCAATACCTGTTTGTTCAAGAAACTATCTTTTCCCCATTGTATATTCTCTTTTGTCATAGACGGACCATACAAATTTGGGTTTATTTCTGGACTCTCTGTTCTGTTGATCTTTGTATCTATTTTTGTGCCAGTATTTTACTGTTTTGATTACCACAGCTTTGTATATATCTTCAAATCTGGAATTGTGATACCTCTGGCTTGTTTTTTTTCTATCTCAAGATGTCTTTGGCTCTTCAGCGTCTTTTGTGGTTCCATACAAATTTTAAGATTATTTATTCTAGTTCTGTGAAAAATGTTGTTAGTATTTTGATAGAAATTTCATTGACTCTATAGATTGCTTTGCATAGTATAGGCATTTAAATATTAATTCTTTGACTCCTGGAACTTGGAATATCTTTCCATTTGTGTCGTATTCAATTTCTTTCAATGGTGTTTTAAAGTTTTCAGAGTAGAGGTCTTTCATCTCCTTTGCTAAGTTTATTCCTAGGTATTTTATTATGTTTGGTGCAATTGTAAGTGAAATTTTTTTCTAGTTTCTCTGCTATTTCATTATTAGTATATAGAAAAACAACCAATTGCTGTGTATTAATTTTGTATCCTGCAATTTTGCTGAATTCATTTATTACTTAAAGTTGTTTTTTGGTGGGATCTTCAGGGTTTTCTCTGTGTAATACCATGTTATCTGTGAATAGTGACAATTTAATGTCCTCCATACTAATGTGGATACCTTCATATTTCTTTCCCTTGTCTGATTGATGTTGCTAAGGTCTTCTAATATGATGAATAAAAATAGCAAGAGTTTCCATTCTTGTCTCATTCCAGATCTTAGGAGGGAAAGCTCTCAGTTTTTCACCAATGAGTATGATGTTAGCTGTGTCTTTTTTTACAGATGGCCTCTATTACATTGAGGTATATTCTCTCTAAAGCCACTTTGTTGAGTTTTTGTCATCAACATTATAAATTTTATCAAATGCTTTTTATGCACCTATTGAATAGATAATATGATTTTTATCTTTTGTTAATGTGGTATATATCACTTTGATTGATTTGGAAATATTGAACCACTCTGGTGAATAATACTTTCAATGAATTTTTTAATTCAGTTTAATGCAGTTTGCTAACATTTTATTGAAGATTTTTGCATCAGTGTTCATCAGGGATAATAATGACCTTATTTTTAAATATTAATATAATATGATTAATACCGTTAGAAATTAATGCAGTGATATTATACAAGTTGTCATGGGTCAGTTTACAAGAGAATGATTTACCTAAGGTCACAAAAATTGATTCTTGCCACCATTAAATGTGAAACAGTTTTGACCCTTATTACTAAAGAGAAGCCAATCAATGTTGAGTCAAGGTAAATAATGTAGCATTTTAGGAAGTTCAGCTTGCTGGAGTCTGGGGTTAGGTTGGGGGAAAAAATACAAGAGATAAGAACACCAGTGAGAGATTGTTGCTATACCCCAGATGACGCAAGAGTCAAGGTACAGCATGGTACAAAAGAACCAGCCAGGCAATGGCATCAGAGAGTTGAAGATACTGGCTCTACCACTTATCAGCCATGTAGTATGGGGGAGTCATAGAATCAATTATCAATTTTATAATGACATTCTTTTCTATTATCACAGTCTTTCTCCTAAAGTCTATTTTGCCTGAAATAAATGTACCTCCCCAGCATTCTTTTAGTTTCTATTTGCATATAATATCTATTTCCATTGTGATATTTTTAGTCTATGCATTCCTCTGGTCTATGTATTTGTTTTTGTACCAGCACCTTACTGTTTTGATTACTATAGCTTTATAATATAGCATAAAATCAGGAAGTGTGGTGCCTCCTGCTTTGTTTTTCTTTCTCAGAATTGCTTTTGCTATTTAGGTGTTTTGTGTTACATATAAATTTTAGGATTCTTTTCTTCTGTAAAAAATGCCATGAGAATCTAGATAGGAATTTCTACAGATGGCTTTTCATAGTATGAATATTTTAATACTATTGCTCCAATCCATGAACATGGGGTAATTTATTTGTATCTTCATTTTCTTTTATTAAAATGTCTTACAGTTCTCAGTGTAGAGATCTTTTACCTCCTTGATTAAGTTTATCTCTAAGTATTTTATTGTTCTTGATACTATTGTAAATGGGATCAATTTCTTTATTTTTAGATAATTTATGGTTAGTGTTTAGAAATGCTACTGATTTCTATTTAACTTTGTATCTTGAAAATTTGCTTAATTTATTTGGTTTAGTGTTTTGGTGGGGTCTTTAAGATTTTATACATATAAAATATATCATCTGCAAATAGAGACAATTTTACTTCAGTTCTTTTTTTTCCATTAAAAAAATTTTTTTTTAATTTATCATCAAGCTAGCTAACATACAGTATATAGAGTGTGCTTTTGGTTTCAGGGGTGGATTCCTGTGATTCATCGCTTACATACAACACCCAGTGCTCATCTCAACAAGTACCCTCCTCAATAGCCATCACTCATTTTCCCCTCTCCCCTGCCCTCCCCCAATAAACTCTGTTTGTTCTCTATATTTAAGAGTTTCTTATGGGTTTGCCTCCCTCTCTGTTTGAAACTATTTTTTCCCTTCCCTTCCCCCATGGTCTTCTGTTAAGTTTCTCAAGATCCACAAATGAGTGAAAACATATGGTATCTGTCTTTCTCTGACTGATTTATTTATTTCATTTAACATAATACCCTCCAGTTCCATCAACGTTTTTGCAAACGGCAGGATTTCATTCTTTCTCATTGCCAAGTAGTATTCCATTGTGTATATAAACCACATCTGTATCCATTTATCAGTTGATGGACATTTGGGCTCTTTCCATGATTTGGCTATTGTTGAAAGCACTGCTATAAACATTGGGTTACAAGTGCCTCTATTAATCAACACTCCTGTATCCTTTGAATAAATTCCTAGTAGTGGTATTGCTGGGTCATAGGGTAGTTATATTTTTAATTTTTTGAGGAACCTCTACACTGTTTCCAGAGCAGCTGCACCAGGTTGCATTCCCACCAACAGTGCAAGAGGTTCACGTTTCTCTACATCCTTGCCAACATCCATTGTTTCCTGAGTTGTTAATTTTAGCCACTCTGACTGGTGTGAGGTGGTATCTCAGTGTGGTTTTGATTTGTATTTCCCTGGTGATGAGTGATGTTGAGCATCTTTTCATGTGTCTGTTGGCCATCTGGATGTCTTCTTTAGAAAAGGATCTATTCATGTCTTCTGCCCATGTCTTCACTGGATTATTTGTTTTTCTGGTGTTGAGTTTGGTAATTTATAGATTTTGTATACTAACCCTTTATCCAACATGCCATTTGCAAATATCTTCTTCCATTCTGTCCGTTGCCTTTTAGTTTTGTTGATTGTTTCCTTTGCTATGCAGAAGCTTATTTTGATGAGGTCCCAATAGTTCATTTTTACTTTTATTTCCGTTGCCTTTAGAGATGTGTCAAGCAAGAAATTGCTGTGGCTAAGGTCAAAGAGGTTGTTGCCTGTTTTCTCTTCTAGAGTTTTGGTGGTTTCCTGTCTCACATATAGGTCTTTCTTCCATTTTGAGTTTATTTTTGTGTTTGGTGTAATAAAGTGGTCCAGTTTCATTCTTTATGTTGCTGTCCAGTTCTCCCAGCACCATTTGGTAAAGAGACTGTCTTTTTTCCATTGGATACTCTTTCCTGCTTTGTCAGAGATTAGTTGGTCATACATTTGTGGGTCCAATTCTGGGTTCTCTATTCTACTCCATTGGTCTATGTGTCTGTTTTTGTGCCAATACCATATTGTCTTGATGATTACAGCTTTGTAGTAGAAGCTAAAGTCCAGAATTGTGATGCCTCCCACTTTCGTTTTCTTTTTCAACATTACTTTGGCTATTTGGGGTCTTTTCTGGTTCCATACAAAATTTAGGATTGTTAGTTGTAGCTTTAAGAAGAATGTCGGTGCAATTTTGATTGGGATTGTATTGAATGTGTAGATTGCTTTGGGTAATATGGACATTTTAACAATATTTGTTCTTCCAATCCATGAGTATGTAATGTTTTTCCATTTCTTTGTGTATTCTTTAATTTCTTTCATAAGCTTTCTGTAGTTGTCAGCATTCAGATCTTTTACATCTTTGATTAAGTTTATTCCTAGGTATTTTATGGTTCTTGGTGCAATTGTAAATGTGATCTATTTCTTGATTTCTATTTCTGTTGCTTCATTATTGGTGTATAGAAATGCAACCAATTTCTGTACATTGATTTTGTATCCTGTGACTTTGCTGAATTCATGGATCAGTTCTAGAAGCTATTTGGTGCAAATCTTTCAGGTTTATTATGTAGAGTATCATGTCATCTGCAAAAAGTGAAAGTTTGACTTCTTCTTTGCCAATTTGGATGCCTCTTATTTCATTTTGTTGTCTGATTTCTGAGGCTAGGACTTCTAACACTATGTTAAACAACAGTGGTGAGAGTGGACATCCCCGCTGTGTTCCTGATCTCAGGGGGAAAGATCTCAGTTTTTCCCCATTGAAGATGATATTAGCTATGAGCTTTCCACATATGGCTTTTATGGTGTTTAAGTATGTTCCTTCTATCCCAACTTTCTTGAGGGTTTTTATTAAGAAAGGATGCGGAATTTTGTCAAATACTTTTTCTGCATCTATCGACAGGATCATATGGTTCTTATTCTTTCTTCTGTTATTGTGATGTATCACATTGATTTGAAAATATTGAACCAGCACTGCAGCCCAGGAATTAATCTCACTTGATTGTGGTGAATAATTCTTTTGATATACTGTTGAATTATATTTGCTAGTCCCTTGTTGAGAATTTTTGCATCCATGTTCATCAGGGATATTGGCCTGTAATTCTCCTTTTTTGTGGGATCTCTGTCTAGTTTGGGAATCAAGGTAATTCTGGTTTCATAGAATGAGTCCAGAATTTTTCCTTCATCTTCTAGTTTTTGGAACAGCTTAAGAAAGATAGATATATTAACTCTGCTTTAAATGTCTCATAGAATTCCCCTGGGAAGCCATCTAGCCCAGGACTCTTATTTGTTGGGAGATTTTTGATAACTGATTCACTTTCTTCACTGGTTATGGGTCTGTTCAAATTTTCTATTTCTTCCCATTTGAGTTTTGGTAGTGTGTGGGTGTCTAGGAATTTGTCTATTTTCTCCAAGTTGTCCAGTTTGTTGGCATATATTTTTTCATAGTATTCTCTGATAATTGTTTGTATTTCTGTGATATTGGTTGGGATCTCTCCTCTTTCATTTGTGATTTTTATCTATTCAGTCCTCTCTCTTTTGTTTTTGAGAAGTCTGGCTAGGGGTTTATCAATTTTGTTTACTTTTTCAAAAAAACAGCTCTTAGGTTCAATGGTCTGTTCTACTGGTTTTTTTTTTAATTCTATGTTTTATTTCTGTTCTAATATCTATTATTTCCCTTCTTCTTGCTTTGGGGCTTCTTTGCTGTTCTGCTTCTATTTCCTTTAAGTGTGCGGTTAGATTTTGTATTTGGGATTTTTCTTGTTTCTTGAGATAGGCCTGGATTGCAATGTATTTCCACTACCTTTGCTGCATCCCAAAAGGTTTGGACTGTCATGTTTTCATTTTCATTTTGTTTTCATATATTTTTTAATTTCTTCTTTAACTACCTGGTTGACCCATTAATTCTTTAGTAGGATGTTCTTTAACCTCCATGCATGTGTAGGCTTTCCAAATTTTTTCTTATGGTTGATTTCAAGTTTCATAGCATTATTATCTGAAAGTGTGCATGGTATGATCTCAATTCTTTTGAGGGCTCAAAAGGTTTTGAGCCCTCAATTTATTGAAGGCTGTTATGTGATCTATCTTGGAGAATGTTCCATGTGCACTCGAGAAGAATGTGTATTCTGCTTTCGGATGAAAAGTTCTGAATATGTCTGTCAAGTCCATCTGGTACAGTGTATCATTCAAGGCCATTGTTTCTTTATTGATTTTCTGCCTAGATGATCTGTCCATTGTTGTAAGTGGAGTATTAAAGTCCCCTGCAATTACCGTATTCTTGCCAATAAGATTGCTTATGTTTGTGATTAATTTATATATTTGGGTATACCAAGTTGGAGGCATAAACATTTACAATTGTTAGCTCTTCTTGATGGATAGATCCTGTAATTAAGGTATAATGCCCTTCTCCATCTCTTGTTACAGCCTTTGATTTAAAATCTAGTTTTTCTGGTAGAAGTATGGATACTCCAGCTTTCTTTTGACTTCCAGCAGCATGATAGATGGTTCTCCATTCCCTCACTTTCAATCTGAAGGTGTCCTCAGGTCTAAAATGAGTCTCTTGTATGTAGCATACAGATGGATCTTGTGGTTTTTTGTTTTTATTTTTTTTAATTCATTCTGATACCCTGTGTCTTTTGATTGGAACACTCAATCCATTTACATTCAGATTATTATTGAAAGATATGGGTTTAGAGTCATTGTGATGTCTGTAGGTTTCATGCTTGTGGTGATGTCTCTGGTCATTTGTATTCTTTTCAGCATTCTACTCACAGAGTCCCCCTTAGGATTTCTTGCAGGGTTGGTTTAGCGGTTATAAACTCCTTCAGTTTTTATTTGTCTGGGAAAGTCTTTATCTCTCCTTCTATTTTGAATGACAACTTTGCTGGGTAAAGGATTCTTGGCTGAATATTTTTCCTATTCAGCACATTGAATATTTCCTGCCACTCCCTTTGGCCTGCCAAGTTTCAGGTCTGCTACTACCCTTATGTGTGTACCCTTGTAGGTTAAGGCCCGTTTGTCTCTAGCTGCTTTCAGAATTCTCTTTATCTTTGTATTTTGCCAGTTTCACCATGATATGCCATGGAGAATACCTATTGTTGTTAAATCTGAAGATGGGGTTCTCTGTGCCTCCTGGATTTGGATGTTTGTCCCTTCCTCAAATTAGAGAAGTTCTCAACTATAATTTGTTCAAGTAAATCTTCTGCCCCTTTCTCTCTCTCTGAGAGTTCTTCTGGAACTCCTATGATATGGATATTATTACATTTCATTGAATCACTTAATTCTCTAATTCTCCCCTCGTGGTCTAGTATTTTCTTATCTCTTTTTTCTCGGCTTCATTGTTTTCCATAATTTTATCTTCTATTTCATTCATTCTGTCCTCTGCTTCCTCTATCTTTGATGTCACTGCATCTAGTTTATTTTATATCTCATTTACAACATTTCTTAATTCATCGTGGCTATTTCTCAGTTCCTTGACTTCTGTAGCATTAGATTCTCTTCTGTCTTCTATGCTTTATCCAAGCCCAGCTATTAATCTTATGATTATTATTCTAAATTCTTGCTCATATATATTGTTTATATTTTTTTAAGCAATTCTCTGGTTGTCATTTCTTCCTGGAATTTCTTTTGGGGAGAATTCTTCCATTTCATCATTTTGGCTAGTTTTCTGTCCCTTGTGTGTTTTACTAGCTTATTGTGTGTACTGCACCTGCGAGCACTATTATATTAAAAAGGGGTCATACACTGTCCAGGGTGTGGCCCCTCAAGAGGTGTTTTTGGAGTGTGTTGCATGCTCTCTGATGTTGTGACTCTGGTTCTTTATCTCCCTACTCATAGTGGTGGTTTGGGCCTTCAATCAGGTGTGCTTTGATTTGTTCTTTGAAGTAACCATTGAAAAAAAATTTTTTAAGTTGGGGGGGAGAGTGGTAGAAGAAGCCTTATCCCGTACAAACAGAGAAATGACAGGGGTGGGGAAAAAGGGAAGAAAAAAAGTTGACCAGGCAGAAAATCAGAAAATCTATACAGTTTAATCCAGAGAGAGAGTGGGAAAAATAAAGAAGAAGGAGATACAGAAGAGGTATAAAAAGAATAGATTAAAAATATCTGCTTAAACAAACCAACACTCAGAATAACCAGAACATAGAAAGGGAGGAAGAGGAGGAAGAGGAGGAGGAGGAAGAAGAAGAGGAGGAGGAGGAAGAAAATATATATATTTGTATATATATATATAAGAACTGACCAAGAATCAAATCAGAAAATGCAAAACCACTGGACTGATACCTGATGGTGCCTTGGAACCAGTGGCTGTGCTGGTCTGGAGGAGGGGCTGTCTGGCTTGGTCGGTTTCTATCTTGCTCTGGTAGATATGCAGTTACCAGGTGTGGGGGGCGTGGTTTGGTGTAGTGGGTCCTGCCTGCACCGTAGGCCCTTTGTCCATTCCCTGAAGCCCCACCTTGTTGGTGATGGGGAGAAAAATGGTGACACCCAGTCTCTCCCCCACCAGACCGGGTGTCCCACACCACTGTTCAGGCAATCAGTCCTCACAGTGCTGTGCAGACGCAACTGTGCTGGCTCGTTCTGTTCCACAGTCTATGGTGCCTCCCAGGTACTCAGCTGAGATTCAAACCCTGATGTCTTAAAGGGTCCCGCTCCACATGCCCCAGTTCTGGGGAAGTGCCATTCCACACAGCCCACTGACTAAGAGTCTCTGGCTGGTGGGCATCTGCAAGGTCTTCTGTCCTTGAAGGCTATATACTTCTTCCCACAGCACTCAAGGGAGAGGACTGCTCTTTCCAACTGTACCTCTGAGCTGCCTACCAAGCCCAGAGCTGGCTCCCCTCCTCCCCAGGCATGGGACCAGGGTGGCTGAGCCCAGTCTGGAGAAAGCCCCACAACCCTAGAATGAGGTAGAAATTGGTTCTTTCTCCATTTTTTCTGTTCCCCGGTCCACGGTTTTTCTCTTGTCCAAATTCAGTCCTACACTTCCATAGCCTCTCTTTCTTTTCCTTTTTTCTCTCCACAGAAGGGGATCCTTCCCCTCTGTGCCTACACTGCCTGTTTTATCTTTCCCAGTTCACAGTCACACACCTATGGCCCAACAAGTTGTCCCCATGGGCTCCTGGAGATGTTTCACTCTGTAGCTGTGATTGCTGAAATTCCAAGTCTTCTGGCCTCAATCCTGCTGTGTTTGAGGGATGAGGGAAATTCAGGTCCCCCTACTTCTCTACCATGTTGACTCCACACCCTTTAGGGTTTTTTTTCATGTTTATTTATTCTTAAGAGAGAGACAGCATGAGCGAGGGAGGGGCAGAGAGAGAGGGAGACACAGAATCTGAAGCAGGCTCCAGGCTCTGAGCTGTCAGCACAGAGCTTGACATGGGGCTCAAACCCACAAACCGTGAGATCATGACCTGAGCTAAAGTCGGATGCTTAACCAGCTGAGCCACCTGGGCACCTGAATTTTACTTTAGTTTTAATTGTGATGCATTTTTTCTTGCCAGATTTCTCTGGATAGGACTTCCAGTACTATGTTAAATAGCAGTGGTGAGAGTAGGCATCTTTGTCTTGTTCCTGATCTTTGAGGGAAACTTTTCAACCTTTCACCACTGAGTATGTTAGCTGTGGGCTTGTCATATATGACTTCTGTTATATTGAGGTACATTCCTTCTATATGCATATTTAAATGTTTTCTCCATGAATTGGTTGGATTTTGTCGAATGCTTTTTCTGCCTCTATTGAAATGTTCATATGATATTTTCTTTTATTCTATTAATTTTTTTGAGCATTTTTACATCCATATACATCAAGGATATTGGGTGTAGTTTTCTGGTGGTGCTCTTTTCTGGCTTTGGCATCAGAGTAATGCTTGCTTCATAAAATGAGTTTTGAAGTGTTTCTTCTTCTTTGATTTTTTTGAAAGAGTTTGAGATTGATTGTTGCTAATTCCTTAAATGTTTTATAAAACTCACCAGTAAATCATTGGGAGATTTTTTATTACTAATTCAATCTTCTTACTAGTAATTGGTCTATTCAGATTTTCTATTTCTTCCTTTTTCAGTCTAAGAATTTTTCCATTTATTCTAAGTTGTTCAATTCATTGTTGTATAGTTTTTCATAGTAGCTTCTTATGATCCTTTATATTTCTGTGATATCAGTTTGTAATATCTCCATTTTATTTGTAATATTTTTGAGTCCTCTGTTTTTTCCATGGTTAGTGTAGCTAAAAGTCTGTCATTTTTTTTTTATCTTTTCAAAGAATCACATCACATTGTAGTTTTATGTTTTCTATTTTTTTCTTGTTCTTTATATTCTTTCTTGCTCTAATCTATATTACTTCTCTCTGCTAACTTAGGGCTATTTTGTTTTATTTTTTTACTCTTTTTTTAGTTTCTTAAATGTTGAGTTATGTTGTTTGAAATCTTATTTGTTTCTTAAGTAGGTGTTTATTGCTATAAACCTCCCTCTTGGAACTACTTTTGCTGCATTCCATAGTTTTGGCATGTTGTGTTTTTATTTTCATTTGTCTCAAGATACTTTTTTACTTTTTTTTACATTTCTTTTTTTCTCCATTTGTTATTCATGAGAATGTTATTTAATTACATGTATTTGTGACTTTTCCAGTTTTCCTCCTGTTAATTTCCAGTTTCTTATCATTGTGGTCAGAAAAGAGATCTGGTATGATTTCAATCTTCTTTTTTTCCCAGTTTTACTGAAAAACTATTGACACACATCACTGTATAAATTTAAGGCATACAGCATAATGGTTTGACTTCCATATACTGTGAAATGATAAACACAGTAACTTCAGCTAACTTCCAGTCTCATCTAGAGACAATGAAAAGAAAGAACAAGGAAAAAAATTTCCCTTTGTAATGAGAACTCAGGATTTAATCTCTAAACAACTTTCCTATATATCATACAGCAATGTTAGCTATAATCATTATGTACTTGACATCACAAATACTTATAACTAGGAGTTTGTACTTTTGAGAACCCTCCTCCACCTCCCCTTTTCCCACTGCCTGCCTCTGTCAACCACAAGTCTAATCTTTTCTTCTATGTGTTTGGGGTGGGATTTTTTTTGGTTTTTTGTTTGTTTGTTTTTGTTCGTTTTTAGATTCCACATATGAATGAAACCATACAGTATTTGTCTTTCTCTAACTTATTTCACTAAGCATAGTGCCCTCAAGGTCCTTCCATGTGGTTGCCAATGGTAGGAATTTTTCATTTTTGTGGTTGGATAATATTCCATTGTATATATATACAAAAACTCTTTTATCCATTCATTCATTGAGGGAAGCTTAGATTGTTTCCTTGTTTGAGCTATTGTAAATAATGTTTCTATGAACATGGAAGGACAGATATCTTTTTAAATTAGTGTTTTTGTTACATTTGCCTATATTCCCATAAGTAGAATTGCTTGGATTCTGTTTTTAATTACAGTTCTGTTTTTAATTTTTTGAGGATCCTCCATACTTTTTTTCATATATACATTTTTAATATACATTTCTGCAAACAGAGCACAAGTGTTTCTTTTTCCACAACCATATAAGCATTTGTCATCTCTTGTCCTTTTGGTGGTGTCCATTCCAACAGGCATAAGGAGATATCTCATAGTAGGTTTTTGGTTTAATTTTGTTTTGTTTTATTTTATTATTAAAGCTTATTTATTTATTTTGATAGAGAATAAGCTGGGGAGGGGTGGGGAGGGGGGACAAAGGATCCAAAATGGGCTCCATGCTGACAGCAGAGAGCCCAATGTGGGGCTCAGACTCACAAACCCTGAGATCATGACCTGAGCTGAAGTCAGATGCTTAACTGACTGAGCCATCCAGCACCCCGATTTTATTTTATTTATTTATTTTTTAATTTTAGATTGATGACTTTGCTATTGGTATGCTTTAACTTCTTTATCATGTTCTTTTGTGTAATTACTACAAATTTTTTCCTTGTCGTTTCCATGAGGACTATATAAAATATCTTAAAATTGGGGGTGCCTGGGTGGCTTAGTTGGTTAAGTGCCCAACTTCAGCTCAGGTCATGGTCTCATGGCTCGTGAGTTCGAGGCCCACATTGGGCGCTATACTGACAGCTGAGAGCCCTGGAGCCTGCTTTGGATTCTGTGTCTCCCTCTCTTTCTGCTCCTTCCCCACCCCCTCTCAAAAATAAACATTAAAATTTTTTTTAATTTAAGAATTTAAAAATATATATCTTAAAATTGTAACACCCTACTTTAAACTGATAACAACTTAAATTCAATACAGTGCCTGAACTTGACACTTTTACTTCTCCTCCAGCTCACATTTTAGGTTGTTGATATTACAGTTTCTATATTTTTTATATTGTGTAACAACAGATTATTGTAGCTAGGGTTATTTTTACTACATTTGTTCCTTACCTTTTAAACTACAGTTTTAAGTGAACTGCACACCACCCTTACTATATTAGAGAATTTAATGTTGACTATATATTTACCATTACCAGTATATTTTGCACTACTTTCTTAAGTTTTTGTGATGTGACTTAGCATACTTTTACTTCCACTCAAAGAAGTTCCTTTAGTGTTTCTTATAAGACAAGTCTAGTGGTATAAACTTCTTCAGCTTTTGTTTGTTCAAGAAAGTCTTTATCTCTTCTTCATTCCTGGATAACAGCTTTAATGGTATAGAATCCATATTGATAGGGGCGCCTGGGTGGCTCAGTCGGTTAAGCGTTCAACTTCGGCTCAGGTCTTGATCTCACAATACATGGGTTTGAGCCCTGCCTAGGGCACTGTGCTGACAGCTCAGAGCCTGGAACCTGCTTTGGATTCTGTGTCTCCCTCTCTCTCTGCTCCTCCCCTACTCGCAATCTGTCTTTCTCTTTCTCAAAAATAAATAAACATTAAAAAAATTTAGAATCTATATTGATTGTTGTTTTCAAAATTTTGAACTTCTCATCACAATCTCTTCTAGACTGAAACATCTCTGTTGAGAAACCCACTGATTGTCTTATGTGGGTTTCCTTGTGTGTAATTACTTTTTTTCTTACTACTTTCAAAATTCTGTCCTTGTCTTTGACTTTTAACAATTTAATTATAACATGTCTCAGTGTAGCCCTTTTTTGGGTACAACATATTTGAGGTCATTTTTGCATCATGGATCCAGACAGATGTCTATCTCTTTCCCTAGGTTAGGTAAATTTTCAGCATTAAACATATTTCTGTCTCTTTCTCTTCTCCTGGAATTAATATAATGTGGATACTGCTTCTTTTAATTGTGCCCCATGTGTCTGATTGGCTTTCTTCATTCTTTTTCATATTTTTTCTTTTTGCTCCTTTGACTAGATAATTTCAAGTATCTTCTAGATTATTGATTCTTCTGCAGGTTGAGTCCCCATATGAAGCTCTACGGAATTCTTCCTTTCAATCATTGTATTTTTCAGCTCAAGGATGTGTGCTTCTTTTCTTTTGATCCTCTTTCTTTGGTGAACTCATTTCTGTCTATGCATTGTTTTCCTTGTTTAGTTCTTGCCTTTCTTTAAAAGGATTTTAAACTTCTTTAAAAGGATTATTCTAACTTTTTTGACAGTTCACAGATCTCCATTTCTTTAGGGTCAGTTATTGGAGCTTTATTGGTTTCCTTTAGTGCTCATGTTTACCAGATATTTCATGGTACTTGACTCCTTACATTAGTATCTGCCTATATGAGTAAGTGGTCTTCTCATCCAGACTTTACAAGTTCACGGTGGCAGAGACAGTTCTTCATCAGTCAGCTCAGTGTGGGTTTCTGGATATACCTGCTAATAATATCCTTGGTCACATGGGGCTTGCTAATCTGGGTATATTTGGGAACAAGGTAACTGTCCAAGTTCTGAGGTTGGAGGAGTACCACTGGCCTAGAGGAGTTGAATAGTTTCCAGACTATGTAAGGCTATAGGATAGGCTCTGTCATTGCCTGGGTTCTTTAAATTCCCTAGCCAGCATCACTGACTTTGGGCTGCATTATCAGCTCTGCCTGCTGGGCTCTGTTTCAAGTTTGCTAGGCTATGAAACTTTCTAGGCATTGTGGTCAGGCTTTCTGGTTGGGTGGGGCTATGAATTAGCTTCTTCACCTGGGTAGGGTTGAGAAATTCTCCATGCCTGCCACTGGCTTTGTTCCTGATCAGCTCTGCCTACCATACTCTACTTGAGGTTTGCTTGGCTATGCTGCTTCCAGATGTTCTTGCTTGCCTTTCTAGTTAATTAAGGCTGGAAGCTTTACTCAGCAGTATATGGAGTTATGATTCAGCTCCTCTGTGTGTGCTGGAGCAGACCAGGCTACAGGAACAACAAAACTTTTCATTTGAGGATCTGATTCAGGGAGAACTGTATTCAACTATTCTCTGGTCAAACTGTGCTACCAACTTGGTTCTGCTGATAAGCAAAGCTGCTGGTTATGAGTACTACTTGGGTGCTGTAGGTAGGAATTCAGTCTACCAAGATCTGAGTGCTGGTTACTGCAAGCCCTTTCCCTTTCTCCATCACAATCGGTGTTTAAGCCCTGCAGACTCCTCTACATTCTCTGTGGAGGGCTACATTCTCTCTCCTCTACATTCTCTCTCTACATTCTCTCTCCTCTGTGGAGGATCAGAATTGGGGCTCCCAAGAAGTAAACAACAATGCTGAAGGATCTAGTCCACCCTAAAATCCCTTTTCTCAGAGGAGATCTCTCAGGGTGTTGCTGCACCAGCCTGGGGAAAAGGAATGTAGTCAGCATGTAGCCACTTCCCTTGCCTTTCTAATGCAGTCTGTCTTGGTCTTTGTGGTACAGGGAGGTGCTTCAGCCTCACCTTTGTGTTCTAAGATTCTCTTGGTGTTTCGTCCATGAATAGTTATTAGTTGTTCTTGTGAGGGTGGATGAAGTTAGGAACAACCTATTTTGCCATCTTGGTGCCAGCACTTTCCTGTTGAGGATTTTTGTATCAATGTTCGTTAGGGATATTGGCCTGTAATTTTCTTTCTTGTGGGATCCTTGACTGGCTTTTGTAACAGGGTATTGCGGGCCTGGTAAAATGAGTTTGGAAGTATTTCTTTCTCCTCTATGTTTTGAAAAAGTTTGAGAAGAATTGGCCTTGTTTCTTCTTTGAATGTTTGGTAGAATTTACCAGTGAAGCTGTCTGATCCTGGATTTTTGTTTGTTTTGGAGGTTTTCAGTTACTAATTAAATCTCCTTACTGGAAATAAGTCTGTTCAGATTTTCTATTATTTCATCATGTAGTCTTATGGCTGTATGTTTCTAATAATTTGTTCATTTCTTTTAGGTTGCCCAGTTAGTTGGTGTATATTTGTTCATTGTAGTCTCTTATGATCCTTTGTATATCTATGTTATCAATTATAAATTCTTTAACTACTAAGTTTATTTATTTCAGTCATCTCTCTCTTGTTTTTTATCTTGGTAAGAGTAGCTAAAAATGTTTCTATTTTGTTTATCTTTTCAAAAACCCAGCTCTATTTAGTCTTTTAGTCTATTTCATTTATTTCCACTCTGATATTTGCTGTTTCCTTCCTGCTACTAACATTGGGCTTAGTTGGGTCTTTTTCTAGTTCTTTGAGGTGAAAAGTTGTTTATTTGAGATGCTTCTTGTGTCTTAATGTAGGCATTTATCACTACAAACTTTGCTCTTAGAACTGCTTTTACTGGATCCCGTAAGTTTTGGTATGTTGCATTTCCATTTTCATTTCTCTCAAGGTATTTTTTTTTTTCATTTCTCTTGTGATTTTTCTTTGGCCCATTCATTGGTTGTTCAGTGGCATGTTGTTTAATCTCCACATACTTGTGAGTTTTCAATTTTTTTTTCATGCAAGTGATTTCTAGTTTCATACCACTATTGTCAGAAAAGAAGGTTGATACGATTCCAATCTTCTTAAATAATATGTTTTGTGGCCGAACATATGATCTAACCTGGAGATCCAACCATGTGTACTTAAGAAGAATATATGTTCTGCTCCTGTTGAATAGAATGTTCTATAAATGACTATTAAGTCCATCTGGTCTAATATGTCATTTAAGTCCGATATTTTCTCATTGATTTTTTTGGCTTGTTTGGATAAACTGTCCATTGATCAAAGTATGGAATTAAAGTCCCCTACTATAATTGTATTACTGTCTATTTCTGACTCCTAGTGTGTTAATATTTGCTTAATATATTTAGGTTCTCCTGTGTTGGGTGCATAAATGTATATAAGTATTGTATACTTTTATTGGATTGACATGTTTATCATTGTATATTGACTTTCTTTATCTCTTATAAAAATTTTTGACAGGTAGTCTATTGCATCTAATATATATATCTTTGCTTTCTTTAGGTTCCCATTTGCATAAAGTATCTTTTTACTTTTACTTTTTTCTTTTACTTTTTACTTTCACTTGTGTGTTCTTAAAGCTGAAGTGAGTCTCTTGTAGGCAGCAAATAGTTTTGTTGTTTTTTTTTTTTAATCCATTCAGCTGCTCTATGTCTTTTGATTGGAGAATTTAGTCCAGTTTAAAATAATTATTAATAAGTATGGACTTACTATTGCCATTTAAAGTTGTTTTCTGGCTATTTTATAATTAATTTTTTCATTTTCCTTTCTTGATCTCTTTCTCTGGGATTTAATGATTTTGTGGTTATATGCTTAGATTCCTTTCTCTTCACATTTTGTGTATCAATTATAGGTTTTTGCTTTGTGATTGCCATGAGGCTTTTGTAAAACATTTTATAACATTTTGTGTGTCTATTATAGGTTTTTGCTTTGTGATTACCATGAGGCTTATGTAAAACATTTTATAACAGTCAATTTTAAGGGGATAAAAACTAAATTTTAAAGGGATACTAAGGCTCTACATTTTTCACTCCTCACATTTTATTTTTGATGTCACATTTTACATGTTTTTAGCTTGTTTAACATTAACAAATTATTGTAGTTATTTGTAATGATTTTGTCTTTTAACCTTTATTCCTGAGTTATAAGTGATTTATCTGTCATCATTATATCATTGCACTATTCTGAATTTAACTGTATATTTTCCTCTACCAGTGAGATTTATTCTGTTCTGTGTTTTCCTGCTACTAATATTCTTCCTTCAGCTTGAAAAACTCCCTTTAACATTTCTTCTAAATCTAGTTTAGTGATGGTGACCTCCTTCTGCTCTTGCTTCTAGAAAACTTCTTATCTCTCCTTCAATTCTGAATGACAGCTTTTCCAGGCAGAATATTCTTGGTTGACAGTTTTTTTTTTCCTTTTAGCACTATGATTATGTCATGTCACTCCTTTTTGCAAAATTTCTGCAGAAAACTCTTCTGATGGTCTTATGGGGTTTTCCCTTGTACATAGGTTTTTCTCTTTGATTTTGATATTCTTTCCTTGCCTTTAATGTTTGACAGTTTAAATATAACATGTTTTGGTATGAGTCTCTAGATTCATCTTTTTGGATTTCTATTGGCTTTATAAATCTGGATATCTGTTTCATTCCCAGATTAAGGATGATTTCAGCCACTATTTCTTTAAATAAATTTTCTGCCCCTTTCTCTCATTTCTTCTTCATCTTGGATCCCTATAATAAAAATACTGTTCCTCTTGATGTTGTCCCATAAAGTCCCTCCCTCCCTCCCTTTTATTCTATTTTCTTTTCACTGCTCTGACTGTATGAATTCCACTGCCCTGTATTCAAGTTCACTGACCTCCTTCTTCTGCTTTATCTAGCTTGATGTTGGACACCTCTATTGAATTTTTCAGTTCAATCATTGAATAGTTCAGCTGAGTGATTTCTGTTTGGTGCTTGTCTTATATTTGCTTTTTATTGAAATCCTCATTTTGTTCTTGCATTGTTTCCTGAGTTCTGTAAGCATAGCTTTATGACTGTTATTTGAACTCTATCAGATATATCACTGTCTCCATTTCACTAAGGTCTGTTTCTATAGTTTTAGCTTGTTCTCTTGTTTGGAACATATTCCTCTGTTTATTCATTTTCCTTGAATCTCTGTGTTGGTTTCTGCACATTAAATAACATAGTCACATTTCCCAGTTTTGAGGAGTAGTCCTGAGTGTAAGATGAAACTTATTGTTCGCCTGTGTCTGAGCTCTTGGCTGTCTCTCAATTTTTTTTGTGATTGTTCAGGTTGCTTCTTTGTTCTTAGTGGCTCACAGTAGTTGACAGTGTACCAAGACTGTCAGTGTCCCAAAGGAGAGGATCACAGCACCTGAATGAAACCTGTTGGCAGCAGGACCCTCAGACAGCAGCTGGGAAAGTATGTCATTGGGTGACCTCCATGGAGAAACTGGGGGATGGGTTTTTTATCTGCTCCCTCCCTTATCTATACCTTGGGGTATAGCTGTGGTGGGGCAGAGAATGCTCCTACACCCATTAAGAACTGTTTCATTGTTTGCTACTGTCCTGTAGGTTTGTGAATGCAACCCCTGGGAGAACAGTCAGTTAAGAACTATTTCTTTGCTACAGTCAGGTGTGAATCCTCATGAATATAAGCCTTCTTGGCTACAAGAGTCAGATGATCTAGGTGTCTGTCCCTTGGTTAGCAGCCCCAACAGCTCTAGACATGTGTGCAAGTTCCTTCCTTGGAGATATTGGTTACTTGGAGTGGGCTAGAGGAAGAGGTCAGGGGAATTATCCATGGACTTCCCTGGCCTTGGGGGAGGATCACATGGTCATCCTCTATATGAATGTTAAATTAGAAGTCTGAACTTTGGCAGCAACTTTCAAGGTTATACAAATAGGCCTCTGTCAGGGAAAGAGGGAAGTGGCATTTTTTGCCCACTGCCTCTGTGCTGAGTCCCGGGGGAATAGCCACAGTGAATTCTTGTGAGTTCCTTAAGAACTATTTCTTTGCTTGCTATAGTCTTATTGATCCTTCTGGATGTGTGCCTCATTGGTTTTCAGAGCTGGGTATCTTGGGGCCTGTCCCACAGTTGGAACTCTTAAAATTTGGAGCATCATATTTGGAGTCCAAACATTTTGCTTCTCAGAGAGAAGCTGGGAGTTGGGAGTTCCTTCCTGATTGCATGGCTCTATGCTAGTAGTAAAATTCATGATAAAAGTGTGTCTCCGCCTTGCCTGCCCATTTCAGTGTAGGTGATGTGGGTATTTTCTTGTTTTCCTGAATATAGGATTCACTCAACGAGTCTCTGGATTTCCTTCAGAGGGACTTGCCCCATGTGTAACTGTTGGTTCAGTTGTGTGCTTGGGAGGAGGTTAATTCACAAGGCTTCTATGATACCATCTTGGATCAAAAATCTAAGAAGTTTTTGTCTCCTTTTTTTAAGACTTTATTTTCTTAGGCAATTTTAATTTTACAATAAAACTGAGAGACAGATACAGAGTACCATATGCCTCTTGCTCCCATACATGTATAGCCTCCACCGTTATCAACATCACTCACCAGAATGGTTCCTGTTTTACCAAAGGTGAATCTATATTGACACATCATAACCACCCAAAGTCCACAAATCACCAAAACCAATAAAGAGTGAACTTTAGGGTTCATTCTTAGTAGTGTATAGTCTTTGGGTTTGGACAAATGTAATAACATATATCCATTATTATCATACAGAATATTTTCACTGCCCTAAAATCTTCTGTGCTCTGCATGTTTATCCCCCCCACCACAACTGATATTTTTACTGTCTCCATAGTTTTGCCTTTTCTAGAATGCCATGTTGTTGGAATCGTATGTAGCCTTTTTAGATTGGAATCTCATTTAGTAATGTGCATTTAAGTTTCTGTCATGTCTTTTCATGTCCTGATAGCTCCTTTCATTTTCGCTCTGAAAAATATTCGATTGTATGGATATACCACAAGTTTATCCATTCCCCTACTGAAGCCATGTAGGATATCTTGGTTGCTTCCCAAACTTCCACTTTATGGGAGGAGATATTTCCAAGGATTATTTTAATTAAAAAATGGGTTATGTATGTTTACTTTGTTTCTTTTAGTTTTACAAAATTTTTGTTTTGGTTAGACCCCTACTATAAATTCTGAAAGTTTAAAGAGTTCCTCTACTACAAATATTATTCCATTGAGGATCTAATCTCTTTTCCTTTTGAAAAGTCAACTTAAATCAGAAGAAATATTTCTTTTCAAAAATAATTCTTATTCAATATATCTCCCTGAGATTCTATGTTTTTGACACTGAGAACCCAAAAGACTGTGTGTGTGTGTGTGTGTGTGTGTGTGTATGTGTGTATACACAGATATGTATCTTTTGAAAACTTTAGTTTGAGCTCTCAGGAAATTATTAATTTCAAAAAGTAAATGAATATAGAACAATTCAAATCTGACATAATTGCTCAGAAAATAAATAAACTACTCGCCATATTATGGAATCTCTATTTCAAGGGACAAAGCAGGTCCTTATCCTCCAGAAGCTTAATATCAACCAGGGAAGGGAGAGAAGTATGATGAGGAGCATAAGGCAGACTGAGGGAAAAGTATAAGCTAGCACCACCCCCCCAGCAGGTGGGATATATATGATATTCCTTGGACACTCCAGGCTCCCCCAAAACAGAAAGGGACCAAAAAAAAAATGGTTAAGTTGATAAGAGTCTCCACCAGTTTACAAGAAAAAGCCAATCCCATCAATAGCCTAAATCCAGGAACTCCCTACTGTCTTAATGTTAATGCCTTGCAAAAGAGAAAAACAACTTTAGCTTGACAATAGCTAGGCCTCTGGTAATCTATGAGTCTTTAGCATTTGAAAATCTCTTTGGAAACTTCCCTTTTGACTTTACCTCTTCCAAGTCCATGGTATATAACCAGTCATTCTTCACAACCCCAGTGCCCATGGGTCCTATCCCCATGCTTTAATAAAATCGCCTTTTTTTGTGCACCAAAGATGTCTTCAAGAATTCTTTCTTGCTCATCAGCTCCAAACCCCACCATCACACCAAAACTTCATCAAGTAGACAACCTAGGTAATTTCAAACAGTGAGAATGAACAGAAAGCATAAGAGCAAGATAATATGATAGGGAGTGTCTAGGGATTAGGGTTCAGAAGCCAATTTAGACGGGGTGGGAGGAGGTCTAAGGAATTCATCAGAGACCTTAATAACAACAATCAGAAACAGGCAGGAGCATTCCAAAGAGGGAAGGGCAAATGCAACATCCCAAGGCCAGAAATATCTTAGAAATTTCAAGGACTTAGAAAAATAAAAACAAAAACCAGTGGGTTTAGAATGCACTGTTCCAGTAGAAAGAAATGTTTTTGTATATGGGCCAAAGAAAGAATGGACCAGGGGGTTTTCCTGATAGTCCGTGAGATTTCCATAGCATGTAAGTCAGATCCTAAAAGACTTTACTTGCAGAGATGAGGATTAGAGTTGTGCTTCTCAAACTGTATTGCCCACAAATCACTTGGGAGATCTTATTAAAATGTGAATGTGAATGAAATGTGTGTGGGAGCAGCCCCTAAGAGTCTGCATTTGTAACAAGTTCACAGGTGATGCTGATATTGCTGGTCTAAGGACCACATTTACATTAGAAAAGTATTAGGTATTAGATTTACAAATCTTGCTCATCATCAAAATCACCTGTTTATCTTCTAGTAAATATATTTTGTTGTGGGCCGACCTACTTGGAATTTCTGGAAATAGGACCCAAGAATGTTAAAAACAAAGCACCTTAGGTGGCACAGCTACCAAGTTTGAAGAGTACTGACAAACACTACAGGCCAGGGAAATAAAATATGGGAAGTAGGAAGGTGTAATCTGTAAATATAAGTTAGCTACTCTTTCTTGTTTAGAAAGATATTTTGCTTTTATGAACTTCAGAAAATATTGTGTAGTTGGAATCAATTAAAGATTACTTTAAAGTGAGATAACATAATGATCTCTGGATTAAAAGATCAAGAGAGAAAGGCTTCAAGTTGCTGGGAGAAAGAAAGAATAAAGTAGGACTGAAACTAGGGACTTTTGATCCCTATAAGATTTCAGCTTCTAATGGGTTTTGTGGCCTGGTGTGAACCACTGGAACTCTCTAACTCACACTTCTCATAAATAAGATCTCTGAAGGTTTTTTTAGTCCTTACACTCTAGGCCTCTTTGGTAAAGGAGTAATTCTTCCCACCTGATCAGAATCACAATGCCATCTCCCCTAATGCTCTTTCCCCACTTGTACTAGGACAGGGCAGGAATCCTTTTGTAATCAAACTAATCTGGGTTTACTCCTTGGTGAGTTACTGTCCGAGAGTAGGAAGTCCTGTCCCCTCAAAGATCCTTCTAGCTGGACTAAGAATCAAGTTGACATGAGACAGATTAACAGGAGAAAATCAAATTTAATAGCATATGTACAGGCAATCTGCACAGACATGGGAATTCCAAAAATAGGCAAAATGAGGTATATATGTCATCCTGAACTAAGGAGAAGAGGGTGGGGGTCTGGGACTTCAGAGGAAAGGAATGCAATTCACAGGGTGATAAGAAGAGCAAATGTTTGGTAATTAGATGTTTGCCCTGCCATACACATGGGTCATTCAGATAAAATTTGTCTCTGTTAATAACCCTGATTCTGGGGAAGACCACCAGTTTAGCTGTTTCTGTATGGTTAAGGGAGGGACAAAAGTTTCTTTTGAGCCCATAGAGATTCAACTGCTTTCAGCTCAAAATACTTCATATGCCAAAGTGGCACATTTGCAGCAGGGGGAGGGGGAAGATGAAAAGAGGAAGGGAGAGCTGTCCTGAACCCAGTCATTACAGATAGAGACTGCACCAGGTGGAGGTGTCAAACAAAGGAAACTTTATTTGCAGCAAATAAGGCGATCACAGGGAATAACTTCCAAAGCCATGACTCCCCATGTGGGAATGAGTGGATTTCTTTTATTTAGGTAGGATGAATATTCAGAAAGGGGAGTTTTGTCATCATATGTAGAGGTGGGCATAAGGTTGCACAGGCATACTTAGAAAACATACCTAGGCATGCATCCTATGTTAACGAAGCTTGTGTCTCTCATTGGGTGGAGATTCTAACATTATAAAGAGGTAGAAGTAACTGGTAGACACTCCAGGGTCCATCTGCATAGTTGTGAGTTGCTGGTCAAGCTCAAACTGGTTTAGGCCAGCAGGGGCTCTTCCTGTTTGCCTCTAAAAGATAAGGTTAATATTCCTGTGAAGAAAAAGGGAGATCAGGGGGGTTCTTGCTGGTGATTGTTTTAGTCTCATTAACCCTCTGGGGCACATTTTCACTATCATGGGAAAAGGTATCTATGTCCCCTTATTGTGGAAACCCCCAAACTTTACCAGTGACCTTCTTATTCCCCACCCAAGGTTCTGGAAGAAATACCAGTAAGGTGTTCTCTTCACCACCATAGAAGGTGAGGTGAAGGGGATAGCTCCCTTTATAAACATGCCTCTCCAGAAAAGGTACTTCTCAGCTTCCTGGTGTTCCTCCTACATTAATAAGATGGCGGTAGGAAATATGAAGTGAGTACCAGCTGTGCAAAAGGGTAGGTCTCAATAAACCCTTTGAAGAAATGGTTGGCCTGATAACTGAGCATTCTCTATACTTAAAACACATTTTTCTTCTATGGACTTGAGTCTTCAGGCTAAGGGGAAATTTCCTATATTTTGGTACGGTCTCTTAAAAGTTTAGAATATATTCAAACTATGAGTGAAAAGATCAAGAAAAAAAACTTTTCTAGAAGCATTTTTTTCTGAAGAAAACTATAATTAAATACTTTAAAATTGTGTAACTTATACTTTGACTTAATAAAAAATTACAAAAAAATACTGGGGTGGCAGATGTTAAAAATAAGCCATTTTCCTTCAATTCATGAATCACTGAATAACAGGCCCATTAAAACATTCTTCATAATGCCTTTTCAACAGTTATTGCTAAATCATTCTAGATAGCTGAGCAATTATTACAGTTATATGAGATTTAGTATGAAGTATGAGAAGCAAACTATGCATGAGAGCATCTGAGCTGTATTACCCCATCCTATTAAATCCCCTAATTGACCTACAATATTATATTAGTTTCAGGTATGTAACACAGTGATTCATATTTTTATACATTATGAAATGATCACCACCACAGGCCCAGTTACTATCTGCCACTATACAAAGTTGACTATATTCCCTATGCTATATGTTACATCCATGAGACTTAATTTATTTTGTAACTGGAAGTTTGTACCTATAATCCTCTTCACCTATTTTGCTCATTCCCTGAACCCCCCTCCCCTCTGGCAACTGTAAGTTTATTCTCTGTATCTATGAACTGCTTCTATTCTGTTTGTTTTATTTTTTAGATTCCAAGTATAAATCAAAGCATACGGTATTTGTCTTTATCTTATTTCACTTAGTATAATACCTTTTAGGTTCATTCGTGTTATCACAAATGGCAAGATTTGATTCTTTTTTATGGCTGAGTAATATATCTCACACACACACACACACGCACACACACATACACACATACATATGTCTCACATCTTCTTTATCCATTCACCTATTGATGGACAAAGATTGCTTTCATGTCATGGCTATTGAAAAAAAAATGCTGCAAAGAACATGGGGTGCATATATCTTTTTGAATTATCATTTTCATTTTTGTTGAATAAACACCCAAAAGTAGAATTTCTGGATCATATGGTATTTCTATTTTAAATTTTTGAGGATCCTCCATAATATTTTCTGAGTACACCAATTTACATTCCCACCAACAGTGCACAAGTGTTCCATTTTCTGCACATCCTCATCAACACTTGTTATATCTTGTTCTTTTGATAATAGCCATTTTGATTGGTATGAGGTAATATCTCATTATAGTTTTGATTTGCATTTCTCTGATAATTATTGATGTTGAGCATCTTTTCATATGCCTATTGGCCATCCATATGTCTACTTTGGAAAATGCCTATTCAGGTCTTCTGCCCGTGTTTTAATTGTGTTCAATTTTTGTTGTTATTGAAGTGTATGAGTTCTTTATATATTTTGGATATCGACCCTTATTGGATATATCATTTGCAAATATCTCTTCCCATTCCATAGGTTGCTTTTTGAGTTTGTTGATTTTTTTTCCTCTGCTTTTTATTTTTGGCATAGTCCCATTTGTTTATTTTTGCTATTGTTGCACTTGCCTGAGAAGACCTGTCCAAAAAAAATATTGCTGTGAACAGTGTTCTATAGCTTACCCTCTATGTTTTCTTCTAGGAGGTTTATGTCTCATATTTAGGTCTTTAATCCATTTTGAGTTTATTTTTGTGTATAGTATAAGAAAGTGGTCCAGTTTCATTCTTTTCTAGGTAGCTGTCCAGTTTTCCCAGCCTCATTTGCAGAGACTGTCTTTTCCCCATTTTATATTCTTGCCTCCTCTGTCATAGATTAATTGACCATATAAGTGGGGGGTTATTTCTGGTCTCTCTATTCTGTTTCATTGGTCTGTGTGTCTGTTTTTGTGCCAATACCATGATTAGTACAGCTAATTTGATCAGTGCAGCTTTTATAGTATACCTTGAAATCTGTGATGGTAATACTTCCAGCTTTGTTTTTTTCATCAAGATTGCTTTGGCTATTTGGGATCTTTTGTGATTCCATGTAAACTTTAGGATTATATGTTCTAATTCTGTAAAACATGTTGGCACTTTGACAGGGATTACGTTAAATCTGTAGATTACCTTGGGTATTATAAACATTTAAAAATATTTTTTCCAAACTGTGAGTATAGAATATCTTTCCATTCACTCGTGTTGTCTTCAATTTCTTTCATCAGTATCTTATGGATTTCAGAGTACAGGTCTTTCACCTCTTTGGTTAAATGTATTCATAAGTATTCCATTCTTTATGATTCAATTGTAAATTGGATTGTTTTCTTAATTTCTTTCTCATAGTTGATTATTGGTGTATAAAAACAGATTCCTATGTATTAATTTTATATCCTGAAATTTTATTGAATTCACTTATTCTGACAGTTTTTTGGTAGGATCTTTAGGGTTTTCTATATATAGTATCATGTCATCTGCAAATAGTGACAGCTTTACTACCTTTTTTTTCAAATTGGATGACTTGGGTTTTTTTTGTTGTTGTTTGGGGATTTTTTTGTTTCATTTTGTTTTGGTTTGCTTTTGGCTTTGGTTTTGGGGTTTATTTGTTTGTTGTGTTTGTTTTTGTTTTTGCCTAATTGCTCTGGTTAGGACTTCCAATACTATGTTGAATAAAAGTGGCAAGAGTGGGCATCCTTTTCTTATTCCTTAGAGGAAACACTTTCAGATTTTCACCATTGCATATGATATTAGCTGTGGGTTTGTCCTATACAACCTTCATTGTGTTGAGATATATTCTCTCTAAATGCTCTTTGTTGAGAGTTTTTATCATAAGTGGATGCTGAATTTTGTCAAATGTTTTTTCTGCATCTACTGAAATGATCATATGACTTTTATTTCTCATTGTGGTATGTGGTACATTGTGTTGATTGATTTGTGGTGTTAAACCATTCTTGCATCCTTGAAGTGAATCCCACTTGGTCATGGTATATGATGTTCTTTAATGTTTTGTTGAGGATTTGTATTTATGTTTATCGGGGATATCGGCCTGTAATTTTCTTTCTTTTTTCTTTTTGGAGTGTCTTTGTCTGGTTTTAATCATAGGGTAATGTTGGCCTTGTAAAATGAATTTGGTAGCATTCCTTCCTCTTCAATTTTTGGAATAATTTGAGGAGTTTAGGTATTAACTAATATTTAAATATTTGGTAGAAATCACTTGTGAAGCCACCTGGACCTGGACTTTTGTCTGGGGGAAGTTTTTATTGATGTCTCAATTCCATTACTAGTAGTCAGTCTGTTCAGATTTTCTATTTCGTCATGATTCAGTCTTTGAAGACTGTATGTTTCTAGGGATTTATCCATTTTTTTCTAGATTGTCTAATTTGTTATCATATAATTATTTATAATATTTTTATGATTTGTATTTCTGTGGTATTGGTTGTAACTTCTCCTTTTTTGTTTCTGATTTTATTTACTTGACTCCATTCTCATTTTTTTGTGATGAGTCTAGCTAAAGGTTTGTCAATTTTAATTTTTTTTTTTAACGTTTATTTATTTTTGAGACAGAGAGAGACAGAGCATGAACAGGGGAGGGGCAGAGAGAGAGGGAGACACAGAATCTGAAACAGGCTCCAGGCTCTGAGCTGTCAGCACATAGCCCGACGCGGGGCTCGAACTCACAGACCGTGAGATCATGACCTGAGCCGAAGTCAGACGCTTAACCGACCAAGCCACCCAGGCGCCCCAGGTTTGTCAATTTTAGAACCAGCCCATGGTTTCACTGATCTTTTCTATTTTATTTTTTAGTCTCTATTTATTTCTGTTCTGATCTTTATTATTTTCTTCCTTCTACTCACCTTGGGTTTTCTTTGTTCTTTTTTTTAGACCCTTTTGGCATAAGGTTAGATTGAGATTTTTCTTATTTCTTGAGGTAGGCCTATATCACTATATAAATTTACCTCTTACAACTGCTTTAACTGCCTCCTACAGATTTGGACCACTGTTTCATTTTCATTCATTTCTACATATTTTTTTAAATTTCCTCTTTGATTTCTTCATTGACCCATTGGTTGTTCAGTAGCATGTTGTTTATCCTCCATATGTTTGTGTTTTTGCCAGTCTTTTTTCTTATGATTGATTTCTAGTTTCATAATGTTATAGTTAGAAAAGATGCATGATAGGGATTCCTGGATAGCTCAGCCAGTTAAGCAACCAACTTTGGCCCAGGTCATGATCTCATGATTCATGAGTTCGAGCCCCACGCCAGGCTCTGTGCTAACAGCTCAGATCCTGGAGCCTGCTTCAGATTCTGTGTCTCCCTGTCTCTCTGCCCCTCCCCCTGCTCACACTCTGACACTCTCTCTTTCAAAAATAAATAACTTAAAAAAATTTTTTTAAGGTAAACATTTTTTAAAAAATTTAAAAAAAGATGAATAATATTATTTCAGTTTTCTTAAATTTATTGAGAATTGTTTTGTGGCCTAACATATGACCTACGCTGGAGAATGTTTCATGTGCACTTGAAAAGAATGTATATTCTGCTGATTTTGAATGGAATGTTCTGCATATATGTTAAGTCTATCTAGTCTAATGGAGTGTTCAAAGACACTGTTTTCTTTAATTTTTTTAATGTTTTTATTTATTTTTGAGACAGAGAGAGACAGAGTATGAGCAGGGGAGGGACAGAAAGAGAGGGAGACACAGAATCTGAAGCAGGCTCCAGACTCTGAGCTGTCAGCACAGAGCCCGGCGTGGGGCTCAAACTCATGGAGTGTGAGATTATGACCTGAGCTGAAGTTGGATGCTCAACTGACTGAGCTACCCAGGGTCCCCAAAGACACTGTTTTCTTACTGATTTTCTGCCTAGATGATTTATCCGTTGATGTAAGTGGGGTGTTAAAGTCCCCTACTATTATTTTATAACTGTCAATTTCTCCCTTTATGTCTGTTAATATTTACTTTATGTATTTAGATGCTTTCATGTTGGGTGCATAGATATTTACAATTGTTATACCTTCTTGTTGAATTGATACCTTCGTTTTCTCATATTACAGCCTGCTTTAAAGTCTATTTTTTTCTGATATGAGTATTGCTACCCAGCTTCTTTTTTTTCCTTCCATTTTTATGGAATATCTTTTTCCCTCATTTATTTTCAGTCTGTGAGTCTGAAGTGAGTCTCTTGTAGGCAGCATATAGATGGGTCTTGTTTATTTATTCATTCACCAACCTATATTTTTTGATTAGAGTATTTAGATCATTTATTGATTACTGACAGATATACAGTTATTGCCAGTTTTAAAATTTGTTTTCTGGTTGTTTCTGTAGTTCTTCTCTGTTCTTTACTTCTTGCCCTCTTTTTTTGTAATTGATGACTTTCTGTAATGTTATGTTTTTCTTTCTTTCTCTTTTTGTATATTTGTTAAAAGTTTTGGGTTTGTGGTTACCATGAGGTGCATATATAACATCCTAAGTGTATAATGGTCTATATTATGATCACTTATGTTTGAGCACATTCTTAAAAATCTTCTTTATTCCCTCCATCATGTTTTATATAGATATTGTCATATTTTACATCTTTTTATTCATAATTTTCTTCTAATTATGTTCTTTTCGACTTAAGGAAGTCCTTTTAACATTTCTTATAAGACTGTTTAGTAATGATGGCCTCCTTTAACTTTTGTTTGCCTGGGAAACTATCTCTCCTTCCATTTTGAATGACAGTCTTGCTGAATAGAGTATTCTCAGTTGTGGGCCTTTTTCTTTTAGCACTTTGAATGGATTATGGTATTCCCTTTTGGACTGTAAAGTTTCTGATGAAAAATCAGGTGATAGCCTTATGGGGTTTCCTATATATAAAATTTTGCTTCTCTCTTGCTTCTTTTAAACTCTATCTTAAATCTTTGACATTTTAATTATGTGTCACAGTGTGGACCTCCTTGGTTCACCTGGTTTGGAGCTCTATCTGCTTCCTGAACCTGGATTTCTGTTTTCTTCCCCATGTTAGGGAAGTTTTCAATTATTATTTTTTCAAATAAGTTTTCTGCTACTTTCTCTCTTTATCATTTCAGTTGTGTTCTTCGACTCTAATTGCTTCTTTTTTATATTTTCTATCTCTCTGTTGAAGTTCTCACTGAGTTCTTCTATTCTTCTCTCCAGCCCAGTAAGCATCATTATGATCATTACTTTAAACTATCTATCAGGCATATTTCTTATCTCCATTTCATTTAGTTACTTTTCTAACATTTTATCTTTTTCTTTTATTTGCAGCATATTCCTCTGTCTCATTTTTCTTGACTTTCTGTGTTTATTTCTATGAATTAGGTAAAAGAGCTACTTCTCCTAAATTTGAAGAAATGGTTTTCTGTATGGTCACCCCTGTGTGTATAGTGTGTGCCTGGGGACTTTGGCTGGCTGGTGCTGTGGCTGATGTGGACAGGAGGTCCCAGAGCACTCCATGCTGGGGTTGCTGTGGCAGGATGGCTGGAGCTGAAGTAGACATGTCCCAGGTGATGCTGGGGCTCTTTGCATAGAAAATGCCCTATTAGGACAGCTAAAGCTAAATTGGGGGGCAAAATTTTGGTGCAAGCCAGAGGGTCTTAGGGTGTTCCACACAGGGAGTAGACTGGCAGAGTGGCAGGAGCCAAGCTGGGGTGCAGGCCAGGAGGTGACAGAGTGCTCTGTGCAGGGGTTGCTCCGGTATGGTAGCTGGAGCCTAGGTGGGGCTCTGGTAAGACAGCTCTAGCTGAAGTGGGTGCAAGGCAGGGTATCCCAGGGTACTCTGTGCAAGGGGTGCCTTGACACAGCAGCTGGAGCCAAGGTGGAGTGTGAACCAGGCTGTCCCAAAATGCTCTATGCAGGGCATGCTCTGGTGGGACAGTTGGAACAGAGCACAGGCTGTGGTTCATGGGGTGATCCATCCAAGAAGCACCATGGCAAGGTGGCTGGATCCCAAACAGGCATGAACTAGAAGGGCTCAAAGGACTCTGCACTGGGGGTGCCCTAGGAGCCAAATTGGTGTGGGCCTGGAGTGTTCCAGGGTTATTGGCACTCGTGTCACCTTGGCAAGATGGCTGGAGCTGTATTGTCCCAGTGAATGCCATGCTGAAGTCACCTTGTGGGGCTCACCGAGGCAGCAAGCCAGCTCGAACATCTGGACCCTGTTCCTGTCCATACTATCAAGGTAGAGAGGGAACATAAACTATGGTATTTGCCAGCCCCTCTGACCTGGAAAGAGTTCCAGCAACTCCTTACCATTTGAGAGGGTTCTAGGGGCTAGTTCCTTTATATTCTAGGTGTTTAAACCATGGCTTTTTTTTTTTTCCTGTAGCCAGGGCATCCAGGGCCAGAGTAGACTAGGGTCCCAAGGCTCACTGAGGCACCAGGCCAGCTATGGTTCCCATCTGTGCTATCAAGATGGAGGGGGCGTATAAACCATGGCTCACCAGCCCCTTGAACCTGGAGAGTTCTAGCAGCAACCCCACTGTTTGGCAGGGTTTTAGAGCTGGTTTCTTTATATTCTAGTTGCCTTTTTAGACCATTGCTTTTTTTCTGTGCTCCAAAGCAAATCAATCTGTTCATGGTCCTGTAGTACTATTTCTCCCCACTGTAGTTCACAGCAGGAGGTTGGTTTTTTCCCTTACTGTGTCTTTGTCTTTCTTGCCATTCTCTATCTCTGTGTGGTCTGTCTTTTGTTGCACAGAAACTGTCCAGTCAGTCCTCAGTTCTTCTTCAAGAGGAATTATTCTATAAACAGGTATAGATTTGGTATGTCCAGTGGGGAGGTGAGTTCAGGGTCTTCCTATATCACCATCTTGGATTGGAACCCACATCTTGCATCTTTTATTTTATGGACTTCATATATTCCTTAATTATTATACAGTAAAACCTTGGATTGTGAGTAACTTGTTCTGCAAGTGTTCTACAAGACAAACATTTCTAATAAATTTTAACATGATAAACGAGTGATGTCTTGCAATACAAGTAGAATGTGACGCTGAATGTCACATGATCACAAGTAAGCCAATGGTTTTGAAATTCGCTTTGATATATGAGTCCTTTGAATTTCAAGCATGTTTCCAGAACAAATTGTGCTTGCAAACCAAGTTTTTAGCTTTTACTGCATTTTTTTAAATTAATTTTACTACTCCTATCTTTTATCCTTCATACTTTTATAAGTAGTTGATCTACCACCTTTATTTATAAATCTCTTCTGGTGACACATCTACTCTCCTATATTTTCTTATTATTAATTAGTGCCTTTTCTTTTTAGCTCAGAGAGGTCCTTTTAACATTTCTTGCAAGGCTGGTTTAGTGGTGAAGAACTTTGGCTTTTGCTTGTCTGGAGAATTCTTAATCTCTCCTTCAATTCTGAATGATAACCTTGCCTCCGTAGAGATTTCTTGGTTGGTGGTTATTCCCTCTCAACACTTTGGATATCTCATGCCACTCCCTTCTGGCCTGTAAATTTTCTGAGACATCTGCTGACACCCATATGAAAATTCTTTTATCCATATGTTGCTTATCTCTTGCTGATTTTAAGATTCTCTTTATCCTTAAATTTTATCATTTTAACTACAATGTGTTTCAGTGTGTTTCTCTTTGGATTCATCTTGTTTGGAATTCTCTGGGCTTCCTGGATCTGGATGTCTGTTTCCTTCCCCAGGTTAGGGAAATTTTCAGGTATTATTTCTTCAAATAATTTTTCTGGCACTTTTTTTCTCTCTCTTCCTTCTGAGATATATATAATGTGAAAGTTATTTCCCTTTGATGTTGTCCCCGAGCTCCCTTAAGGTATCCTCACTTTTTTTTAACTCCTTTTTTCATTCTGCTGCTCTGTGTGGATGTTTTCTGTTGCTTTGTCTTCCAGCTTGTTGATTTGTGCTTCTATTTCATCAGTAATGCTGCTGTACCCCAATAGTGTATTTTTCAGTCCAGTTATGACTTTTGTTTGGTACTTGCTTTTATTTTCTAACTCGTTGTTGAAGTTCTTGCTGTCTGTGTTCATCTAATTCTCCCAAGTTCAGTGAGTGTCTTCATGACCATTACTTTGAATTCTGTATTACATAGGTTGCTTGTCTCCATTTTATTACAGTCTTTTTCTGGGGATTTGCCATGTTTTTATCTTGGAACATTTTCCTCTGTCTCATTTTGCCTGTTTCTGTTTGTCTATGTGTATTAGGCAAAACAGCTACCTCCCTTAGTCTTGAAGGACTGGTCTTGTATAGGAGCTGTTCCATGTGGGCCAGAAGTACAATCTCCCTTGGTAACCAGAACTAGGCTTGGTCACCAGAGCCAGGAACTATATGAGCATCCCTCATATAGGCTATTGCCCAGCAGCTGTGATAGGGCTACAGCTGCTGTGCAAAGCCCAGGGCACTCATCCATTCCACTTCTGTGCAGAATAGCCATGGTTCAGGGTGCTCACCTAACCCAGTTGTATCTTAGGTGCTGAATAGGGAGGGAAGGGCTCAGGGTACTCCCTTGGCCAGTTGTAGCTTGGTATCTGTAAGGGCTGGGCAGGACCTGATGCTCTAACTCAGTCTGTTTGTCTCTCCACTGCTGAGCAAGGGGCATGGGGCTCAGAACTCTGACTTGACCTTGTTGGGGGTTGGGTGTTATGTTTTATGAGTGGGGTCTTGATTCTCACCCAGTTCAGTTATGGCACAGGGTAGGCAGATCATTCACTCTGGTGCTCGCAGGTTAGAGGGAGGGCACCAAAAATTGTGCCTTTTGGCTCTGTTACTAGCACGTTAAGAATGAGATTGTAAAAATAGTTTCTGTGAGGACTTCCATCCCTGGATAAAGTCCCTGAAGATTTCTGCCTCTCCAGAAACTGCTTTAAAATTAGTAAGTGTGTAGGGGTGCCTGGGTGGCTCAGTCAGCTGAGCGTCCGACTTCAGCTCAGGTCATGATCTCACACTCCATGAGTTTGAGCCCTGTGTCAGGCTCTGGGCTGACAGCTTGGAGCCTGGAGCCTGCTTCAGATTCTGTGTCTCCCTCTTTCTCTGCCCCTCACCTGCTCATGCTCTGACTCTCTGTCAAAAATTAATAAACATTTAAAAAATTTTTTAAAATAAAATAAAATTAGTAAGTGTGTCTCCCTTGCTTATGGCTTAGTCTTAGATCTCAGGGCAAATGGGTTTGTGTGCAAGCCCTATGAGAGTGGGATTTCTGTTCCCTATAGCTCTGCGATTCTACTGATTTTTATTGCCCTGATTTTCAATGCCAGACATTTTGGGAGTTCATCTTTCCAGTGCCAGCTCCAAGTGTTGTGATGCCTAGTGTGGGAATAGTCCCTTCACTTCTCAAAAGAGAGTCCCATATTTTGGAGATCCTTCCTGATTGTGGGGTCACCACATCTTCAGTGGGATCCATAACAAGGTCATGTCTTTGCCTCTTTTATTCTTCTCAGTGAATCTCTTTGTTGTGAATATGTTGAATTGTTGTGAATACATTGTTCATCTAGCTCTCTGGTTCCTCCCTTTCAGAGGAAAATTATTCTATATATAGCTGTAAGTTTGTTGTGTTCCTGAGAGGAGGGTCTTCCTACACCACCATCTTGGATCCCCTTCCCCCTAATTTTAGTGATTCTCTTTTTTTCCCCCAATATCTAGTGGTCCTGATGAAAAACACAATAATGGCTGTAAGAACTCAGTCAATTATCAAAGTGTAGCCTTCAAATACCAATTAGTTTTCAGTGATGCTAATGAAACCTTAAATGAGATAATGTTGGTTAACAAGGTTGAACCACAAAAAGCAACCCCTTATAATTTGAATTCATCAAATGTAGTGTCAAAAAACAATAACCAAGAGTACCTAGGTGGCTCAGTCAGGTGAGCGTCAGGCTCTTGATTTCGGCTCAGGTCATGATCTCACAGTTCATGAAATAGAGCCCCATGTTGGGCTCCGTGCTGGGCATGGAGCCTGCTTAAGATTCTCTCTCCCTCTCCTCTGTCCCATCCCCCACCACGTGCACATGTCCTTGCTCTCTTGCAAAACAAACAAACAATAACTAATATTTGCCTAGCCTGTGCTTTTCCTCTATACCACCTTATTTAACTTTTCCATCAGCCATGTAAAGGAGGTATTACCGTTGTGGGCGTAGCTAGATGGCTATAACATGAGGAAATTGAAATTTGCTAGAAATGTGAATCACCATGATTTGAACCCAGATCCTCCTGACTTTTGTTCCTATGTTTGTCAAATGTTTACTGAAAATCTACATTGTGAAAATGCTATACAGAAAAAAATTTCAGTGAAGAGGATATAAATTAACATAAAAATAGTTATTCATCACTTAAAGTTTATTTTCAGAGAGAGAGAGAAAGAGAGCGTGCACATGAGTGGGAGAGGGACAGAAAGGAAGGGAGAAAGAGAGCTCTGCACTGTCAGTAAGGAAGGAGCTCAATTTGTGGCTCAGTCTCACAAACCATGGGACCATGACCTGAGCCAAGACCAAGAGTCAGACACTTAACTGACTGAGCCACCTAAGCTCCCGCCACTTATTTTTAAATAAAATTCTACTTACAAAAATTGAATTTATACCCAATGAGATATAAAGTGAAAGTCACATTCATAAAATTTCATAAAAAAAGTCACATTCATAAAAATTCATAAAATTTAATGACTGAAGTCACTCTTTTTTCCAACTTAAATACATGTTTATTTATAAAAGTTAATATTATTGATATTTTATTTATATTTTTAAGTTATTTATTACACAAATAATTTAATGATTTCAGTGGAAATCTTTTCTCACCTTACACACTCTTTCTGAGACATCTCCCATTCACCTTTAATTCCAAACAATCATCTGGAATTTTCCAAGTCTCTACTATCTGCATAAGAACTAACATCTGATGTTACCTGAGTAGCTAACCCAAGATGGATTCAAAGATGCAGTGGAAATCTAGATGCCCCACCAAACCTTATAACTCAGAACATCTGAAAGAAAAGGACTAATCTCCCCCAGATACCCCCAAAAATCAGTAATAAACACTAAATGAAAAAAAAAATTAGTAACAAGAACTAAGTATCTATAAAAGTACATGTTAATAATGAAACATTTCTGTATCTAATTTACACAAATCTTTCAGAAGTTATCTAAATTAGAAATCAGGGTTTCAAAATAGCATTTATGACAGAAAGCTGGATATTGGAGGCAAATTTAAGCTGAATAAATATACTTGAAAGAAATATTTCCTATGTAAAACAAAAATCTACGTTTTCTGGACTGAACTATAGAAATATATAAAATAAAAATTATTTTCAGCCAATTACTCTATGTTGCTTAATAGCCACAATTATGCTTTTCAATACAGTATTTAGGAAAGGTTTTTAACAAAGCTGTTCAAGTGTAATAAGCCCAGAGACTCCTGGGAATGTAATTATCTGGTTTGTTTTGAATCAGACTGTCTGCGGTTAGTCGAGTGTTTTAATAAGGTCTATAAGGATTAGAATCAGTCAACATATGAATTATGAAACTTCTAGTTTCAGGCTGAAGTACAGACAAAAAAAAAAACTAAATCATGTGGGAAATTGGGTATCCCTATAGGACTATGAAGTATTATTTGCAACCATAGCAAGTATAGGTTTGAAAACCAGGAAATAAAAGCTTCAATCAAGAAAGGTTTTGTCAAAGGGAAAAAAAATATATTTCTCAACATGTAAACTTTCCCAACAGAAGCAGGTAGGTATTTATCTACTATAGCTAACAAAGTGAAAAGAAGTGTTATTGCAATGTTTTGATAAACAACTCAAGTAATTTTAAAATATGATCCTTAAGTTTATCTAATTTAGAAAGAAAATAATTATCACAACTTTTTCCCTAAGAAAATTGCCATATATATTAAGTGAAAATGTTTTCTATCATTTGAATTGATTTTATTACCTTTTTGGTATTTAACATTATAAATTGATTAAAATCAATATGGTTTATTTCTAGATGACTTTTTTCTAGTCAAATTCTGAAAATGTTTTTATAAAAAAACAAAAACAAAACAATGGACATAAGTCCATAATCCTAAAATAAGCAGAGGTTCAAAATAAAGGATAAAGAAAGTAAGCAAATCAAGGATTTTGATGGAGCAAATAAATCCAAATCTAGGGACAATAGAGCAGAGTTCTTGAATTAACCCCACAATTGATTCAGAGAGAGCTTACTGATAGAATTAGTTTATTTCACTGTAAACCATAATAGAGAAATCTACCTATAAAAAGAAGGCCAAAAAGTGATTTTAAGCAGTCTGGATAAAAGAACACTGTGGTATAATTTTAACGGGCACTATATTAACAGCATGTAGTTTAGGGAAACGTCCTTAATTAGCTGTCACGATTATCAAGTACTGATAGATTTTTTTTAATGTTTATTTATTTTTGACAGAGAGAGACAGAGCATTAGCAGGGGAGAGGCAGAGAGAGGGAAACACAGAATCCAAAGCAGTCTCCAGGCTCTGAGCTGTCAGCACAGAGCCCAACGCAGGGCTCGAACTCACAGACAGCGAGATCATGACCTGAGCCATAAGTCGGACTCTCAACCGACTGAACCACCCAGGCACCTGTGATAGGAGATTTTTTTAGTGAATTTATCAGAAGTGATTAACCTAACTTCACCCAACTACCTCTCCTATAGTTCTTACATACTAGTCGTCCCATATTAATTTCCCTTCTGAGATGAGCCTGTGATGACCAGCTCATGAACATCATCTGTTTGAAAGCTATGTTTGTGATTTATGAAATCTATTTTCTATTACAATCCATTCCCTGTGAGCTTGGGTCTTCCATGACTCCTCCAGAAACTGCATTATTTCTGTTAAGACTCTATACTATCCAGTGGGAGATCAGGCCTTGGAAAAAAGGTAACCACAGCCTAGCTTATACTCTGCAGGGATCCAAATGGAAGTGTCTACCTCAAACAATAGTGCTGGGTCATAATCTCCACTATAAATGTAAATGGATTCAGAGCCCAATTCCCATTAGAACTAACCAAAGGTATTTCTACTACAATATTAATTTATACAAGTTATACAAAATGTCTGAAAACATGGCAGCCAAGATAAGGATTCTAAAAGATATTCTAGGTGTCCCTGGCTGACTCAGTAAGTAGAGAATTTGCTTCTTGATCTCAGGGTTGTAAATTTGAGCCCCATGCTGGGTGTAGAGGTTATATAAAAAAATCATACATACTAAAACCCCGAAGTGCAAACTGCCTGAACTTAAGTATGGTTCAACTAGGTGAGCAGAAGACCTCTTCAAGTTCTAACACTCTTAATTGTGAACAACCTTTGTGTTAGTATCTTGTATCTGCTCTCACGTTTAAAGTCCAAATAATTTTTTAAGTGGAGAGGTGATATTGTATCTTGTTCTCACTTAGGAATTTTGGGTACAGCAATTTAGTTTATATTCTATCACACAATCTTAAGAATTCTTCTCGTTGAATGGAAAAATAATTTCTCTATACTTAGCTTTAACAGTAAAAACGTGAACATGGAAAACATGAAATATAAAGAGAAATCAAGTTCATTATATAACCAAATGGTATTCAAATATATAATATTTATTGTTCCATAGGGAGTGCAATAATGGGTGAAGTAATAACTGAATTATTATTCATTATTAAATGACAGTTTAGGGAGAAATGTTTTGTAGTTTACCCAAAATTAAAGAATGAATCAAGTACATTTTTATATTTATTATCTTTAATGAACTATGTTTAACATTATACAAATCTTCAGATTGTTACAGTTTTCAGCAGTAAATATAGTAATAATGGCAATAAACACAGTGAAATGTGAGATTTCTCTGTTGAAATACAAAAGATAGAAATACTTGGAAACAAGAGGGCAAAATGTCAACTTAAGGTTTGAGATGGAAATTAAAATGGTCAAATTCTTTACAATGTCAATACATTTTGAGGGACATTATTTGACCTACAGATTCCTAAAATTCTATATGTATTGATATCAGAGGATTCAAACACAGAGAGTGATCTGAAAATGATTGCCAAAGCAAAGAAGTGCTTTTATTCCTCAACATTTGTGACCTTCGTGGTATACTGTGTATTATATAAAAGGGCATAAACCCTAAACTGCATAAATGTCATAAAAATTGATTTTATAAAGTCTCAAGATCATACTATGTATTCAAAAATACACACAGCTGTGCTTTCATAAACGAATCCATCAGTTAATTGAGGGATAATTTTGCTTTTAAGATATAGCCAAAGTATATACAAAGGATACACAAATGTTAACAATTTGTGATCAAAATTCTCTAGAGTTACATTTGCAAAAAACTGTGTTGGTTTTCAATTTAAAAATTTAAGAAAGATGTGAATATTGTAGGCTTATTATTACTTGGGTTAAGAAAAAGTAGATGGCTTCAGCTTTTTTAACAGGAAATTTGTGAACTACTCAAAATGAGAAGTTACACATTTTTGATCATTAGAAAAGGTAAATTGCCTATACTTCTCCACTGAGAACAGAATGTGCAGTGTATTAAAAAAAAAAATAAGGTTTTATTCTGAAACCAAAGAAAAGGTATTTCTAGAAAAGCCCCTGGGGATACGTCTTCTCATTTCCTTTACATAAGAATGAATAAGTGGCATACTTCAATGGTGTACCATTATGTCAACATGTGTATTCCATTACCAAACTAAAAGATGAAATATTTTTATTTAAAGGTAGAGAAAATATAAACTTAAGATATTGAAGTGCAACATCTTACTATATAGTTTCTAACTTCATTCCGGCACAACATAATTTATCAATATAACCTGGATTCAAAGAAACACACAAAAGAGAGAAATGTTACTTGCATGCAAAATTCATTGTTCCAACATGAAACACTAGGTCTATATTTTTTAATTAAAACCTGCACATCTGTTTAATTTGGCTAACAAAGAAAATGCACATTAAAGAAAGATGTTCTCATATCCTTCCAATAAAGCAAGTCTATATCAAAGGCACTTCAGCAGAGCACTAACTCCTTAACCTTTTCCAAGTCCTTTTCATTTATGCCGCTTTTAATGCATCTTTCTGTAGACCAAGAAACCTCCTCCTCAAAAAACTAGACCTAGGTATTACCCCAAATATTTAGCTCTTCTGTGGATTGGGTAAAAAATGGGTTTTTAAGTTCTTTGGGTTAATACAGAATGGGAGGAGTGTGACCTGACAGGTTAGGTGTTATAGAAAAAACTGAAGTAATTGTAGGAAAAAACTGGCTGAAGTCTATCTTGGGGAAAAAAAGCTGTTGTCTTTCACTGGATATCCATCTATAATTTGACTACAGCTAATATGGCTAATTTTGCTTCTTGCAACTTGTTTATGTGCCTTGCATGTCTATGTTGCTCCCATGTTGAGTAGACGCAAATGAGAAATAAAGCAATTTAGTTTTATTCTTCCCCCAAGGGACAGGGGAAGCTGCTTCAGACATTTGCCTTCATGGGGATTTTTAGAAAATTGGATGAGTTGATTTTAATTAACAAGGAGCTTTATTTTTAGGACATATGAATGATAATTCAGAGTTGAAGACACTTATAATTAAAAATAGCTGTTCAGTGTGTTCATACTGAACTCTTTGCTATGATGAAAATAATATGGATATATTACTTCCAAAACTAGAAAAAGAATTGTAAATTCTATAAGTGATTTAAGAAGAGACCATGTGGATATATACCTAAATTCTGGAGATAGTTTTGAGTCTTAGGGAAATAGAATTTCTTCTCCTGTTTATCAACATTTCAGAAAAAAATTAAATATTTTAATAAGTTAATATTTAGGTGTTCATAAGAAACTTTATTTTTTAACCAAGTTTAAAAGGTTTAAGTGAATGAATTAAAAAATATCTTAAAGCTGCCTACATGTATCAATGAGTCTTAAACTAAAGATATGGGTTGTTTTTTTGTTTTGTTTTGTTTTGTTTTATGCTCAGACTGGTAAGAAGTTTTCCTTGACAGCTAAGCTCATTTCTCTTTAGAAACAGGGGGAAATTTTTTAAAATAAAAATGAAAGTATCAGAGCATTCATTTTCCATATTTCTAAATAACAAATTAACACCTTATTATTCTGTGAGGTTATATCTAAAAACAACCAAAGAGCTGGCATTTTCCTCTCTAACCACCAAGTAGCTTCTTGCCCATCTTAAAAGTAAGATTTATTTTTGGGTTGACACAGTACACATGCTGTTGACTGCAAAAAAAAGAAAATATTGTTTGGCCTTTATGTTCTAGAATAACATCAATTCCCAATATTTGTCCTTATTTTCAGGGACAGGCAGAGGAGAACATAATAGTAACATTTCACAAGACTATGATGCCTGAAGAATACAGTTTCATTCCTAAATGTTTCACAGGGGCAGTCATCAAAGCAGAGGCAACATTTTTTGAAAGCAACTTTAGGAGTACACATTTCACAGTTGTTCTTTAGAGAGGGCTAAAGTGGCTGAGCATTTTCAGATAACTTACATCTTGAAACTATTTTACATTTTGAACTCTTGGATACTTCAAATTCATCACCCAAAAATAAATGAAAAGAATAGGCCAGAAAAAGCATTCCTTGGTATCTTTCTCTTTTGTTAGTGAATTGCCATTTTACTATTTACTCTGCTTGAGACATGTCCAGGGACCATGAGATTGCTCAGTCTCAACTTCTTAGAAAGTTCATACAGCAATTTACACGAAGCAAGAATAAACAACACGAGAGAGCAGAGACACAACCACCCTTGATGTTAATTTATGGGAATCAGTGGACGTTCCTCTCGCTTCTTCCAGATATTAGTCTTGCTATCTTTTTTGGCTAGCGGTGGTCTGCCCCTTTTTTTAGTGGGGGACATATTGGCTTCAAAATCTTCAACAGTGCTTTTTCTTCCTGGAGACTCTTCCCCAGGGTGTTCCATGATAGCTCCACTCCCTCCATCTAGAATGTGTCTTAAAGCTGGGTCCTCGGGGGAGCAGACAGTGGTTCCACTCTCACTGCTGCTCAGGTCTAAATCTTCTAAGTAAAGGATCTTAGGCTGATGCATGCTTTTGATGAAAGTTTTCTCCCTCTCGAGTTTTCTACTTGAGTGGTGCTCATTCATGTCCACCCCAGAGTCCAAACTCGTGTCATTGCTCTGGGCTCTCTTGCCCTTTTTCAGGTCTATGAAGGAATGTCTCACTTGTGCGACTGGTTTTCCATCAAGAGATACAAACCATGCTCTGGGATGGGGGGAAGGCTTTCCTTTGGACAACTCCAGGAGCGTCTGTTCTGAAATTCCTTGAAGCTCTGATGAAAAGGGAGTCATTACAACAGCTTCATTTAGTGTTCCAGGAACAGAAACAGATTCTAGTAAGCTGTTTGAATACCGGCTCCAGTCTGAAGTTTGGGATGGCAGGCTCTGTTGACCTTCGAGTGGAATGTTCTCTTCTCTCGCATCTGGGGGCTGTGTGTGAGAATGCACTGGCATTTTGGGCAACGTCTGTGTAAAGTTCTCTCTACTAACTGGTTCCATCAATTGGCCATAGACTAACTGTCCCTTTCTTGGCAAAGTAGCTGACTTAGCGGTATGTAACTGCTCTGGAGTGGAGAAAAGGTCAGATGTTTGAAGGATGGCGATGGGCTGGCTGTAGATGTGCATAAGCTGTTCAGGAATGTGGGAATGTCCATATACCTCTTCGTTACCTGTGAGATACCGCTTTTCCTCTTGTGCATCACCTAGAGATGAAGATGGTTTGTTGTTAATGTGTTTAGGTTGTTTGGACCCTACATTGGGCTCCAAAGACTGTGTTGGGTTTCTTGAGTAATTATTTGGATTGGCTGATAGAAATGAAACCTCTTCATTGTAGACTTTAAAATTGTCCCGAGTTTTTACCATGGAAACTCTTTCTTCTGCTTCTGCCTTTGATGGTTCCTTTTTCTGAGGGCTATATGAGGAGTTTTTGGCATTAAATAACTGTGACTTGTCCTCGGCTTTTAATGCAACTTTGACTGAACTGATGTGATTTATGTGTGTTGTTGAAGTTGTCTGGTCTCTCTTGAGGACCTCGAGTTTAGTGATATTTCTTTCTCTCTTCTGCGGAGTACCACACTTGTCCCTACAGGAGAAGAGATAGCAGAAAGTGTTCAAAACTTATGACCTAGAAAATTCATTTTTAAAAACCATCCCATGATATATTATATATATGTAATTATATATATTATATATGCAGTGCTCTTAGACTGTATCCAGTTTTATTTTAATCAACATATTTTAAAGGTCACACTGCTGATTTTTATAAATAAACTGTCATACCCAGAACACATTGACATGATACTATGATCAGATAGTTTTCTGTGTTTATACATATTAATATTCTTCTTACCTGCAATAACAAAGAAGCACAGCAAAAAATCCAATGACAATGACTATTGTTCCTCCTAATATGGCTGTAAGAAACACTGTGTGGTAGGCAGTTATATCCCTTGAGTCTCCATTTATACCTGAACCTAAATGGTTCAATATAAACAAGTAAAACAGAGAATATATTATTTTAGGTAGATCAGATTTTCAATCATGTCCTATCCTGGGTAAAGCAGATTAAGTGTGTGTACACAGCTATAATGGCGGCTTCCCTGTGGGTAGAACATAACTCCCTATGTGTTGGGCTTAATCAGTTCTTGTTCTGTTCAATTAAATGTGAGCACCTTAAATGAAGTGGCATGAAATGGCCCTGCCCTCTTGCTAAGATTTTCTAGTATCCAGACAGAATATCCAAAAGTGCTGCTATTCCTTCAACCTAGGTTCTGGAATGAAAACAAATGCTGAACTGCACCAAGCCAGGCCCAAAAGTCATGAGGCCCTGCTGCTGGGCCAGTGAGGAAATCTGCTTCAAGAGGCAGTAAAACTGACTCCTGTGGTGTGGTAGCAAGATATGTAGTGGAATAAACTAGGGGAAAATATTTCTGTGCAGAGAGGTTTGGGGATAGAATGTTGGTAGTGAGGGTTGACTTAGTAGCTGTATTCAATTATAAACGAAAAATCTAAAGATAAATTCAAAAAGGAATTTGCCAAGGTAAATAGGTATGAAAGGTTTTCTAGAGAGAATCTAAAAATTGGGCACTCGAAGGATTCAGAGTTGCAACTTTCAGTCTGGCCTTTAGAATAAGACACCATGCAGAGGCACAAGATACCCACCGTCTTTCTTTATGAGAGCTCAGATATACACTGCTGTTGTAATCACCTTAACTGCAGTAAAAGTAGATTAATGCACTAGGATGATCAGTGTAGGCTATTAAGATTCTACATGAGGGGTGCCTGGGTGGCTCAGTTGGTTGAGCCCCCAACTCTTGACTTCAGCTCAGGTCATGATCCCACGGTTGTGGGATTAAACCCCACACTGGGCTCCACACTGAGCATGGAGCCCGCTGAAGATTCTCTCTCTCTCCCCTGCATGTACTCTCTCTCAAAAAAAAAAAAAAAAGGAAAAAAAAGATTCTGCATGAGCATAAATGCAATTAATGTTGAGGTAATCTGTTTTAATATCACTAAGATTTCACTTTGTTAAAAAATGCATATAGGGGCACCTAGGTGGCTCAGTTGGTTAATCGTCCAACTATGGCTCAGGTCACAATCTCATGGTTCAAGAGTTTGAGCCCCTCATCAGGCTCTGTGCTGCCAGCTCAGATCCTGGAGCCTGCATTGGATTCTGTGTCTCCCTCTCTCTCTGTCCTTCCCCTGCTAGTACTCTGTCTCTGTCTCTCTCAAAAATAAACAAAATGTTTAAAAAACTTTTTAAAATACATATAACAAGTCTACTGATCATTATCGAGTAGAGTCTAATATGAATTCAGGGTGATAAAGTGATAAGACTGGTCAGACAGGTGGTTCTCTGGCAATCTCTACCACGAGAAACATCCAGAATGAGGCTTTCAGCTTCACCAAGGACCCTAGAAAAGACTGAGGATGACAGACTTTAGATCCTTTAATTTTGCATCATCTTATTTGATAAAAATAAAATAATAATAATGGTAGTAAGAAAGGTTTTGGAGAAGTAGTATTGTGGTTATGCATACAAACTTTGGAGCCAGAGTGCCTCAATTAGAATCCCAGTCTCACTATTTCTTTTTTCTTTTCAGAGAAACTTATTATCAAAATGTAATTTCTTGGGGCGCTTGGGTGGCTCAGTCAGTTAAGCATCCCAGTTCAGCTCAGGTCAAGATCTCACAGTTCATGGGTTCAATGATTCTGTGCTGACAGCTCAGAGCCTGGAGCCTGCTTTGGATTCTGTGTCTCCCTCTCTCTCTCTCTCTCTCTGCCTCTCCCCTACTCACGCCCTGTCTCTTTCTCTCAAAAATAAAATAAACATTAAAAAAACTTTATTAATGCAATTTCTTCAAATATATACCCTTCTCCCACCCTCTACCCTCTCTGGGGAGGAACAGAATATCCCCAGGAGATTCCATGTATAAAGACTTATATGGTGAGGATGAAGTATAAAAATACTATTAACAAAAGGGAAGAAGGTACCTGTTGCTACCTTAACCTTCAGAAACCCCCAGCCTCCATTACCACATGCCCCTTTTGCTCCTTTATATTTGAGTGTAGAATAAGCCCTTTCTCTAGAGGAGGACTCAAATCCAACATCATCATTTATTTCTTTGTAACATTCTCATTTAGTTTTGGGGCAAGTTTCATTACTTTGTGTCTCATTTCATATCTATAAGATCTCACCTATATGGCTTGTTATGAGGAGTAAGAGAGTTAATACTTATTAGGGGCATCTGGTTAAGTATCCGACTCTTGATTTGGGTTCAGGTCATGATCTCATGGTTCCTGGGTTTGAGCCCTGAGTTGGGCTCTATGCTGACAGCACGGAACCTGCTAGGGATTCTCTCTCTCCCTCTCTCTCTCTGCCCCTCCCCCACTTGCCCTTTCTCTCAGAAAAAATAAACTTTAAAAAAAAAAAAGAGTAAGTACTTATTAAAACACTTAGTGCTTGGCACATGATAAGCACTCAGTGTACAACATCATTGTTATTAAATGAAACTTCACTGGCACTCCAGTATTAGCCACACTTTCCTATATATATGGTAATTATTAACAAAGTGTTTATCATATCTGATAGACAACCAAGTACAGCACTCACAATATGAAACTTCTTCAAAAAGAAAAGAAATAAAAGTAACATTTCTATCTGCAGATTCTTATTTAGGATCCAGGGTTGCAATGGAGTAGTTTGATTATAACTGGGTGAAATTCAGCTTCTCTAAAAGTCTATGTTTCCACAATAGAGTAACACTTTTCATAGCACACAATTCCAACAGAACTCCCTTTTGGACACACGAGGCTGATACTTTTGGGTTTCTCCCAAATTTTATATACATGACAACACCAAAAAGTATGCATCTGTGTGTTTGTGTGTATGCCTAAAAAGAGTCAAAAAGGCAGGAAATTATATTTTCATTTAAATGTATTTGAAAGTGCATATTTAAAAACTGTCATAAGTACTTGTTTATTAAACTCTACTCAGCTGTCTACTTGCCGATAGCAATCACTTGATTTTAATTTCTTGCACTTATTTTCCAAGGAATTCTAGAATTCCATTCAAAATGTATTTAAAAAACAGATTTAGTATGTTATTGGCTAAACTTTAAGTAGCTCCAGCACCTAGTCCATCAGAAGACCAATGTTGATTTTACAAAATGTGATTTTACTCACAATCTAAAATTTTAGGGGGCATTAAGGATCATCATATCCAACTCCTACCATTTAGAAATAAGAAAACTAACGCTCAGATAGGCAAGTACATATTTCAAACTCAGCCGGATAAATTATCGGCAAAGCCAGAGCTACAATCAAGCTATCCATATTTCTAGTATAGTGTTCCTCTGTGATAGGCTCGCAGAATGGATTTTTCAAAAGCATCACTAGAAGGTATCTAATTCAAACTAAATGGGAATCCCACATTTCTATTTTCATACTCTGATTCACACAAAATCTTCTCTGAACTATAAGCTAAAACAAAACTTCCACCTACTTTGGAAAATTTGGCTTTTGTAATTCATAGTCATCTTCTATAAATTGATTTCAGGTATATTTTTAATGGAAAGTACACTTCTCTATAAAACTCAAGTGTTCCCTGGGTTATTTTTATTGGAAATGAAATAACTGGGATTTAGTTGAGCTGAGTATTAAATATTAATTGTTCTTTTTCATCAATATTTCATTATAGTTGCAAATCTAGAATGAAATATGGCCAGACAGCTGGCAAGACTGCAGGATATTTTGCATCATGAAGAACAAAAGTAACCACCCTCTGGTTTCTGAATAAATAATCTCATAAGTACTAAGTACAAACAAAAACAGAGAGAACATCCCCCTTGATCATAATGGTTAAATGGCTCATATTTCTTCTATTGGAATATTACATGTTAGCTTCATTGAAAAAAAAAAAGTCTTGTTACCTTGCATGGTTTAAAATTCAAAGGCTGTCAATATAAAATGATAAAAATTAAACTATCGAAAAAGACATCTTCAGAAAGAACTGAGAGCCTTCGAATTATTAACAGGCCGCCATAACAAAGTTAGGTGATAGAAGGCTGCAGAGAAATGTATGTGCAATGTCATCCACATCCTGGGTCAGGGTGTGCACTGGGGCTGTGCCTGACTAGCATGAAATAGCCAGGTTGCAGCTGCCTCTCAGCTGGGAGCCAAAACACTCAACAAACCAAAAGAATTCTCTGACACATGATTAAAGATGTAGGAACGACATATGCATTCAACCTTCACACTCCCGCAAAGCTTCACTAAAATGACCCTGAGGGTTTTGCTTGGTTTTGTTTTTATAAACAAACCCACAGGTTAAAGGAGAATGTCGTAAGAGACCAGAGCAAGAAGATGATGAAGGCTGGAAGCTGACTTAGCAAAGCTGGCGACAGGCAAAGCCACGAAGCAATTCAATTGATACAGTGAGCACCCAAAAGGCCCAGAAAATGATACTAAGCCCGTGGTGCAATCAGACTACACTACCGCAGGTTAGAAGACTTTAAGAAGATTTAATGGATAAAACATGCAATGTTTGAGTATTTTGAGAGATTTATACAACTCAAGATGCATGTATAAGATTTCCTTACTTTAAATCATATAAATAATCTGATAGCATGTCCAATCTAGGAAAAATAAAATACTCATTTGACCTAGAACATGAATAGATCATTCCTAGTGGACAAGACTTAGTTTTTGTCCACCCTCAGCTCCTATGTCAGGCCAACCTTCATTTGGGGTATCACATGTCGTATACTGAGAAAATGTGGGGACACTATTTTTCAATAGCCCTCACCCCAGGGGTGTGCTCATGACCCATGTCCGGGCAAACCAAACTCTATCTCTAGAATGAAGGAACAGTGTGAGGAAAAGATCACAAAGGGTTGGAGTCAGCTGTACATGGAGCAGCAATTCTGCAAAGACAGTCAAGTAGGCCTGGTAACCGGGTGCCCTAGGATTCCTGCCTTTTAGTACCTAGTTCTTCAGCCTTCCCTGGGATCCTATGAACTCCCTGCATCCTAATACATTTTATGTAATTATCTAAGATCTGTTTCTGTTGCTTGCAACCCAACGCTTTAACTGATCTGGGTAAAATGTATTCGTGAAAAGTAAATGCTTTATTGAACAAACTTTACACTTTACAGATTCATGAGACATCATGCTATAAAAACCTCAGAGTTCACAGAGCTTAATCTTTTCTTATACACATGAAAAAAATTAAAAGAAAGCGGAGATCAACAGACTAGAAGCTTTTTCCAACATCATACAGTCTGTAAGTGGCAAAGTTTAGAATAAAATCGAGATCTAGTGATATCAATTCCAATTTGACTATTTGGATTTTTTCAAATGCCTTTTGTTTCATTTTTACAATACCTCTAGTTCCTGGAAGTGGAGCAGCTATCCAGTAGCCCAAACGTGGTGCATCATATGTCCAGACGAAGTGATTGTTATGTTCCTTGACCATTCCCTGGCCATGATTTACCCAAGCACCTAAAAAGGTAAGTAAAAAAATCCCAATCAGTTAATGTATAGATCTTTAAGGCTGATAGGAGTTTGCTGACAGTCATGTATAGACTGTTTTTGCAGAACTCTTTCAAAAATTATGAAGACTCTGGCAATATATTATCATGAGATAATACATATTATATCAAAATATAGTTTATATTGTAATATATACAATGGGATGATTTGAATGACTGTTATGACTAAAGGAAAGAAAATCGTTATAAATAAACTAAGAATGTACACATTATTTAGAGAAATCACAACTCTCCGAATAATGTTTAAATTGTACATATTGAGATAGGTTTTAAGGATGTGAATAGTGAAATTGAAATTTATCAATAGGTGGCTATTTGTCACCTGTTCCAGGATTCTGATTAAACACTTGTAATATATGTTTTATGGCCTCATTAATTTTTTTATTAAATACTGTTTTGGTCTATTACTGTTGGCATAGCTCTTTTAGAACGAAATTTCTAAGAATGTTTTTAAAAATACTATCTAATAAAATGCCATCCATAGAAAAAAATTCAGTAAACCCCAGATCTTTTATAAAGTTCAGCATAACAGGGGCACCTGGGTGGCGCAGTCGGTTAAGCGTCCGACTTCAGCCAGGTCACGATCTCGCGGTCCGTGAGTTCGAGCCCCGCGTCAGGCTCTGGGCTGATGGCTCAGAGCCTGGAGCCTGTTTCCGATTCTGTGTCTCCCTCTCTCTCTGCCCCTCCCCCGTTCATGCTCTGTCTCTCTCTGTCCCAAAAATAAATAAACGTTGAAAAAAAAAATAAAAAAATAAAATGTTGTTTTAAAACAATTCTTTCATTCAACAAATTAGGAAATTCAGGCCCAAATAAGTGATTTGTTCAAAATCACATGGCTGGTGGGATGCCTGGGTGGCTCAGTTGGTTAAGCACTGGACTCTTGATTTCGGCTCAGGTCATTATCTCATGGGTTCGTGATTGAGCCCCGCCTTAGGCTCTGTGCTGAGTAGAGTCTGCTTGGGATTTTCTCTCTCTACCCCTCCCCTGCTTGTGCTCTCTTTCTCTCACTCACGCTCATAGTAAATAAATCTCTCTCACTCTCATAATAAACATTTTTTTAAAAAATCACACTGCTGGTGAATGGACTAGAATCTAGGGCTTAGAGCTCTTAATCCAATGATTACAATATATTATATTTGGTTTTAGTCCCCAGTCCTTACACAGAGCTTTGGAAATCCTTGGAGTTATCTATGTAATAAAATGCAATGTTACCTATGGAAAGAGTACCTCTTGTAGTTCCTAACAAGCCACTTTCAACCACACCTGAGTTCATGTTAATGAGGTGATTTTTGGAAAATCCCTGTGGATTGGGCTGGTTGCCAGGGAAACCCACCAAGTGATTAGAAGGTTGGAATTTTCAGCTTCACCCTACTCCTGCAGAAAGGGGAGATGGGCTGAAGATTAAGTTCAATCACCAATGGTCAATGACAATCATGCCTACATAAAAATACCTGAACTACAGGGTTCGAAGAACAGAGCTGGTGAACACATGGAGGTGGTGGGAGGGGATGCACCCAGAGGAGAGGATATTCTTCTATAATAAACTGATAATATAGTAAGTAAACTGTTTTCCTGTGAGCTGTTCTAGCAACTATCAAGGTTGAGGAGAAGATCATGGGAACCTCCAGTTTATAGCCAGTTGGTCAGAAGCACAGATGATAAACTGGACTTGTAATTGGCCTCTGAGGTGGGGGTTAGGGGACACTCTTGGAAGACTGAGCCTTTAACCTGTGGAATCTGATGCTAATTCTAGGTAGGTAGTGTCTGAATTGAATTTTAGGATACCCAGCTGGTAGAGAACTGCTTGGTGTGAGAAAAACACCCCCACATTTGGTGACAGAAGTGCAGTACTGAGTATAGAATCACATTGAGAGACTTTCTCTTACAACTATCCTTTTTACTTATATACATGTTTTTTAAAACAGTGGCAACTATATATTATTGTTTACATTTTGTAGTAAACAGGTATTTGGATTTTTTTTTTTTTTTTTTTTTTTTTTTTTTTTTTTTTGCCTAACTACCCTTCCAATCCAACTGCAGTGAAATCTCATTCCAAATCTCTTTTGAAGGTTAACTGCTCCATATTCTCAGTCCACATGATTAGTTTGGGCCTCCAACACAGAATCTTAAGCCTAAATAAATCTGTACATTCTATTTGCAGACCACAAAGGCTGGTTCGGAGATGGGCATGAAAATTCTATAACTGCAGTGAATCCAACAGCTTGCACAATTGCTATTGGGAAAAGAATCTCTTTCCATTGGACTTCAACCTGTGTGTCAAGTCAGAGCACCTACACTCTCTTCTTGCCACTCTGAAGGTAAATCTTATCCCAGAAAGGTATTAACACAGAGAAAACATGAGAGAAATCAAATCCTGTGAAACTGTCTAGGCTCTGTATCTTGACTCATCCAAAACAATTGTGGATCATATCCCCCCCCCCCCTTTTTTTTAGTAATTTAAAGACACTCCTCTTATTTACATGGAAACACAAGAACAAAACCAAGGGAAGCAGAGAAAGAAAAAGTACTTCTACTTAGGAGACTAAACTCAGGACCAAAATTGGTACCTGAGGTTTTTTTTTTTTTTAATAACCACTCTGTATCTTAATAGCACAATGTCGTTTATTTCCATGAAATTAACATACATTTCTTAATTGCCTTAACCAACCTTTTAGATATAAGTTCATATTGCTTATCAAAACAAAAACCTAGAAGAGTAGAAATAGTTTTTTAAAAATTTATTTATACTTTTCTGTTAAAGATCTTGGGAAATATAAAAGGCAAGGGAGGGGTGACTGGGTGGTTCAGCCAGTAGAGCACACGACTCTTGATCTCGGTTATGAGTTCAAGCCCTATGTTGGGCATAGTGCTTACTTTAATAAAAAAGGAATGTGAATAAATAATACTATTCTTTACATGTAACATATTGGCATCATTTTCCCCACAATTGTATTATATTAATCAAAGTGGGGCCAAATTCTGGTCATTGACAAAGTGCTTAAAATTATAACATTACTGATTTAGTACTCTACTAAAGATAAATCATTCAAATATAAATGATATATTTTAATGTTTTAAATAAGACACATTAATTTTTAATTATTCTATAGTCAGCATATAAAAATTTGCTAATTATACCTCAATAAAGCTGAAAAAATATTTAATAGTAATATGGAAACCTATCTTTAAAATCAAACATTCAAACACCCAAAAGGAAAATATTCAGAGTATTTTCACGTAGCTCACATACCTATGTTCATATCAAATGTCCAGGCAGGTATCTGATCCCCTGCACTTACATCATTTGTATGTATAAGGGGGAGAGAAACTTGAATAGAGCCATCCACCTTTAATTCTTTTCCTCCAGAATATATTTTCACGCATATTGCAGCAAGAGGAGTCAATTCAGTACTTTCAAAACCTAAAAAAGAAGACAGTTTATTAAAACCATATGTAGAATACACGTTGTAGTTACATATTAATAACAAAGTTCGGGGCGCCTGGGTGGCTCAGTCAGTTAAGCGTCCGACTTCGGCTCAGGTCACGATCTCGCGGTCCGTGAGTTCGAGCCCCGCGTCGGGCTCTGGGCTGATGGCTCAGAGCCTGGAGCCTGCTTCCGATTCTGTGTCTCCCTCTCTCTCTGCCCCTCTCCCATTCATGCTCTGTCTCTCTCTGTCTCAAAAATAAATAAAAAGGTTAAAAAAAGTTAAAAAAAATAACAAAGTAATATGGGCCTAAAATATCTAATTCATTTATTTCACCTATGGTTATCCACTTTCATATTAAATAGATACTGGGTCCTCATGAAAGAATTGTAAAATATATCATAAATATAGGTTATACTCATGTAACTTGACAAATCAACATGAGCCCAGAGATCTAATTCTTTCAGAGTCATGTGATTTAAGGTCACCAGAACCTAATTCAATGTTTTAAAAACCTACAAAACAACAGCAAAAAAATACAGTTCACAAGTGTCCTACCCAAATAAAGGTTCTACCACCTCAAGTCATCAATGCAGATTTGGGCTATAAGCCAGTCTCTCCTGTCCCTAAGAGTGTCTGTTTCAAGTACAAGAACCAACAGACTGAGCTATGTTCCTTGAAGTTACCTCGTGGAAAAAACATTCTGATTAAAAATGCAAATTTTCACAGGTTTGACAAACATGAAACAAAATAAGCAATATTGTTTGCTGATAAAAGTAATAAGCTTTGATATATATTTGATTAATAGCATAACTGAAGGAATATAAACAGACTAAATATTAATAATACAATATTACTTAGACTTCAAAGCTTGAAAGTAGGGAAATGAGATTAAGAGAAGAATTGGTTATAGTGTTTTGCCTAAGGTTTTAAAGTATAATTATACATACGATTTATAATATGCCTTCTTAAACATCAGGAGCTACCTGTATTTCTCTATTACTGACAGGAAAAGAGTAGAAAATGCCTTTGTTTTGTTTTTAAATATTAGCGATGCCAAAAATAATCTATACCAGAATATTTATAATGAATAAAGTAATATGGTTACAGATGTTAAAATTTAATATAAATTTTCTACAAATAATTTGATAATTTTAGATTTCCAAGTAATTTACTAACACATTAGAAAGAGTTGACTCTAGTGTATTATATATAATTTGCTCTTTGTAGATAAACCTGAATCTTTGAATAAAAGCTAGTTTTGTTCATCATTTAACAAATATTTATAACAGAGCCCCTATTGGCACCACCTACTCATCTTGGTTCCAAAGACACAGTGAGTACATGATCTCTTGAGATATGTTTTTCACAATCTGCATTACCATCAAGAATGCTTTTTTCCATTTCTTTGCTCATTGTCAATTTTTCCTCCACCGGAATGTAAATGTATGGTAGAAGCTGCTTTATCAGTGCTTTAAGGAAAATCTGGAAAAGCAATGTAATTGCATGGTCATAAAAGTTGCCTCTCTAAGGAGGGGATGTTTGAGCTGCGGCCAAATGATAAGATGCCATCCATACAAAGACCTCAGAGAAGAGCTTTCCAGGAAGAAGAAACAAGTGAAAAACCCCCAAATCAGAGGTGATCTTGGCATGTTTAAGAATGAAAGAAGGTTGGAGGGCAGAGAGGTAGAAATAACAGAGGGCCTTCCAGGCCCTGGAAAGGAATTCTCATTATCACTACTACTATATCTGGTGTGTATCTTCACCTGTCAGAGCAATTACTGGCTTAATGAAAAACTTCAATGAACTAGAAGACAATTAGCCTTGGTAAACTTCCTGAAACACTAATATAAGATAAGCAAAGTAATGGCATACATATTTTGTAGACCAGTTACACTAGTACAAATCCAATGTAAGCACAAATAAATTATTATGTAATCTGTAAGTAGTTATAATTTCTTATGTCAAACTGTTTAGTAAAGCCAGCTGGCTTTCTGAGGTGCCTGCTCTTCACTCCACTCCCACCCCTCGGTTCTGTGCATCAGTGGCTTTACATCCTAAATGCAGCTGAAATTATGAGATCAACTCCCCACCATGTGAGATAAGGCCAACTCAACTCAAAAAAGAAGGAAAAGAGAATGGCACAAGAGAAAAAGAGACTAAAAGATAATGATAAGGATGCAAGTTGAAAAAAAACTTTTACTCACAGACCACTAGAACTATCCAATACAATAGCCAATCCAATACAGTAGCCACCAGCAACATGTTGCAATTTAAAGGACGTTAGTGTTTTAGTTCCTCAGTGTACTAGTTATATTTCAAGAGCTCAACAGACACATGTGGCCAGTAGCTACCATATTGGATAGAGCAGAAGAACATTGCCATTGGCGGCACTGCTCTAGGACTTTTAAAATGTTAGCAGCGCTCTCAGGATAACTGAAACAGTGAATGAATAGTCTCAAAAGCAGGTGGTAGAGGAATGCTGGAAGGAAGCACCCATTATGTCCCCTTCCCACTGGGCCTAATGAGTCTTGACCATAAAAACTCCTCAGGACCACATGAGCTTCATTTGTGATATGGTAGACTGGTCCCATCCTTGTAAATGTTTTTATTTTGAGCATCCTATAACTTCCATCTGGAAAATTTTGGCAGGTGTCTTGATTGGCTTCTTCAAGAAGCTAAGCCTGAGATATCAATTTGGGAGGAAGTACCCACCATTGAGGGAGTGGAGACATATAAAGAAGAAGGAAGACAAAAAAAGATTATTAAGGAATAGATATGTACACTCTTTGTACTCTTGTCTATTAGTTGAGAGCTTGCCCTGGTGAGGGCCTCGCCTGCTTGCTGGACCACGGAATGCCTTTAGGCAGAGTCACAGATGTGTGCAGCAGGAAACACAGGCCCATAACAGAGGAGGGACAGTCATCTTGCTGGAGCACCAATAGCATCGGCTACAGTAGGTAAGAAAAAAAACCAAAACTAACCAAAACATCTATACGCTTATTACTCTAATTTCTGGTTGTTCCCCAAATGAAATGGAACAAAATTTGACCTAAATGAAATCATCAAAATTATAGACTGAGGTGATTTTTAAAAACAGTGGAGTTTCAGTTATATGTTGCCACAGGTGGTAGAAATAGTGGAACAAAGGTGGATGTACAGAGAAGAGAGATTTTACAGGGTTTATTCATGGGTATATTAAATAAAATGTAAAAGCCCATCATCCTCTTACCTGTTAGGTTGTGACAGCCCTATATTGTGTGTATATATATAGAGAGAGAAATATATATATATGCTGCTGAATCTGGAATACAGCTGACCCTTGAATAACATGGGTTTGAACTGCACAGGTGCACTTACGTGCATTGTTTTTGATAAATGCAGTACCGTAAATGTATTTTCTCTTTCTTAGGATTTTCTTAACACTTTCCTCCCTCTACCTTATTGTAAGAATACAGTAAGTAACACATATAATATACAAAATATGTGTTAATTGACAGTTATTGGTAAGGCTTCTGGTCAACAGTAGGTAATCAGTAGTTACATTTCTGGAGAATCAAAAAGTTATATGAGTTTTTTAACTGGGGGGGAGGCAATCTCTACATTGTTCAAGGGTCAACTGTATATGTTTTTTAAAAACTTATAATTTTACTAACTTAGAATATCAAATTTATTTAAGAAAAACTTCCAGTTGGTTACTCACATCTATAAACTTTTTATGTCTAACAATTATTGACAGTTCTGATTAATTTGATAACAATAATTGAAGGTCAAATTCTAAAAACATGTATAAACTTCTTTAAGTCAAATTTTCATTTTTATGTATTTTTTTAACCTGCAAAGTTATACAGTATCATTACTATTTTCTTTGGATAGAAATATCCTGTACATTAAACTTTTCATTAATTTAATATAATGTATGCAGAAGATTATGGTATAATTTTTCTTTCACTGGATAAAAGAAAATTGCCTTATAACATTTTAATAACTAGCTTTATATACTGTTTCTTTTAAATATTATTTATATAAAAGCTAGATAGTACCTGATTTATTGAGCATAATTCCAGTTGTATACAGGAAATTGTCCACTTTCAAAAATTGTTGTAGAACTGTAAGATAGCCTGTTACGTTGCTAATATGATGGTTGTCAGGTAATTTAATTAAGGCTTTTGAAAACTGAACACTTGGTTGAGATTTGGCATCTGGAAAAAGGAAACTTCATTAACAAATGGACAAAACAAATGCATATTAGGCATAACATCATTGCTCAGGACATTTTACGTTAACATCTCCTTATAATTAATATTTTAAATTCTGAATTGAAATAAGAAACCTTCTTTTCTTTAGGTCACACAAGGTACCTTTATCCTGGAGACCACTTGATTCTACTGCCCAGAATTTCTTCATCCTTTTTGGGTTTTACTCTAGGAAACCGCATACCGACCATTTTAGCCCATTTGATTCACTTGGGGTTTCATTTCTGTAACACAAGCTAATGGTGCATGCCAGAATGGGCTGGAACCAATCCAAATGTCAGGTATTCAATTGATAAATGTTATCTCATGTTAATAACTTTGAATTGACTATCCTTTAATATAACTTACAAAGTGAAAATTTAGTGATAGTATTGATATTTCTGTAATCAATGTATTTTTAACAATTTAAGGGTCAACTCTTAAATCCTTGAAACTTATCAGAAATATCAGCTATTGCTTTGGACTTTAAGGTTGCTGACAAAGACAAAAGCAATCAGTTCAATTATTAGAATTTTTAAAGTGTCAGTTTCTAGTTACATCACAAAACATGACAAAAATGTAACATAATTTTCAAAATCAGTGTATTGTTTACATATGAAGCTAGAAAAACTAATACCTGGAAAGTAAGAGATATAACTAAAAACAACACATTTATATTATTCTTCTTTGGTTAAATTGAGGGTATAATCTAATACCTTCTGATCACTTTACAAGTACTATCTACACCTTACTCTGTTAAAATACCTGCCTTAAAAAAGTGCTGTGGAAATATTTCACATTAATAGAGGCTGAGACATGAAAACTGAATGTAACATTTGACCCTAAACTGGAGTGACACAAAAAAAAAAAAAAAAAAAAAAAGCGCCAGTGGCCAAAATTGGAATTTGGATGGTAAGTTATCCTATCAACATTAAATTGGCTGAACTGTGTTGTGGCCACTTAATATCCCAAATCTTAGCAAGTGCATGCTTAAGTATTTAGAGGTAAAAGGCCATGATGCAACTTACCTTCAAATGGTTCAGAAAAAAAGTATGCATACCCAGAGCACAAATACACATGTAGTAAAGCAAATGGAATAAAATGTTATCAATAGCTAAATTTGAGTAGAGGGTATACAGGAGTTGTCTCTTATCCTTGCAACTTTTCTATATTTTGAAATTATTTTTGCATTTGAAGTTATTTTCAAATATAAAGTTAAAAATATACATGTGCCTTATTTATGCTGAAGCCCCAAATTTCTTATAACTGAAAACATGTACACATTGTAATTTTCAATGTACAAACTGAACACCTTTCTGATCAAATCCTGGAAGAAAAAATATCAATGTTTTATGGAAGTTGAGAAGTGAGGATGTGTATCTTCCAAGGAAGGATTTATCATCTGCAGAAACACCCCTCCTTTCCTGCTTAGCTTTTCAATGGGTCAACTCTTAGGACACTGAGGTAGTAAAAGGAAGCTATCTGAGAACTCAAGCGAGCCCACAGTGTTCTCATGGAGATATAGACAGTATCTCCCAGATAAATGAGTGCTCACCATTGCTTGGTAAAATGCAAAGGAGTGGCATATGGACATGTTCACACTAATCTATTTCATATATTCTGGAGGAAATTACAATTTGTAATGGGGTTTGAAGAAGACAGTATGAAGTAGGAATGTGTCAAAACACAACCTTAACAAGAAGGTGCTGAAGAGGGACTGTTTTTACTAAGGTCCCAGCAGCATAACGTGTAGCCTTTCTCTATGGTAAATGGTTCCTATTTACTTTTCATCCTTCTGCACACCATGCCACATGCACCCATCCTGCCAGGCAGAGCAAACTTGCAACTCAAAATTCTATTAAATCTATTAGATTTCAAGAGTAAGATTCTGGTAATTTCCTCAGTAAATTAATCACACGCTGGTTTTTTTTTCCAAATATTTTCTTTAATATTTTTGAAATAAGATAACTTCTGAGGGGCGCCTGGGTGGCTCAGTCGATTATCAGACTTTGGCTCAGGTTGTGATCTCACGGTGAGTTCAAGCCCCGCATTGGTCTGTGTGCTGACAGCTCAGAGCCTGGAGCCTGATTTGGATTTTCTTTCTCTCTCTCTTTCTGTTCCCTCTCCCACTTGTACTCTCTCTCTCTCTCTCTCTCTCTCTCTGCCCTTCCTCCTGTCAAAAATAAACATTAAAAAAAAATAGCTTCTGAAAATGAACTTTCACAAACAATTTCTTTTTACCATGACTCTTATTGGACTCTTACTTTGAGGATTTTCTGCCTTTACCAATCAGTCATTACTATTATGCTTTAGTCTTAAACATCGATTCCCCAATACAAAAAAATATTTTTTTTGTCATCGATAGAGGTTTTATATAACATGCAGTAAAAGAGTGAAAAATGTGGGGGTTCCCCTAAGAACTAGTTAAGGAAGATGGCAGGGGGGTAAAGGTCATGCTGGAACTGTCATTCTCAGGGTTGGTAAAGCAGAACTAGAGGTCATAGTTTAAATGAGACTCCAAATAAAGCTTCCTGTATCTGGCCCATGGGATATGCAAGTGGGGTAAATCCCACCTGCTATGGTAAGACCTTACCCACTCTCAGGCCCTTCCCACTCAGGGATGGAAGTGCCTGCAAATTAGAGAGTCCCAAAGTTCCAACCTTTTCCTAATTTCACTGACCACTAAAGCTCCGTGAGAGATGTGATTTGGAAAGAAGCTCAGAATCTCAGTGCAGTCTTTCGGAAACTCAAATGTTCCTACTGGGGCCAGGATGCTAAAATAGTACAGAATGATTCCCACTATACAAACCCCATATTGTTGTTTGACAGTGAAATAAGAATCAGTTAAGATCAACTTACAGCAGTACTAATCATCCTTGAGCAATTTAGACTTTTTTCCAAGTTACAACTAACATGAATTCATTAGTGAAGAACTACAGTAACATAATTAAAGTGATTATCACTAAGTTTTTACCTACAAGTTGAGAAGAAGTGTTGTACTTACCAGCTAATTTTCCAGTAATTAAAACAGTGTCTTCAAATAGCCATATATTTGCTTGGCTTTGCGGGAACAGCGAAAGTGTAACTGATGAATATACTGTGAAATATAGAACAATTAAAATATTCTATTAAATGTGGGGAAAAACTAGGTTAAATATAGTCTGTTCCAGCAGGCCCTAAAAAGTGGGAAGGGGTGGGGTGGGGGGGAAACTGTGGGAACAAAGGAAAAATAAATGTAAAATACGATGAAGGGGGAAAAAAGAGTATCACAGTAAAGTCAGGGGGAAAAAGGTCAGGCATCACTATTTTACTAATCCTTTCTATTTCCAATAGTTTGTACCAAAATTACTAATGATGTTCTATAACCCCAGACATGTATTGTCAGATTAAATGCTTGAATAATCCTCTGTTTTCTCCATACAATTGTTACTTGTTATTTCCTTATGATTAAAATAAATAAATAAAACTTTGGCTCTACAATTCAAGGTTCTCTAAGATAGAGACTACATGCACTGATGTTTTTTTAACTTCCTGCATAAGGGCACAACTCTCTTCACCACACAGTATGGTTTGCCAGCTCTAAGTTGGCAGAAGAAGAAACAGTTTAATGCATAACAGAACAAATTATCCACAGTCATTGGTAGCAATGCAGGATGAGGCCAAATCTGCCTACAAGAGTAGGTACCTTAAATAACAGGTGGGATCAGTAAGTGCAGATGGCCTGAAAGATAACAAAATTATTTCAAGATCAGAAGTGTGTGGGGGAGGGGAGACCATTTTATAAGAACAGATCAAATAAACTTACTAAAAATGAGTTCTCATTTGATAGCTCTCTTCTATTCGATACAAGCACTTAACAGAAATAACAAAATCCTAAATCACTTAGGACAGGATAAAATACATTTGCATGGAAATATGTTTTAAGATATTTCAAAGAGCTGTAAAGACTGATAAGAGGATAAAACACAAAAATATATGAATGGGTATAAAATGAAATACACCATTTTCCTACAATAGGAAAAGAAATACCAAACAAAAGTATAATTTCAATTCAGAATACATTGATAGCTAGACTAGTGGCTTTATGAAATTAGAAAGTGTCAGGGTAGTAGCTTGGACATTGAGATGATTATAAGTAGGGCACTTTCCCACATTTGGATACTTTGTTAAAGGGGGGGGGGGGGCAGCCCTCACAGCTGAAGGTTATTAAACCCGAGGAGAATCTTTTGAACTTCACTAAAACTTATATGTGGATTTCCTTTCACTTAAAAAAAAGGTTTCTCATTATAAAAGGGATGAATATCCACTCTAGAAAAGTTGAGAAATACAGAAAAAAGTAAGAATAAAGTGATGGCCCTCCGAATCCCATGACAAAGACAATCACTATTAATATTTCAGTATATTCTTCCTGGCTTTTTCCTATGATTTTTTTAAAATAGGGAGTACAATATTATATGCGGAATATTTTTACCCTGTTTTTTTTCATTTAAGATAAAATAAGCATTTCCATCCCTCATTAGAAACTCTTCCTAACATTGTCAAGGTCACTTATGTCCTTTCTTGAAATATCAAGACTTACTTAACCACTGTACTAGTATCACATATTTAGATTGTTTTCATTTTTACCATTATTGCAAAAAATAACATCTGAATCAACATTCTTATGTACAAAGACCTGTCAACTTTAGTTATTTATATATCTATTTTTAGGATAGACTCTTAGCAGTGGAATACTGGGACAAAGGTGAAGATTTTGAAGACTTTTGACACACATATTTCAAAATTGCTAACCAGATAATTTTGCTGACTTGTACACCCACCAACCATGTTCGAGAAAGCTCACTATACCTCACTCTCTCAGTACTATGTTCACTTTTAAAAAACTTTTCTAAGGTGAAAAAATCTAAGAAATGTGTGTGTCTTTGGTACAGAAAATCTGAGACTATTAGGAAAATAAAACAGTTTGTCACATCTAGTAATCTTTTGTTTTTCTGGTTTTGAAAAATTCCAGGTAAGGATTTTGCCCATTTACCTTATTTAGTTAGGACCTGAGTGTTTTCTAACTAATTTGTATGAATTATTTACATATTGAGGCTACTACTCTTTATTGTCTAATATTTTCCTATTTTTAGACATTTTTTGAAATATAATTGATGTATGACTTATTAGCTGCAGGTGTCAACATAATGATTCAATATTTATATATATTGCAAAATGATTACCACAGTAAGTCTGGTTAATATCCACCACCTTACATACATTTTTCCCCCTGTGATAAGAAATTTTAAGATATACTCTTAGCAACTTTCAAATATAGAATACAGTATTATTACCTATAGTCATATGCTGTATAATACCTTTGTTAAAAATAGTGCAATCTACAATTTACGACATATTTCATTGCTTTTAGGTTTAAACAGGCCTTCCTCATTAAAAAAAATCATTTTGGGGGCACCTGGGTGGCTCAGTCAAACGTCTAACTTCAGCTCAGGTCATGGTTTCACAGCTTGTGGGTTCGAGCCCCATGTCGGGCTCTGTGCTGACAGCTCAGAGCCTGGAGCCTGCTTTGGATTCTGTGTCTCCCTCTCTCTCTTCCCCTCCCCCTCTACACACTGTCTCTCTCTCAAAAATAAACATTAAAAAAATTTTTTTAATCATTTTTATTTTCTTGTATTTAACATAATTTGATTTTCCACATTTGAACTCTATGAGCAATATATCTGGAATATGAATCCAAAATATCCTAATACTACTTTTTTTCAGCCTTTTCTTAATGATTTATACTGGTACCTTGTCATAGATTACATTTTCTTTACATGCTACTTAGTATCTAATTTGTATCACAGTATTACAGAATTTTAATTGTGTAGCTACATATTATTTTAGTTATATGAAATGGCAAATCACCTCTAGTAAATCTTCTTTTAAAATGATTTCCAGGTTTTTATTCTCCAAGAATTATTTTGCCAAGTTTTTTAATGCATTAAATCTATAAATTAGAAAGAAGTGAAATCTTTACAATATTCAGGCTTTCTAAAGAAATACAATGCATTCCATTTATCCAGGGTTTTAGTTTTTTTTTTTTTTAAGGTCAATCAGTAACATTTGTAGTTCTATTTTCCCCAATATATGGTTATTTCACACTTTTTGTAGGTTTCCTGCATATTTTGCTTGTCCTTGTTGTTTTGAAAGGGATTTCTTTTCATTATTTTTCATAACTGGTCACTACTTCTGGTATATAAGAATATGTATTGACTTGTACCAATGCTAATTCTATACTTAGTAGTTCTGTCAAATTCCATTAATTCCATTAATTTTGAGATTTTTAAGATTCATGCTTTGTAATTTTCCAGGGATATGATAACTGGAAATAGTAGTGTCTTTGATTCTTTCTTATACTTCTCCTCTTTTTTGGTCTGTTGATATATTTTTGCTCTGATAAGAATCTATAATGTAAAATAATATGGACATCTGTGTTCTGTTTCTTATTTTCATAGGATCACCTCTACTATTTTATAGTCAGGTATGACTTTGAGATATTTACCATGTTAAGGATATCTTTATGGTCCTAGTTTTTAAAGAGCTTGTTCTTAGTTGGGCATGGATGGTCAACTTGTAACATGCATTTCAGAAAACTATTGATGCTATCTGATACTTCTAAAGTGTTCCACTAATATGATATGTAAAATTGACAGACACATTTCACATCCTTATAATCCTGCAAAGAAGAAAAATCCTACTTGGTCTTAACAGAATGCTATATTTAAACAATGGTGAAACTCTTTTGTATTATTCTGTTTAGGATTTTTGTCTTTAGAGTTATAAGTAAGATTGGTCTATAAAGGAGTACATGTGTATATGAGAGAGAGCACATATGAAGGCATTTAATTTTTCATTACCTTTGTTAGATCTCAGAATCAAGGCTGCACTGGTTTTATAAAATGATTTGGAGTGTCTTTTTTTAAAATAGCCTTTTGCGGGGGCACTTGGGTGACTCAGCCAGTTGGACGTCTGACCGGCTCAGGTCACAATCTTCCAGTTCATGGGTTCAGGCCCTGCATCGGGCTCTGTGCTGACAACTCGTAGCCCGGAGTCTGTTTCAGATTCTGTGTCTCCCTCTCTCTGCCCTCGCTTGCTCACACCCTGACTCTCTCAAAACTAAACATTAAAAAAATTTTAAATAGCCTTTGAATCAAGCTATTTTTATTCAGAACATTTATCCATGGTTATGGTCTACCTCATCTAAAATCAATATAGTCATTTATATTATCACAAAATTATTAGATTTTTTAAGATTATTGCTTTGATACAGAACATTTGATTTTTTAAAGATTTTATATATTTTTTCTTATCTTTTATTTCCTTATTTGTTTAGATTACAGATGCATGTATAATTTCTTTTGAAGAACTAGCATTTTGTCAATTCTCTCTACATTTTCTAATTAATGTCCATCTACTTTCATCTTTATTTCCTTTTTCCCATCTTTTAGTTTCTTTCATTATTTTTCTAATTCTAATTTAATGAATAAGTGTGCTTCATCTCCGTCTTCTAAAAAAAAAACTAAAGTGGGGCGCCTGGGTGGCTCAGTCAGTTAAGTGGCCGACTTCGGCTCAGGTCATGATCTCGCCGTCCGTGAGTTCGAGCCCCGAGTCGGGCTCTGTGCTGACAGCTCAGAGCCTGGAGCCTGTTTCAGATTCTGTGTCTCCCTCTCTCTGACCCTCCCCCATTCATGCTCTGTCTCAAAAATAAATAAACGTTAAAAAAAACTTTTTTTATAAAAAAAACTAAAGTATATAAGACCAAGAATTCACCTCAGACTTTTATATCCCTAGTCAGATTTTTGAGTCATGATTTTATTAAATCTCATTCACATGAGTCCTAATTTATCTAATTCATTTTTCATTTTCTTTCTCATTCTAAACTTGAATAAGAGTTCAAGAATTCAAATGTTTCCAGTATGAAACCAAATTAAGTATCTAAATTCTAATAACCATCACACACACACACACACACAAAAGATCGATTACCTAAGTATCATCCTTCCAATCAGACTTGCATTCTAGTATCTTCTATGGCCTGTACTTCTCAATATCCAATTAGTCACACTAAGTCTTATCCACTTATTTTTTTTCCTCAGATTTATTGAGCTATACCTGATATAACTGTAAGTTTAAGGTGTATATGATGATTGGCACAGTAATTACCAATTCTTCCTTCAGTATGCCTCTTATATTTACCTCCTCCCTTTCATTCCCTCTCTTACATCAGACTGTTACTCTCCACCAGGAGCACAACCACAGCTTTGTAGCAAGGCTCCCTGAATCCATTCTAGCCCTGTTTTTGGCCTAAACGTCATACACTGTTAAGTAAATTCAGTTTCCAAACAACTTACAGTTATGGTACTCAAGAATCTGCACTGCCTTATGATTCCCATAAATCTAAACTTTTTGCCTCTACTTTCAAGAACGTCCTTGCACCATCTGGCCCACCCTGCTCCTCACTAATCCTCTGGGCATGCCAAGCCTCTCACCGCCACCTGCAGACAAGCTCTGTACCAGAGCAGAGCTCTTGCTCAGGACTCTTTCAAGCCTCTGTGAGGAAAAGAAAAAAAAAAAAAGACTTTCATGTTTTCTTCCAACTGGCACTCCTTTCTAACCTCTCTGTATTGACTTCACATGGGTTGTCTCATTGTCAGTTTACCAGAACAAGAGATTCCCAAAGCAGGAAAAAAAAAAAAAAAAAAAAAAAAAAAAAAAAAAAAAAAGTCATGTACATTTAAGTAAAGGCTTTTACACTGTTGTTGAGTGCTTACTTGGCATTTTTCCAGTCTTCCAAGGCAGAGGTGTCAACACGTAGCCATCCTTGTAAGCAACAATGGTTAAGCTGAGCCCTAATTTATAGGGTACTTTTATCAACACTGCTCCATTGTTCTTAGTTACTGTGGAATTTGTTTTCGTGTAGTTTACAAACACTTCTACAACTGCTTGACTCAGGTACTGACGACTGATGATGTCATTCACCTGTACTTTCAGCATAAATACAGACACTGGAAGAGAAAGAAGCCAGAAATAACAGCATGTCAGATCCTAGGGTGCATATGTCACTATACCTTAAAATGTCATTCAAGACATCTGAATAACCATACAAAACTGATAAAATCTGGAAACACATATGTATGGATGCATTGACACAGGGGGAGAAACATTCCAACAAATTCATTATTCTTTCTAAAACTGAATAAATTTTTATTATTAATAAGGCACAGTGTTATTATCCCAATTTTTTTTTCTGCCAGTAAAAAGGAGAAGAAAAGGAAGCAGTGAATAAGGGGAAGACAGAGGTTCTGTCTTCAGAAAAACCCATTTTCACTTGGCCTCACTAGTTCTAATGCTATCAAGTAACTAATTCAAAATATAGTCAAAGTTCCTAGAATCAAATGCAATCTCACTAAACCTTAGTGCATGACTAGCTCCTTTATTTTGTTCTGTTGTCTGGAAAGCATGGGATGTGTTTCAGTTCCAAATTACCAAATATCAAAATAAAATCTTTAAAATACCAAGAAGTATATTATCTGTTAAATATGTAAGAAAGCACAGTAAGATAATAAATTGAGGAAAATAAGAATTAACTGGTTTCTAACTTAAACCTACAGCTTTATAGATCTTTGACAATATGTTCATGGATATACCAATGTTAATGTCTCATAAAAAAACTTGTATCACCATGGAAATGCCTTTGTAAAGCCTGTATCACAACTTTACCACCTTTGCCAAAGAGGCCTTCTCTTCTGCTATTAATGGGCTTTGGAGTCAGTCGATGCCCATCTCTGCCATTCCCTAGATGTGTGACTTTGGGGAAGTTACCTCTCAAAGTCCATTTGCTCATCTGTAAAATTAGAATAGTAACTACTTTGAGGTAATAAAATGAAATAATGCAAATAATGTGTTCAGCACAGAGGTTAGCTGTCACTTAATATCATTAATAATAAAAATTATTTCTCCACAGTTGGAGACCATTTCACAAACATTAGCGTCATCTGTAAGAAATAACTCATGAGGACTGATGTTGCGGGTATACATTTGCAAAAACCCATTTCACTCCAAATATTTTTTCACAAGAATAGAAGGTCAGGTAAAAAATCCTTGTCACCATTGCCTGAGCTGCAATATTATTACCAAACTATTCTTACACCTTATATACTCTAACTTTGTTAAAAATAAACTAGATTTTAAATTGCTTTTGGACCATAACAAAGACATTTTAAATACAAATCGAACTACTGCAGTAATCACCCAGTCCTAGAAAAGATGCAATCTAGCAGGCTAGAAAAGAGCTCTGATCCTTTCAAGACTCTAAAATTCAAGTTAAATGTTATTCAAACACTATTATCTATTTAGACACAAAGATTTTTTAGTATATTTCCTCTTCTGTATGATAATAAAATGTTAATAATATATAGAATAATAATTATAACCACAAGAACTAAAATGTGTTGAGGGTTAATGAGTCAGGCATTGTGTTCATTTTTAAGTGCATCATTCCATTTACTCTTCAAAATCCTAATTACAGAGACATTATTGTTTCCTTCATCATATATATTGGTAACTGTGGGTTAGGTTTGTAAATCATCCATGGCCAACCTGCAGTAGATGGAAGTAACAGGACACAAACTTGGGACCATCTCTCCTCAAAGTGTGTGCTCTTAAGCCACTGCATTACAACTGCCTGATTTAACTCTTTTCTTTTTAAGTTTATTTATTAAGTGTGAGAGAGAGCACAAGCAGGGGAGGTGCCGAGAGAGAGGGGGGGGGAGACAGAGAGACAGAGAGAGATTCCCAAGCAGGCTCTGCACAGCAGTGCAGTGTGGAGCCTGATTCAGGGCTCAAACTCAACGAAGCTAGAGATCATGAGCCAAAACCAAGAGTCCGATGCTTAACCGACTGAGCCACCCAGGCACCCTGCCTGATTCAGCTCTTAAAAGCAATCCTAACCCCAGTTTAGAGTGAAGAGATGGGAAGAATGAATTGGGAAAAAGGAAAGAAAAGGGAGGATTATATTCTGGATAGCTATACCTTAAAATGAGGTTCCATTAGTCTGTCTAAAAAACTGTTAATTTCCAGGACAACAATCTCTATATATTCAAATGTATATATGGAGAATAGAAAACAAAGCAAAATATATATTACTGATATTTATCCATACCTATGCCCTCTCAGCATTTTTAATAATAGGCAGCTTTGTGGGAGGTTAAATTATTTGTGATTAGTCATTACTATCATTGCTTTTAATAAATTCAGGAGCATCAGGTACTAAAAGGTCAACGAAGCCTTGGTTTTTAGCACCTACTGTTCCTCAAATTATTTATTTTCCCATCATTTTATAAGTTCAGCCCATTACTCTAAAATTTAATAAAAATCATGTAACATTTAAAATCAAAATATGAAGAAGGGCTGTGGATAAGCACATGTTCCTAATGCCAAGCCTTGCATGTATATTATCACAAAAATCTCAATATACTTTTATAAAATATGTGATATCAAGTCTACTTTACCAATGAAAAAATGAGAATTCAGGTAAGTAATGTGAACTGCTCCAAGTCTCACTCATTTTAAGAGGTCTTGTTAGCTGAAACACATCCCTGTGAATGACTGCAAAGCCATCTTTACACCATGTAACAGGGAGTCTTGGGATCACGCTACTAAAATTAATTCAAGGAATATATTGTTGCAATTACTGAGAAATGCTTATATAACATGAACTAAAAAGAAAAAAGGGGGGCCGTCTGGGTGGCTCAGTCGGTTAAGCGTCCAACTCTTGGCTTCCATCCAGGTCATGATCTCATGACTCATGAATTCATGCCCTGCCTCAGGCTCTTTGCTGACAGTGCAAAGCCTGCTTGGGATTCTCTGTCTCCTTCCCTTTCTGCCTCTCCCCCGCTTGCACTCTCTCGGTCTCAAAAATAAATCAATCAATATTAAAAAAAAGAAAGAAAGAAAGAAAGAAAAAAGGAAAAAAGGGAGCTCCCCAACAGACACACACATTAAACCATGGCCTTAAACTCATATGGGAAATATAACTCTTATGTAAAAAACAAGTAAAACATGTGACATGATGGCCTCCTAAACTAAACGTCCTTGAACAGGTCCACCTAGAATAAAAGCTATGTGTAGAAGACAAATAGTTGCCTCATTCAAAATAATTCCTCCAACTGCCCAGCTCCTAATCCCCTAGATGAAATTTACTGAGCCGCTGGCACAAAGTACCTCACTAACGGGGGCCAGAAAGATTCTGTCAGGACCTCAAAATGTGGCTGAAGATACACAGAAGCAAATGGTTGCCGAAGCTGAAACATCTTAGAAAGTCTAGGAGCACCTACCCACTGAGCTTTCCAAAGTCTCCCTGCCCTTTGTCCTTCCAGAGGTGGGTTGTACAGCTCCTCCTGCTGATCTGTGAGCTGTAGCATCATCCCTCCCCAGAGGCCCTTTATTCCTTGTAGCCAGAGGCAGATTCTGTTGCTTCCAAAGCAAGCACCTTGGATGATACAGGATACAACTGTAAACGCAGCATGTGTTATTTAATGGGCTACTCTATCTTTCGTAAGAGAAGGTACAGGAAGGAAGGATAATGTTATGTACCAAAAACAGGATAAGGCATATAAGAGGGAGACTGCACATAACTAAAAGGGAATTAAGATTCGCTAATAAAATTTAATAATGGGTCTTATTCAAATCAAATGTACCCACAATGGCTCCTTCAACAGCATCTTCAGGAATAGGAATTCTGATTAATTCCTTTGCTATAACGATTAATTTCAGAAATTCTGAGAGCCTTTGATTTATAGACAAACTCCAGTGTGTAGTAAGATCTTAAGCGAAATTCATAAAAAAACCAAACCTGTGTCTTCTGTCTTCTCCTGTCAAAGTACAGTTGTCAAAATAAGACACACTAAAGGCTCCTGACATTCTGAGGCTGAATTTGATTCTTAATGTTTTCCAAAACATTTTTTAATCCAGAATGGATGGTTTTATTTTTCCACATGTAATAATTATGTTAAAGAATAAATTTGGTGAGAAAATGATTATCAAGTTCAGGAAAAAAATGATTTGCAAAGGTCAAATATTGCCGATCAAAATCAGTGTTCCTCTGAAGAGATCCCGTATTTCTGCTCCTTAGATCTATTAGACTCAGGACATAATGTAGCCCTGACCAGCAGGGTCCTCTCTAGCTCAATTTGGAAAAAAAAACTAATGCTATTTATGACATGCACAGACACACACACACACACACACACACACACACACACACACACACAAGCTGAGTGTGAGAAACTTTATCCGTGTTGTCCAATTTCATCCTAATACAAACCTGCAAGACTTTCCCCCCATTTTAAGGCAAGGAATCTAAGGCTAGAGTTGCACAATTAAGGCAGGATTCACAGACAGGTTCATCTGACTCCAAGTTCTATGCATTCTACTGCCCACATCTCTTCTTGAAAACCAGTAGGGATTTGGTTTTTACCATATTCAGTAGCTTACTTGTTTCCTTCCAACCAGTGCAGAGAAGAAAGTGCAGAGAAGAATTTGCTGGTCCTATGAGCCTTTCACCCCATCCCTAGGCTGGGTTTGTGTGGCCCCAGCATAAGAAACAGCAAAAATAGCATTAAAAAAAACAAAAAGTCTCAGCTGGAAGCCTGCTTGCTGCTATTAAAGGGGCATAAACAATTCTTTCTCCTACAAATAAAAGGACAAGAATAAAGAATTGCCTGCCCAAGACTTAAATAGGACACTTCTGATTTCCATGGTGTTAACATTTTGATTAAGCAAACAGGGCTGGCAACCAGATGTTATAGATGTATATATAATCTCCATAACAATCCCCCTACTAATTATCCAACAAAAATACTTTGGCATTTAAATGGGACAGATTCCGCGATTAAACATATAATTTTCAACCACAGGTGCTTTTGTCTCCATAATCTATCCACTCTTCTCCGTTGCATTTTTCAGGTTTTCATGCACTTATTATTTTCTCTGTCACTTAATTATAATCATTATGTCTTGCCACATAATCTTCTTTTCAATATGTCACGATTAGTTTAAAAATGGTTCAATATCAAATGATTTCAACTGCACCCTTAGAAAACATATAATCTAGATGTTGAGAGAAACAAGTAAAAATAAAATACACATCAATGAGCACAGTCCTAAGGTTGCCGGGGAAAAAATTAACTATCATATAATTAAAAGCATTGTTAAGTAATGAGAATAACTAAAATTCAAAAGAGTACTCTATACATAAAGAAGTGCTCTTGAAAAAGCATATTAGAACCAACACTATATTATGATTTTGCTATAAGATATAGATGAGTGAGTCAGTCTAATAGGGATTTTAGAAAAATAAAGCTAGCTATTTGTTTGGGTGACGTCTAGAGCTTGAAGTGGGTGGGCTGATAAATTATAACCCCACTTCTTTTCAAAAGAACTTGACATCATCTTATTATGTTGTTACCATTATGTAGGTTACAACTGTATCCATAGAGTTGTACCTTATTTTCAGATTTCTACTGTACAAAAACTAGCCCCCTTCTTTTGTGTTATATTTCAAGCATCTACAATAATTTCATTTAATATGCAACATTTTTCTATGAATGTAATGCTAAAAACACATTAGGTTTATAAAGCTTTTATAAATAGATCACAGATCAAATTTTAAGTATAAGATACTCTGACAATAAAATAAATTTTAAAACTTTACTGAGGTTTAAGCATTCAAATGAGAACTAGACTAAAAATGAAGAGCACAAAAATATAGTGGAATAAAATGGTTGGGAACAATTAGAAATATTCACCTACATTAATTCATCAAATGTTTATTGACTGCTCACTTTGGGCCAGATCTGCAGTAGCTAGGTATTAGGGATAAAAACATTAAGAAGAAACAGTCTTGCCTTGAGGATTAATTTAGAATCTATGTAGATGACAATCTGTATGATAAGTATCCACCTCAAAGAGATACCTTCATTCCTAGGTTCACTGCATTATTCACAACAGCCAAGGTATGGAAACAACCTAAATGCACATCACTGCATAAATGGATAAAGAAAATGTGGTATATACATACAGTGGGCTACTACTCAACCTTAAAGAAAGAAGGAAATCCTGCCATTTGCAACAATACGGATGGACCTGGAAGACATTATGCTAAGCGAAATAAGCCAGACACATAAAGACAAATGTTATGATCTCACTTATGTGTGGAATCCAGAATAATCAAACTCACAGAAGCAGAGAATAGAATGGTGATTGCCACGGGGTGAGTGGAGGGGGAGGTGATGGTCAAAGTGTACTAAGCTTCAATTATAAGATAAATAAGTTCTGAAGATCTATACAGCATAGCGCCTATTCCTAATAATATGTATTATATATTTAAAAATTGCTAAAAGGGTAAATCTTTAAGTGCTTACCACAAAAAAAATTCATTGTTAATAGGGATGGGAGGAAACTTTGCAAGGTGATGAGTACATCTATGGTCTTGATGCCTTGATCGTGATGATGGTTTCATGAGTATAACTCCAAACTCATGGAGCATATACATTAAATATGTACAACTTTTTACATGTCAATCACACCTTGATAAAGTAGTTTTAAAAAGTATCGAAAACTGTGGATTTAGTATTTACTTTAGAATCAGTTCACACTATCATTTTTTGAACAGGGAGAATGTTGATATTTTGAGTTCAGATCTCTAAAGGGCCTGCCCATTCATTCTTGCTTGTTTTCCATAATCTGACTTTTTGGTCCATTATAATAGAGACTTTGTGGTGAGAACCCAAAAGATGACAAACTTCTGGCTATAACCCAAATCAGGCTTTATTTGTACTTTGCCATTTTCATACAAGATATCCAGTCACAGAAATTTTAATTTAGCGCTAACTATATAAATATCTTAAAATGTACACAGAAAACATCTGGTCCCAAATTTCAATGTCTGGGTATTTAAGACCTTTAGTAGAGATGTAACAATCATGATTTCACTAAAAATAATATAAATTAATCCCCAACTCTTTAGCCTGGCATTCAAAATCTAAGATCTGGCCATCACCTTCCTTTCGAGCCTTATCTAATTAGGGGTTGACAAACCCTACAGCCTACAGGCCAACTCTGACCCACCACTTACTACTGTAAATAAAGTTTTCTTGGAATACTGCCACAGTATTCATTTATGTATTGCCTACAGCTGCTTTCGCTACAACAGCTGAGTTGATAGTTGCACCAGAGGCCATATGGCCGAAAATGATCTATCTGGCACATTACAGAAAAACTTTGCAGACCTCTGCTCTACTGTCACATAAATGGGTCAAGGGTCACTATCCAAGACCAACCCACTTTCTTGCTACATTATTCATTTCTTTCTTTCTACTGAAAAGTCTCCCTTTTTTTTTCCATCTCTCCCTGCCAAAATCCTACTCCATTCTTTAACATTTAGCTCAAACACCCCCTCTTCAAATAAATTTACTCTTATTTCAGTCAGATGGGAACTTCTCTTCTGTACCTGCTAGTCTAACGGCACATGATATATTCTGGCCTTTGCTTTGCTTTCTGTTTATTTGTCTTCTCTGTGAGAATAAGTTTCTCCACAATCAGTGCATTTCAAACTCAGCCTTGTGTTTTGCTGGAGTTTAGTAAGGGATTTAGAATATGTATTCTGAATGGAATAAAGGTCAGGAGGAAAAGTGGGGAGAAGGAGAGTAGGAGAAAGAGGAGAAATAAAGGAAGAGAGGTAGAGGGAGGAGGACACAGAAGATCAGAAGTGGCCAAACACCGGGGAAAGAATGATAACTGTAGAATTTCCACAGAGGCCACCTGAAGTTACAGCCAGCTTTCTAACCCCACTATTTGGTAAAATTTTGAGTTTAATCTCAGTTACCCAGTGAGAAATATATTATTGCAACGATCACAGCAACAAATAAATATTAAGATTCCTTTTCCTTTTCCTTTTGGAAACTAATATTTTTCCTTCTTTTTCAAAAGAATATTTGACTGGGAAATTTTGACTAGAGAATAATATAGAAGTAGCAAAACTTGCTTAATAAATATAATGCAACTGTATTACAGCAAAGATTAAAATTAAAATTTTTACTTCTGTTACAGAATACCAACATAGTTTGACAACTCTTTCTCCCAGGGTACCAGCAAAATTTCCCTATTTGAGTTGGAAGCAGGGTTGAAAGTTCAGCAAAAAAAGCAAGGACAACAAAGAAGCTCGTAAAGAGAAAGGAGCATATGATTCCACATTCTGTAATGCAGAGTGGAAAGGGCTGCAACAGTTTACTCTTTCTGGCATTTCAAATGTGGACACATAGCCTTCTTTTAAAGGAACAAAAGGGTGCTGAATTAAAAAAAAAAACTCGCTAAAATAAAAAAGTCTCCTTTTCATTGCTTAAGTACCAGATTGGATCCAAAATTCTTACTGGCTCTGGAGTTTAACAAACAAACAAAAATCTGTTCCTGTTTGAAACAGAAACAAATTTATTTGCAGTAAATTAATATTACAGAGGAAATGTCAAATCTAAGAAGAAATCAAAGAGTTAGATTAAGAACATTATCTCCAAAGGTGAAACATGCTATAAAGCAAATAAAATACACATTTTCTTCATTTCAATCAGGGGCTTCAATGAGTATGATTCACCAAAACTAATGAAAAGAATGACATAAAAAGAATCCTTATAATTTAAGAATAAGCACATTGCAGACGACTCAATAGGGAACAAATGAGAGGGCTGGGCCATTAGCCCTTGGACTCTGTTCCTTCTTACCCATGCAAAAGACCTTTTCCTCAATGCAAATAAGTCAGTCTGACTCCAGCTCCTAAAACATACTGTCCAACTCACTCCACAGGTATTTCTCATCCTGACTTTTATCTTTTCTTCCTAATTTTTCATCCTGCTTCTTAATCACTTACAATTACTCCCTCACTCACTCACAAATTCACTCAAACTATGGTATACAGGGGTGCCTGCGTGGCTCAGTTAGTTAAGCCTCTTACTGGAGATCAGCTCAGGTCATGATCTTGCAGCCATGAGATTGAGCCTCACATTGGGCTAAGTGTATAGCCTGCTTGGGATTCTCTCTCTCCCTCTCGCTCTCTGCCCCTCGCCTGCTCACACATGCTGTCTCCCTCTCGCTCTCTCTCTCTCTCTCAAAATAAATAAACAGTTAAAAAAAATTTTTAAATAAAGTATGCCATATATGGAGGCACTAAATGTGGAGCAACAGAACCTAGAACCCAGAGAGGAAAGGTTAGGAATCAGTTTTTCACTTGTTTGAAAAGGCATTGGTCCCAGCTGCCACAGAAGTACTGGGTACCTAACACAGACTGAGGTGGAGAAAGGGGCTTGCTGGACAAGCTAAAAGAGCATGCCCCATTGCTCCAGGCATATACAGGAGCATTCATCAGTAACACAAACAACATCACAAGGGCCGCATTCCCAGAATCTAGCCAAGGAGCAATCATGGTCGCAGGCCCCACACATGCAAGGACTGAGCAACCAACTCTGCTGTGTTAACACTCTCCTCGCACCCTAGTTTTCCATACTACCTTCTTTACATACTATATAATTTACTCATTATGTTCATTTTGTTTCCCCTACCAGACTGTTAGCTCTATGAGGGGCGCCTGGGTGGCTCAGTTGGTTAAGCACCCGACTTCGGCTCAGGTCATGATCTCACAGTTTGTGAGTTCAAGCCCTGCATCAGACTCTGTGTTGACAGCTCAGAGCCTGGAGCCTGCTTCGGATTCTGTGTCTCCCTCTCTCTCTGCCCCTCCCCAGCTTGCACTCTCTCTCTCTCAAAAATAAATTTAGAACATTAGCTCTATAACATGGACTTTTTCATTTTATTTACTCCTGTATCCTCAAATAACAATCCTTACTTTTGAATGAATGATTGAGTTAGTGAATGAATTCCTTCCTCTGATACCATTAAGTGAGATCACTGGCTCAGAACTAAACTGCAAGGGAGGATGCAAATGTGTAAACTGAGGTAGATAAGCCTTGAAGTAGAGGGCAGGACAAAGAGATGGGTAAGCAATCATTTCTGCACACAGACTATTTGTAAGTGATGTACTTCAAGCTAAGTGCACGGTCTTTGATTCATTACACTTCTTCCTTCGGTAATTTCTTTCAACAGATACATTCATTCTCATGATATTGAGAAAGAACTTCAAAACACAAGTTTTTTGTTAGGGCAACCATTGTTGCTTTAAGCAATTATATGAGGATCAGTTTCCACCAATTATTACTCAACTTTAATTTGTAGGATAATACTCCAGTAGATTACCAAGAAACCAGAATTGAAGTTGGAAGTAAAAATGGAACAAAGTAATTTATGTGAAAAAAAAAAGACTACTACAAAAACACCATTTGGGAAAATAATAAAATAAATAAGAATATTTTTAATATAAAGTTTTTATTATATATATATTTCACAATGACTTATGTTTCTTAATACATTGCTACTTAAAAGGAATAACCATTAGGAATCTTTGAGTAGCTCATGTTTTCCCCTAGGTGTTTCAAATATATGGGAGAGACAAGAACAACTTTAGAGAAACATTCATGAGAGGGAAGAGTGATGAAACAATGGAAATCGGGTTGGATGTGTTAGCTTGGGTACAATACCCTGTTGGGGATGATCTAAGTATAAATTGCTTAAATTGAACACAAAGTACTATAGCCTCCTTTGCAATTTAATGATGCAGTGTTCTTCAGTACTCCCAATTAGTATAATTTATGAAATCTAGAGAAGACTATGTCATGCATGCCAAAAAGAAATCAAATTATTGCTATTTATATACCATCCTGAAAAAGGATTTAGTATACCAAACCGACAATGTCCCCCAAAAGTTACCCCCCCAAGTTTCTAGAAAGGATGTAAAATCTCCAAACTAAATAATTGTAGAGTGTGATTATTATTTTGAACTGCACAACTCTGACTCAGGAGACCTGGAGTAAGAGAGGACTCATCACTAAAGTCCCTGCTAACACCTTTCTCTAGACTGGGCTTTAACGTAGGTCAACTGTCTGTACCAACTGGGACAGCCAGCAGCCTTCATCTCCTGCCAGGGGATCTGTCCAGTACTGCCCAAAGACCGGCCTATCTATCCCTCCTGCAAACAGGAAAATTTTCTTTACCATTGTGTATAAAATGAATTAAAACTTTAAAGACAACTCAGAATCAAAGAATACAGTACTGTAAAGTACTTATTAGTACAGTGCCTTGAATCTAGTTAAGCACTTTTTTTAAGTACCTCTTTTTAATGGTTCCATATCTTAATGCTACAAAGAAATAGTGTGATTAATCTTCTCTCTTAGAATGTATGCAGAGGTTTAGCAACTGAATATCTAAAGCCAATGACGTAATCAACAAATATTTAGGAAACAAATCTTCTGTGATACCTAAAACAAAACAAAAACATCAAAAGCCTGAGATTTGGGGCCACAGTTCCCAAACTGTGCTCAAAGCCAACAGAGGGGACACAAATTCAGAGGGGTAAAATTCCACACAGGCGCGATAATAACAACATCCTCTGGACACTGCAGAAACTGGAGACCGCCCACGATTCAATGTACTACACTCAAATCAAGGCCATTCCATTTTGTGAAGTTGGGTGTTCAGTGACTGCTCTGATAAAATGCAAATACTGCATGAAAATGAATGTCAAACAGGAAATGAAGACGCAGTGTTCAATCTCATTCCAAAATCTGAGAAGTTGTGCCATGTCTAACAAATACATCCCATTAAGTAATCAGCAAGTATTTTTTTTCTTGAAATGACTACTAAGTTGTTAGGTCACACACACAAAAAATTACTGAGACACTAAAGGATCTGTGAACAAAGAAAATTTAGGAGTCTTTGTATGTTTGCTACACAGTTTTATTAAGTACCTACTATATGTAAGGTCTATACTGGTCACTGTGAGAGATAAAAGGAAATTAGTTGCCCTCAAGTAAGTACATGAAAGAGTCAAATGGAAAGAGTGAGGGTACCAAGAAAAGTGCATGCAGAGTGTTTGAGTTCAGAGAACTGTAGAATTACACTATTCTGGTTAACAATGTTATGAAGCAAGAAATGAGTCATATGTGAATTCTGAATGTACATCTTTCTACAAAGTGCCTGTTCACACTTTATTGTCTTACTATAAATATTCCAGGAAACAACTATTCTTTGAAAACACATGTGTTATTGTAAACACATATGTGTCTACTTAACTCTTTTCTGAATGCCTAATTGTTTAAATGAACAAATAGGTGAAATATTAAATGAAAATCTTACAAAACCTCAAGATTATCAGTTTGCATAAAGTGTCACTATTGTTACCGTTTCTAGGACACTCGACTCCCTTGACCTAGGACATAGTTTCTCAACCTGGGTAAACATTAAAATCATCTGGGGGAACTTTTGCTGTATTCCCAGGCCCCACTCTAGTCCAATTAAGTCAGAATCATTGCAGATGGGGTCCAGGGAGTCACAGTTTTAAAAGGTCCCAGATGATTCTAATGCATAGCCAAGGTTGAAACCACTGACCTAGGATAAAGAATAAGTATATCCCAAAGGGACAGGGATATGACCTAAAGCCATCCTCTTCAGTTCAATTGTTCTGTCTCTTTTAATATAAAAGAATTTAAATTACTTATCTTGGATTGAAATGGGCATGCCCATTTACTCCAGGGCTTGCTGGTGGTTCCTCTGTTGCACACCCCTAAAGGCATGAGCACCCCAGAGAATCGGAGATATAGGACACAGATGTGAAAAAAACCTAACCTTAGTGGCTGCGTCTGCTGATAGTTATTGTTACTTGTTTAGGTTTTGTGTGTGTGTGTTTTTTTAATCACCAATAGCTGCCATTTTCTAATCCCTTATCTCTGGGTCCTCATATTTATTTATTTAAGTAGACTCCATGTGCATCATGGAACACAACATGGGTCTTGAACTCACAACCCTGAGATCAAGACCTGAGCTGATATCAAGAGTAAGCTGCTTAACTGAGTCACCTCTGTGTCCTCATATTTAAAAGGGTTTGGCACCACTCAATATTTTCCATTAGTTTTCTTCTTTTTTAATGTTGTATATAGAAAATACAGAAAAAAACAGAGGAAAATAAGTTATTTCCTAATTCAACCTCTCAGAAGTAACTTGGATTCCATCCAGTACTTTGAAAATACTTAATCCAGTACTTAAAAAAATAGATTTACAAAATTAAGATTACATTGTGTATATGTGTGTAACTGTGTATATGGTTATATAAGCATGAAGTAAGGTATGAAAAAAACTCACCACATTAATATTAACTATATCAATTGGGTCATTGAGGGAACAGAATACCATTTCACTTGCTACAACATGTGACATGACTTACTACAGTGAGCTTGCATTATACGTAGGAAAGAAAAAAAAATAAGCCAATAAAGAATGTTATAAGCTGGGTTTTTCAGTTAAGTTTGTATTGTGAACATGTATCAATAGTATTAAATATTTTTCAAAATTACCACATTTCACTACTAAAGAACATTCTATATGTTATTATTCATTTAACTTTCTCCTATTAGTGTATGTTCAGTCACTTCTATTTTTCACATTTGCAAATAATGTTTTAATTAAAAATCCATGTACATAAATGTTCATCTGAATTTTCAATTATTGCCTTGGTAGGAGAAATAACAGGTCAATATATAAACTGTTTAAAGCTTCTTGATTTGTATTACTAAAATGCTTTCCAGAAAGTTACATCCATTTATACTGTAAATGTAGAGTATTCATATTTTATTTTACCATAGTTGATATATCATCAACATGACTGCTCCCTTACCCCAGGGAGTTAAGGTGAAAACCAATATTCAGTAAAGTTTCAAAATCATTCTATTGTCCTTTAAGTTTACCTTTTATTCCCAACATTGTTATTTGCTTTGTCCTGTTTTTTCTTCATACCTCTTGATAGGGTGAGAGAGCCTCTTATGAAGAAAATTAAATATACGAACAACAGCGTAAGAATAACAGGAGCCCATCATACCCTCTTTGGTTGTTTTGGGATTGCATTGGTGAATTCATGGACTTTATTCACAGTAAAATCAAATGAAAAGGATTTAATAAAACATCCATTTTCCCTTTTACAGAGTCTTTCTTTCTTCTTTCTATATGCAAAGTATGTTGAAATCAATAAAGAGAAAATGGAATTTATTTAGAACCTGCCAGACACATGCTTCAGCGTGTCTTTTAGAAAGGGTTTGAAACCTACTATCAGCATTTCGTTAAAGCAGATGAGACCCACCCTGCTGGGAGAGTGGTTAGATTTAAACAGAATGAGTCCAGCATTTTCTCCAATGCTTCTCTGACACTCTAGTAGCCTTTTCCTGGTAATTAGACATCTGAGAGGAATACTGACCAGTAAATGGAAATTCAAGTGCTACACCAAAAACATCGAGTGCCTAAAGCATTAGCACAGCATGAATTCTACAACATATACAAGATGCAGCCTAGTATTAGTAGATAGCCAATATACTGCCAGACCTGGAAATTTTAAGCAAAACGAATCATTCATTAATTTATTTTTTCAGTGAAAAACTAACATGAAATTGAAAGATCTTAAAAGACAAAGCAGATATGACAATGCGCATGCAGTATGTATTTTGTTTGAAAGAAAGGCCTATAGGTAGCATTGCAGTATTTTTGAACTTCAGATATCAATTAAACTCACTTGACTAAACATTCATTGCATCCTGACCAGGCATCAGATGAAGTGCCAAGTCCAGAGGGAGCATATACCATAACTTCTATTTATTCAACACCTTCTTCGTGCAGAAACTGTGCCAAATTTCTATGTATGTTATTATATTTAATATTACACAGTTTCAAGTCTGAGGTAGTTGAAAATCCAGTGGGAAAAGTATACAAAAATAATATAAACAAATTATATACAGAAAAGGGAAATATGAATTCTAAATGAGGGATGTTTTCAACTAGGAATGAATTGAGGCTGAACTTGAAGGAAGAGATAAATTTTATTTTTTTAATGTTGTATTTATTTATTTATTTACAGAGCATGAGCAAGCATGCAGACAGAGGGAGACAGAGAATCCCAAGCAGGCTCTGCACTCTCAGTGCAGAGCTCGATGCAGGGCTCAATCCCACAAACTATGAGATTGTGACCTGAGCCAAAACCAAGTCAGACGCTTAACGAAATGAGCCAACAAGGCATCCCGGAAGAGATAAATTTTGAAGTACAGAGTTGAAGTATGGACATGTAAGTAACATGGAACAGCGTGAGAAAGGGCACCCAAGTTTCCAAAAAAAAAAAAAAAGTAAATAAATGCAATGTTAAGGGAATAACAGTCAGTTGTAGCAAGTAAGAAAAAAGGAATCTGGGAACAATGGGAAATGACTGAATCTCATTCTATTCTCTGTGTAATGAAAGGTTGAGAAGCATGTGACAAGATTAGGAGAGACATGCACGATCTCCCTGGGAGCAATCTGTAAAATGGACTTGGATAGTGAGAAACCGGAGGTAGCTATTGAAATACTTTAGGATCAAATGAAGAAAGTCAAAATTAGAGTAGAGGCAGTATAAAGAAGGATCAGAAGCAAAAACATCATCTGGCAACTGATACGATATTGCAGTTGAGGTCAACTTAGAATAACAAACTTTTGAGTTTCAATGACTAAGGGAACAGAAAAAATACTCTTTTATTCAACAATTATTGAGTAGCTGATACTTGTTGATCAAGGTGATAGGCATTGATGTTTAGCCAAATAGCACAAGATCTTGACAGTGTGCCAAGAAGTTCAGTGGGAGGCCACAGGCAAGCCGACAGGCCATTTCAACTGAGCACCCAAAGTGTTCCAATACCTCAAATGCTATGGAAACACAGATCAGGGACACCATGCCAGATCTCGAGGGTCCATTATGGTTCCTGACAGAAGTGAGAGTTAAGCTGATATCAGAAAGCACCTGTGACCTTAACAAAAGAAACCATGCAGACAGGAGAAAATTCTAGGTGGACTGGGCCAAAATGCTGAGTCTTAAGCCAGCAGAGGGCAGGAACTACAGACAAGAGAGCGTAGAATGGAACCAAAAAGGAGATGGAGAAGAAAGAGTGGCATTTGAACAGAAGCACCCATTACAGTAGATTCATCTACTGTCCTTCTGGAAAGAAATATAAATTAAATGAGCTTTCAAATTTGCCCATCCTGGTCATTATGATCTAACTCCACTTAAGAGATTTCCCCCTCTTTATACCAGAGCAGCGATTTTTTAACCCCTTTGACAATCTGATGGATCTATGATCTCTCTTTACTACCACCCCCACAACACACACATGCACAAATACGTGTACCCATAAATACACAAAAATGTTGCTTGTGATTTCACTGAGCTCAAAGATTCCCATAAACTAAATTTCTAAATGTTGCTAAGGACATCAACAGGTTCCCTGTGTCACATTTTTTGAAAACAGAAATGACTGTTAGAACTATCACTGCTAACTTCAAAACTGTGTTTTAACTTCATGGATACACATGGGTCATTTTTCCCAGAGAGATAGTACGGTTCATTTTAAGTTTTTTATTTGGAGAGAGAGAGAGAGAGAGAGAGCACATGTGGGGTAGAGACAGAGAGAGAGAGGGGAGAGAGAGAATCCAAGCAGGCTCCATGCTGTCAGCACAGAACCTGATGCAGGGCTCAAACTCACAAACCATGAGATCATGACCTGAGCTGAAATCAAGAGTCAAGACACTTACCCGACTGAGCTACCCAGGTGCCCCAGTACGGTCTATTTTAAAAGCCAAACAGCCAGAGTACCAATCCCAGCTCCATCTCTTACTACTTAAAGTGATTGCGACAAGTTACACAGCCAATCTGTGCCAATCTCATCTGTGAAATGAGAACAATAACAGCACCTGACTATAGATATGCCTCATTGGGTTAATGGGGGATTAAATGAAATAATATACAGTACTTAAGACAGCACCTGACCATGAACATTATACTAGTGTTTAGTATTATTTGTCCATACTTGTAAATATTTTTTTTAGCTTCTGAAAATATCTCTAAGGAATGCTCTGACTTCACTAAAACCTCCCCAGAAAAGCTAGCACATATTTTGTACACATTTTAGCTTGTATAATTTGGCATTTCTGGACATTTTTCTTTTACTTTAAGAAATTGGTAAGGCTATTTACTTCCGTGAAACTAAACAACCTCAATAAGATACTTTTGCATGAAAGACAGATTATATAAGTATAATGCAATAGAATAATTAGTATTTACAAAAATATTAAGTGAATTTTGATAAATGATTCACATTTGTGAATTACCAATGAGAAAAAAGACTTCATTAGTCTTTATTACTTCTGTTAGGCAAAGGTATTAATCATACATTTTAACCTTCATTTAATCTATCTGGAATGAACTGGATAAAAAAGAAGTCTAGTTCAAATAAGAAATGTTATGTATTCAACAAACATTTATTAAGCAAGAAAGGTTAACACTGGGTGGATAAGAACACTTTGCCCAGGGAGTTACATTGTTCTCATTGTGTTGTATCTATTAACTCATCTCAAGTCTCATAAACCCAATTTACAAATGAGGAAACAGGATTCAAAAAGTAAACCACTCACATCTCATTGCTACAAAAGTAGTGAAGACAGTGTGTTGCTCAATTAAAGACATTATTCTTTCTGAAGCAGAAAATTCAGGCATCCAGAAGGTGATATCACTCATTATGGAATATTGTAGAACATTAGATGAACTTCTATATAATTCTTTTCCCCATCTCAAGCAATGCCAAAACTGTATATATAGAGACATAGTTATTACCGAATAAGATACACTCCTTTTTTCCACTCCCAAATCTGAATACAGGTTTCTTTATAGAAGCTATATAATTCAATTTCTGAAGCAGTCAACTCTAGAAACAAATCATATATGCAAGAATAAAAGAAGGCACCCTCACTCCTAAGACAGACTGTTCTGCAACCATGGTAATAGGTAGCCACAAGAACAAGCATTAAATTTCCTTAATCAATATAGAGTTCTATATAGCCTTAGAACCACAGAACTGGTGTGAAGCTCCTTTAACCAACAAATCATTGACAACTTGGCTCACTGAACTTATTCCTGTAAGGCAACCAATCAATAACCAACGGTCTCAAACATCAGCCAATGAGGAAAGGACTCACTCCGATAACAGTGCCTCTGTATGCCAACCAAACAGCAAAAATCTCAGAGAAGCCAGCTTCTACTGACGTTATCCTATCACCACCTCTGAAAGTTCCCCAACCTCTGAATCCAATACTGCCTCAGAAACATTATGTGAGTTCAGTTTCTTGCTTTGCTGAGAAAATCTGTGCCTGACTAGCATGGCTCCCTCTCTCAGTAAGCAATAAATTTAGCACTTTTTGTTTGTTTGTTTCAGACATCAAAGGGTAGCCTCATCCTTTGACACATAGATGCTGTTTCAGGTCTTAGCAGACACAAAACACAATATTTCCCATGTGAAAAAATAATTTCACTAACATTCTTCGAAGCCTAATACTGCTTGCTGCATCTTTCACACCAGTACTAGGTATGACATGAGATCATTTTCCGTAAGTATCATTTTCACTTTGAAAGCTTTGAAAGCAAGATTACTTCATAAATAAAGTAATTTAGGAGAAAATATGTATGTAATTCTAATATTTCTTGAAGCTTACTGGGAACTAAAAACAGAATAAAGTATGTAATACATACGGGTTTTGAAGAGCTTGAAAGATTTAAATTATTTCATCTTATGCCTGTACACAAAAATAAATTCCAGATGGATTAAACACTTAAATATGAACTGAAAAGCTTTTAGAATTAAATACAGAGGGTTTTTAAAATTACATAAGGTTACCGAAAGAATTCTTAAGCTGGATACATAAATATGATTAAGAAATTTTGCTACATCAAAATGTTTAAAAATTTCCACAAAAGACTCTAAAAAACAGTTAAAAGACAAGCTAGACACTGGAAAAAGGAATCTTCAAAAAATATACATAAACTATAAAGACTACGATTCAAAAGATACAGAAAACTACAAAATCAATAAGAAAAAAGAAGACACAAAGAGACAATGCATATAAGACAACTCACAGAGAATAAAAGTAGAAAATTTTGAAAAAAAAATGTTTGGCACCTATCTATAACCAGGAAAATGCAAGTTATACAATTACTTAATTGGACAGACCCAGAAACATTAAAAATGTACACAGCATACGATTTGGCAATTCCATTTCTCTGTATGAACACCATATAAATTCTTAGAGTCATCTAGAAGGAGACACCTGCTAGATTGACCACTATCCACTACATAATAGCAAATTGATAGGTAAAACCTAATTGTACATCAATGTGCCTTATTTATATCATGGAATACTATGCAGTAATTAACCCAAATTAATGAAATGCGAATGTATCAACAAGTCCCCCAAATACGATGTTGAATGAAAAACATCAAACTGCAATATGTATAATATGTACATATATCTCTTATAGATTTTCAAACAAAAATATTGACACCCACTTCAGAATAATTATTATATAACATATAATAATTCTGGATAATGTAGGGTAAAGGAATGAATCTTCAATCTTTATTACCTAAAGAGGGAACAAGAAATCTGAAGCAAATACAGCAAAAAGCTAATATTTGATTAACTTCAGTGGTGAGTACATGGATGTCCAATATATAGAGATCATATTTTTATGTTTGAAATATTTCATAATTAAGATGAAAATGTTTTAAATAAAAGCAGAAGTACAGGAATTTATTCCTACAGTGAAGATGAGTAATTCTAAAAATACAAACCAAAATCTTAGTTTCTATTTCCTGCCTTAAGTTCTACCAGCTAGTCTTCTTTTTGGACACAATAGGAGAAAAAAATTCTATTTCTTTCCAGCCACCCTGCCTTACATAGGTTCTAAAGCTGTGGTGATCAAAAAGCAGATAATTAAGCTATAAACAATCAGAAAATCAGCCCCTTAATAATTGAAAGTCTGTCTCCTCATCCTCCTGTTCCCACAGCACTTTAAAACTCTTGGGGCACTTGGGTGGCTCAGTCGGTTGAGCGTCCGACTTCAGCTCAGGTCATGATCTCACAGTTTGTGGGTTTGAGCCCCTCATGGGGCTCTGTGCTGACAGCTCGGAGCCTGGAGCCTGCTTCTGATTCTGTGTCTTCCTCTTTCCCTGCCCCTCCCCTGCTCATCCTGTTTCTCTCTGTCTCTCAAAAATAAATAAATGCAAAAAACAATTTTTTTTTTAAACTCTAATGGGCATATTATAACATCCTGCCTTGTATTGTATTTATATATGCTTATGTCCTCTCCCCCATAAACATTAGATATCTTGAGAGTAGAAAACTTGCTCTTCAATGTTCTACTATATGCCCATCTCTATTTGAATAATTTTCCATCTTAGAATCTCCATATATCATATTTAATTTTTCACTATTGGACTTTATAGACTAAGAAATTACCATCTCTAAAGTAAAGTTTTCTAATTCTTTCTCTTATGACAAAGACTAAGACAATAGCATAAGCTGCTGTATGTTAAAAATTGAGTGATAGAGGTGCGGCCACCTGGGTGGCTCAGTTGGTTGAGTGACTAACTCTTGGTTTCAGCTTAGGTCATGATCCCAGGGGTTGTGAGATCTAGCCCAACATCGGGGCTCCATGCTCACTGCTTAAGATTCTCTCTTACTCCCCATCTGCGCCTCTCCCCGGCTCGCATCTTCTCACTTGTGCTCTATCTAAAATAAAAAAAAATTTTTTAATGAGTGATAAAATCTTCTATTTAGCCAGCCATCAGTTTAGACATAGCTCTCTTATTAGCCTTTGCCACACCTGTCAATCAGTTTCATCTAACCAATCAAGAAGCACACATTTATTCATTGATCCAACCATTCAGGAAGCTATTACTGTGAACCCCACACAAGTCCAAGGTTAATACTGCATTCCTGCCATTTGCCAGGCTCTGGTAGTTTAGAGAAAAAAAGATCAGTTTGACATGCCTCATTCCTTTGTTTTCAGTTATATTCAAAGAGGACAAAAAATAATTCCTACACTACTTGCTCTGGTTTATTTTTGTCCTATCAGCTTTCCAAACCTTTGTCTGGTTTATTACTTTAATTTAGACACAACACATATATCTAGATAGATAGATAGATAGATAGATAGATAGATGTGTGAGTGTGTGTCTAAATTATATATCATGATATATATATATATCATGGCTAGGAATTTTTAATAAATTCCTGATGAATTCTATTTGGCCTTTATAATTCATGACTTTCTCCTGCTTCCTACTTAGAGAAATAAGAATAGCAAATCATTTCCGACCACTTTTCTCATAATGTATAGTTTATAATTCTATCCCTTTCTTTCATCCCATCTTTTAATGAAAATTGCTGAAATTTGTTTTGTTTGTGAATATTGTTAACATTAGAAATTTTTTAAACTGGTTAGGTGCAACCGCCATACCAATTTGAGAATTCAATCAGCCTGGAATTTCACAGAACACAATCCTCTAGATCTAATCAATATGTTAATCAATCAGCTGCCTCCATTAGGATGTGAATGTCCCTCCCTCTCTGCTGTGGAGCAGTAACTGAGTACTGGAGAGAAACATGATTTACTGCTCCTCTGAGGTATGTATTCAAAAATAAATAAGATTTCATCTGCTTTGCAGAATTCTTTTCTAAGGAGAGTGTTTCAAGACGCACCATTTTAATGGACAAATAATACTCCCCAGCATAATACCAAGGCTAGCAAAAAGAAGGGAGAACTGCAAAACATTCTTGTTTCTTCCATAAAAAAGAAACACTATCCTTTGAATACAAAGTCTTCCAGAGGACCAGAGCCAGTATTCCTTGGCTCATTTGCATGCTGAGGATATTCCAGCTCATGTTAAGATTTTCTGGACAGAAAAAGAATAATAAGAACTACTGTTTGAATTCAGTCTTTCTTAAAAGCCAATTTGTCTTCTTAGCAAAACAAAAGGAATCAATATAATAGTGAAAACTTGAAGCTCAGGGATGATTACCTCACTGTTTTTTGGCTTTCAAGTAGATTTTGCTTGCTTGAGGTAACATTCCAAAAACAATGTTGTTTCTAGATTGTTTTAAAAGAAAAACAGTAATTTTATTCCAAATATACTTTAATATTTCTTATTACAGAAACACATATGCACTTTTAGAGTCTAATTTACAAAGAAACATAATAAAACAATGAAAACAGATTCAGCCTCATTTACTAGAAAGTTGTAAAACTGGCACATTTACCTTTCCTGTCTACCTAGTCAAAACCCTTACGAACATACTATCAAGAACATGAACCAAGACAGAATATTTGTACTGAAATATTTCATTTCCTAAAAATAATCTCTATTAATAAACAGTAATTGGCAAGCATCTGTTAAGTTCCAGGTATTTCACATATATCAACTTAATGCTTAATAACAATTCCACAAGGTACCCCAGTTCCCAAGAGCATACCTAAGGAGGCAGAGCAGATTTCTGCAGTCCAGTTGCCTGAACCCCCAAGCCCATGGTCTAACCACCAAGCCATCCAGCCCTAGAATGATGCCTCTCTTGGTAAGGAAATTAACCACAGATACACGGGTGAATACAGAGAACCCTATACTCTGCCCTACCCAACAACACCTAAACCGTGCTTCATCTCATGCTCTCCGGGGCAGCCATACTGGCCTTCTTATAGGTCTCAAATTCACGAAGGCCCCTTCCTCCCAACATTACAACCATAAGCTAATATTCAGCTAAGCATCCAGTTCTTTACAGTGCCAATAAAAAAGTTTGCCCTCTTTTGTTATGCTTTCTGTGAGAAAGAGGACTTTTGTTTGATAATTATTGAAGACTGATTAATTATAGGTACTCGTTTGCAATGTAGATTTAGAAATTTGTTCTTATAATTCAGAGGCCCTAGGGCAGGATTTTGAGAAGATAAAAAGGTTGTCGTCAGCAATCCCACATCTAAATTAGCACCTTGAAGTGATAGGAAAATGAAGGTGGGAAAAGGAGGGGAGCAGAGAGTGAGAGGCATGAGCTTATCATCATGGACCAAAAAGTGACAAAACTAAGTGTTGATAAGAGGCAAAAATAAATAAATAAAAGTAACAATGGAATGAAACAAAAATACAGGGCAGGGAAAGGGAAGGACTCTGAAAAGCACTCCAGGTTTAAGTCATCAACTCTGGTATAATAACATCATGACTGACTGACAGTTCTCAATCTTAAAGCACCATATAGTATTATTCAGTTCATCATCTTTAAAAAAAACTTAAAAAAATGAATTTTAAGATTTTATGTTATTTTTTAATTTAAATCCAAGTTAGTTAACATATAGTGTAATAATGATTTCAGGAGTAGAATTGAGTGATTCATCACTTACATACAACACCCAGTGCTCATCCCAAGTGCCCTCCTTAATGCCCATCATGAATTTAGCCCATCCCCCGCACCCAACACCCTTCCAGTAACCACACTTTGTTGTCTGTATGTAGGAGTCTTTTATGGTTTATCTCCCTCTCTGTTTTTATCTTATTTTCTGTTTCCCCTCTCCTATGTTCATCTGTTTTGTTTCTTAAATTCATTTCAATACTGTCAGCATCTGTCGCAAACTCATAAGAACACATATTTTTTTTTTAATTACCATGTGTTTGGAGTACGTAGTATATGCCCAGCACTGTGATAGGCATGAGGAGTAAATACATAAATAATAAAAGATACTGAGAGTTCCATAGATATTTCTAAGGATATGGTCATAACATGCTATGAATCAACACACTTTTATTGAGAACTTACTGGATATTAGGCATCCAGATGTAAAATGAGTAAATGAATAGATCTATGATCTGAAGGAATTCAGAAGCTCAAGAGAAAGACAAAAATACACCAGAAAGCTAAAATTAGACACTAATTTAAAACACCATGTTATCAAATACAGAATCACCAGAGAGAGACTGTAAGTGGTCTAGTAGGACAGAAATAATTATGGCCTGGGAAAGCTCCACAGAGAAAGTAGAACAAAGTTAGGTTCTGCTGGAGTTAGGGGTAAGACAGAGGTAGGCCAGTGCCAGTGAGGAAAGAAAATATCTACAACTGTAAATTTTTCCTGGAGTTAGAACTTAGTGCCGGAAATAACATATTGAGCTAGCTATGGGGCTTTTTAGTTAACAGAAATACAACCAGAATTTGCTGAGGTAAGAATGAGAATTTATCAACTCATTCAAGGAAAGGCTGTACAAGCAAAACATGAGGATAACAATTATCTGACTGGATCTTGGGAACGACTGAAACCAGTAACCCCATCTCTGTATACTGGCTTCTTCCTTCCCATTCACAGGCTACTGGCTCTGTCCACATAGTAGCAAGCAAGGCTGATGATAACTCTCAGGTTTTATAGGTTACCATTTCCAACCACCAAACATGGATGGATGGGGGCAGCAAAGGAAAGGGTAACTAAGGGACCAGATGTTCTGCATATGACCGCATAGAAGTTACACGTAAAACAGCTGACCTAGATTGGTGGAAAATGACCAAAGAACAAAATAAATTGGAAGCCTAGCAGAACATCTCATTTTGGAGAGCCACATAACTGACTAAAATGCTCCCTTTATACAAAGCACAGTCCTACCACAACATGGTATACATGTAATATAAATAAAATGTTATTTGCATAATTATAGCAAGCCAAAGTGAAACCTTAAGAATTTGTCACATACAATCTATAAGGTTTCTTTATTCACTTGTTACTTGAATCTCCACCTTTTCCTCATTATTTTTTATACAGCTTACTAAAAAGTTCTTAATAATTATTTTACCATTTCAAAATAATTATTACTTACCCACAGAAAGTTACCTAGCTGTTAAGAGAGGCATGCTAAAGCTTTCAGGGATGAAAAGTCAGGATGCACAGGACTAAGTCTCAACTGGTTCTGCAAAATTGAGTGTTTCGGTGTGTGTGTGTGTGTGTGTGTGTGTGTGTGTGTGTGTAGAAAGATAGATCGTAATAGAAATAAAGCAAATACAACAAAATTTTGACAACTGCTGCATCCTGGTGAAGGATATGTGGATAGTCATTGTATTATTTTTTTCAATTTTTCAGTATATTTCAAAACATTCATTATAAAAAGTTGGAGGGAAGCAGAAGGCTGACAGAAGACTTCAAATTTTAATGACAATATAATGAAAGCTTAAGAAAAGAAAGCAATGTTGCAGGAAGATGCATGCAGTAAGGGCATATGGTCTGAGTTAGAGGGAGGAAAAATAGGGAGACCTAACAGATTATTGTAACAGACCAAACAAATGGAGTGTGGGCTCGGACAGAGAACGTGGCTGTAAAAATAAAACAGAAGGAATGGACACTGAAGACACGGTGATAGATACTTAACAGAACTCATTGAGTGACCGACCGGTAATGGTAAGAGAGGGAGAAGGCAGAATCAATGATGATTCCAGGTTCTGCAGGTCAGATAGTTAGAGAAAGGATTGAATAAATATAATGGGCAGAGGGCAGATCTGCTGGGTTAAGACAATGTCTTCCATTAAACAGATTTATATACTGCCTCTTCCATGTAAATACAGTTCACATTTTGAATGGTGGGGTATGAGGTGGTCTCTTCCTTAGTCTCTGAAAGCCGTGAAAGACAACACAACACACAAGTACCCTGAGAAACAAACACACTGGGGCTAGAGCCCAAGGGAGAACAGCCACAGGCAGCCCATATGCTTTCCCTGGTAAGCCACCTGCTTCAGGGTCTCAATTCCCCTAGCTTGGAAGACTTACAAGACTTCAGGAGTTTAAAGAAATTCAAAAACTGCATTATAGAATGCTTTAAGTGGTAAGAGCAAACTTCAATTATATCCACACAAAATATATCAATGTATATAGCTGAAAGTAAGTGTGATGCCCTTTCTCTTGCTTTGGTAATTTTCAGCTAAATGGCCTCTTGCTAGGAGTACGTCTCTAGATTAAGTTTCATGGAGAAAACCTTCATGAATACATAATATCCCTATCTATTAGGTTTTATAAACTTTCTGATTTAGCAAAAAACCAGGTAACTGCTTTGTACAATTACCTTTCTTAAAAGTCTCAATTCAGATGGTCAACCACAATCATTAACAAAATATATTTTAAATCACTCACTTTTTTCTGGTGGGGTGTGGATATGAAATTTAGGGTCACTGAAGGGGAAAGAAGAGAAGCCAAGTTGTTTTCATGACAGATTTGGGAAATGGCCACCAGGCTGGTACAGATGAAAGAGAAAGAGGTAGGAGACATCAAGAAACAACTGGTCTGTGTTGTGTTCATGTTGAGGACTAACATACGAAGAAAACAGCACAGGAGAGCCTGGGTAGCTCAGTCGGTTAAGCGTCTGACTTCGGCTCAGGTCACAATCTCGTGATCTGTGGGTTCGAGCCCCCCATGTTGGGCTTTCCACTCTCAGCAAAGAGCCTACTTCAGATCCTCTGTCTCCCTCTCTCTGCCCCTTTCCCCACTCACTCTCTTACTCTCAAAAATAAACAAGCGTTAAAAAAATGTAAAAAGAAAACAGCACAGTTTGGTCATGATACCCCAACTGTTTTAATGGCAAAATATTTCACTATAAACGCAAAAGGTACTGATTGCTAGGTCACAGCAGATCTGCACTGAAAGAAATGGGCTTATGTTTGAATTCCTTTAAGAGAAGAGTATGCATCATCAATCTGGTGTCTTCAAGAAATGTGGGCACTGTGGAAGAAGCTACTTTTTTTTTTCTTTTCTTTTCTAAAAGCCTCAAAACAATGAGCCATAAAAGAAATAAAAAAAATTCTAGAGAATACCAAAGATAAAAGGGAATAGAATTATTGTATTGTTATATTATTACATATTATATTGTTCTATTATTATGTTGTTATCAAAGAAGTGGAAAAAAATCTAAATCAAAATAAGAAAACAATTTCCTTCTTTTGTTTTTTACATCACTTTGAAACTCACCTTACATGCGCTGTCTTCCAGGAAACAGGCCCAATTATTTCCCCCCAACCTGTGTGTCTCCACAGTATCCTATACTCTCCGGCACCATAGCTCTTACCACACTCTATTATCATTTATGGTCTCTTTATCTATGTCCCCACTGGGTGTACTCTGTAATCAGTCATGATGAAGTGCCTGGCAAATAGAAATTCAGCAAGTTTTGTTTAAAAAAAATAAGTAAAAAAAAGATGAATGAAATCAGTCACTGTAGGAATCTTATATGTTATCTCTGGCCCCATATATAAATGAGCATAAGTTATATTGAATTCAAGTAAATACATCCCTCTTCCCATGTATTTCTTTCAAACCAAGCATACTCTTGACCCAAAACATATATACTTTGGCCACTTCATTCCGAAAGTCCTACAGCCTTTTCTCTATATTATGTCCTTTTTCTATATACACTCTCTAGAAAAGCCAACTCAAGCCTGGGTATGAAAGAAGGTATTCAATAAACTATTTCTCTATTTGGAGTCATTCAGTTATTCAATAAATATTTATACAGGATACAACCCCAACCAAAATAATTATTGCACCTGGCCTCATCTGGTCTCTAATCTAGAGAAGACAAATATGGAAATATGGACTGGGTGCCTAGCTACAAATCAATCACATACCTTGAACAAGTAGGAGGTGCTTATGAGAGCACATAACAGGAACCTAGCTCAGTTTGAAAAGCCAAAGAAAACCTGTTTAAAAGAAGTAGCATTTAAGCTAATATCTGAAGTTTGAATGCAATAACCCAGGCGAATTGTGTGTGTGTGTGTGTGTGTGTGTGTGTGTGTGTGTGTCAAAGATCATGAGGTACAAAACCTATCACACTCAAGGCACAGAGAACTGAAGCATAGTAATAAAGAGAAAACGAAGCGAAGACTGGAATCATACATCCTGCAAAGCCTTATAGGTGAGGTTAAGACCTTTGACTTGGTTCTAAAGGTCATGGGAAGCTTGATCAGATCTCTACTTAAAAATAAAATAACCAGGGGTGCCTGGGTGGCTCAGTCGGTTAAGCGTCCTACTCTTGATTTTGGCTCAGGTCATGATCTCAGGGTTCATGGCATTGAGCCCAGCTTCAGGCTCTGTGCTGAGCTTGGAGCCTGCCTAAGATTCTCTCTCGCTCACTCTCTACCCCTCCCTTGTTCGCAAGCACTTTCTCCCTCTCTCTCTCTCTCTCTCTCTCTCTCTCAATAAATAAATAAATAAATAAATAAATAAATAAATAAATAAATAATATAACTACTATTGTGGGGGAGGAGATGATATCCATGGTTGCTCTGGGAAATATGGATTTTCAAGCACTGAGAACAGACTGAAGGTGGCCATTACTATGCTAACCTGAACCAGAGTATAAGAATACCCTCAGCCAGAGCAGGGGCAGTGAAGATGGAGAAAACTTAACAGATGAGGAATACTTGGGAGATCGACTCGGGATTTGGTGACTGACTAGAGGAAGGGGAAGGTGGAGAAAATGGCAAGCTTTCCTTCCCTTCATCTTTCCTTCGTAGGCTAGTGAGACACTTCACTGGTTCTTAGTAACAATAAGGAATGGAAGGAAGTTTGAAGAAGGTGGTCAAAAGGTAAAAACTCCCAGTGATAAGACATATAAATTCTGAGGATTATAGTTCATTGGTTTTGAAAAATTTTAAAAATATTTTATTCATTTTTGAAAGGGGGGAGGGGTGGAGAGACAGGGAGACACAGAATATGGAGCAGGCTCCAAGCTCTAAGCTGTCAGCGCAGAGCCTGAACCCACACACAAACCGTGAGATCACGACCAACTGACTGAGCCACCCAGGCACCCCTGAGGATTCTAGTTAAAAAGAACAAAAGAATAAAGGAGATTTTTCTATTCTGGAAGTTGTAGTGAAAAATCAAGAGTCTGGTTTTAGACATGCTTAAACTGAAATACCTATGATATATCCACATAAAGATGTCAAAATAATTGGTGGATATATTCAGGAGCGAGCTCTAGGGAGTCTTAGCATATAGATGGTATTTAAAGCATCTTAAGTGGATGAGATCACCTCATGAGAGGCAAGAGTGGGAAGAGAGTCAGAGAATGTTAAATTAAACGAAAAAATAAACTATTTTTCAATTTTTATGTTTTAGAATATAAAGATACTTTAGCTACCTATATATTACAGTATCAAACATTTGATGGTTGGAATATTAATACTTAAGCATAACTTTTTTAAAAATAACATAATTATTGCATAGCAAACTATTCAAATCTACAGACTTGAGATTGTATTATTTATAAGAAATACTGAAAGGCACCTGGGTGGCTCAGTCAGTTAAGCATCCGACTTTGGCTGAGGTCATGATCTCGCAGTTCGTGAGTTTGAGCCCTGGGTCGGGCTCTATGCTGACAGACCAGAGCCTGGAGCCTACTTCAGATTCTGTGTCTCCCTCTCTTCTCTGTCCCTCCCCCACTCATGCTCTGTCTCTGTCTCTCAAAAATAACAAATAAAAACATTTTTAAAAAATTAAGAAATATTGAGAGGGAAGAAAGGGGAGTACATTGGGCCAGCAGATTTTCATCTGCCTTTGTTAGATCTCTATCTTTAAGCTACTGGATCCATGATGGGCCCCATGTACAGTCCCTGCATAGAGTTCCGGATTGTGAACCAGTCCTTATGTACATGAAGCACAATGATCACAGTAAGACTTGGATTTGTCAGGGACGCCTATTCCTTTTCTACCTCCGTGTCTGTGCCCCATGCTGTTTTCTGAAGCTACAACATTCCAAGTCACAACACATGCTATTATTTATCTTTGGAACATCAGAATGTGTTGAAATACAAATTTCTCCATTTGGATTTTCAAATGAAAGAATTCTGCAATACAAAGTTATTCCTCAAAACAAAGAAAATTCTTCACTCTGCCATTCATCTTCATAGCATCTAACTCTCCCAATGTAATCAGTTATTAGTGAAACTGGGAAAGGCATGAATCAAAAAAGTGAGTAGAAAAATATGGGTTTCAGTGAGTTTAGAAACAATATTAATTTTCAAAGCCCAGAACAGCACTGGTAATGAAAACAGCAAGTTTAATTGCTAGCAGATTTAAATCGCTGTAAGCTGAAATTACTATTTTGACCCCAAAACTGTTTAAAGACCAAGTATTAATGCATGTTTCAGTGGGTGAGGAAAGGCTTAGGTTTTTATAAATGCCTTCTTGGGGAATTAATAACAACCAGTGTACATCCTCATCTGCTAAAATTGATTGAGGTTTATAATCAGACCTGGAGGGATTAGATGACTCACAAAATCATCAGAGCCCTTGTTAACTGAATCTCAGTGACCCTACCCTTCAGTGGAAGAGCCAAGAGCCAAGACGCAGAGAGTTTCTGTGTTGACTGCCAAAGAATTCTGAACAGAGGGTATTTTCAGGTATAAGGTATCCTACCAGTTCATTATATAATGAAAACTGGATATAAAACAATTCGAAGTCATGTGATTTACCAAAAGATATATGTTGCATATTGGTAGCCATTCTACAAATGGAATGGCAGCCATTCCTCAAATGGAATTGAAAAGCCAGAGAATGAAAGAATTGACCAAGGCACATGCATCCTAAGCAACCAGTTCTTTTAAGGGTTAAAGCCTTTTGTCAGGATTAGTTATGCTGCGGTCACACTTACTAATTTTACCCAACACATGTGCACAATAACAGAGAAACTCCACATGTTAAGAACATACAAAACTGTTATTTGAGTATGAATGTTGCCTTTGTTCTTTTCTTGAGTCCACTTACAAAGGCCTAATTAACCATAGCAGGTTTTCTTAACATTTCTGGGGTCAAGGATTCCTTTGAAAATCTTACAGGTACTCCGAATACAAGATAATTGCAGACTACATAATTAATTTCAGGGTGTTCATAAACACCCCACACCCTTCCACTGGCTGCCTAGAACCTCTATTTTAAAAGGTAAAAAGGACAGTGAGTCCCTTATACACACAGGAAGGAAAAAACATTCACAACTTGTAAGTGCTTTTCACTCCCATGAAATTGCTTACTTGACCCCCTCTCCTACTCGTCACAGTGAGCTCTATTACTTCTGACTTCTTTTCTCTTCAGCCTCAGCCTCCAGGCTTCACTTCCTACATTTTCACATCCCACACCTACAAAGCTTTATTAATTCACAAGACTTCTTCCCTACTTGAAATACTGTGATTCAGAAGCAGTTTTAAAATACACATCCTTTTGATTCTTCTCATTCACAAACTTGAGTCAGTTGATAGACAAAGTTTAGATTATAACAAGGATCACTCGACTTAGTCATATTTACTATGAAAGAAATCATCAAATCATTAACTATCAGTTTTTATCAGACTTTGTACCTGCCAGGTGGTACCACAACATCTAAGATGTGGAAGTCTTCTAGCTTATGTCATATACTTTTCAAACATTGCCAGGGCAAAGCACTTAGGGCAAGGTCATTTCTACCATTCTAGTTCTAAGAGCATGGGATTTCAAGAAGACTTATTATAATCTACGAAGTGAAAAATTTTTAATTTTTAATTATTACATATTTTCATAGATCTTAGACACTGCTCCATTACAAACAGCACTGGAAGATCAGATTAGTTGTTTCATACATTACTATCAAATATTTTTCTTGTTTGTGATCATGAATGAGAGTTAAACTCTGATTTAGGAAGTATTAAGCCAAAGCTTTTCTGCTAAAAGTCCAGAGTCTAATAGCTATATATCATACACTGTACTTTGGAAAGTACTTGTTTTATGAAGAGAAGTTATCTGTCTTTAAATGTAAATACTTGGAATACACTAATTCATTTAATATAAATAAGTAGGTGGACTTTTTTTAAACTTCAGGTATATAAATTGAATTGAATATCATCCGTGTTTCATGACACACTCTCATTACTGATCCATGCCTAGTTCGATTTACTTAGTGAAATATTTTTTAAAAATACTACTATACCCACTACCCTTGGAGGCATTTTCCCCCCTTACATAAAAAGCGCAGCCTCCCTGTATTTTATTTTTACAATAAATTCATTTTACAATTCTTTTAATTGTAATGTGTTATTGTAATCATTTTAAATTCTTGTGGTACCTTTGGTAATCTTGTCTCAGTCACCCAGACATTTACAAACAAACTCTACTCATACAAGCATGCAGCATGTTTAAAGTTCTGAAGAAACATAATCCACTTAACTATATAGAGTCATATTTTGACAACTTAATTTCTACCCTTTCCAAAAACATGAGAGCAAGCATGAGTGGAATGGGTGACAAAATCCAGTAAGTCACAAACCCCAAGACACTTCTATTCAACTCCTGGTTATAGTTAACCTGGTAGGAAAAACAAATCATCCATCTATCCATCCTGTTTCTATTTCTGTTGTAATAAAAGAGAGGAATAGGTAGGTGGGAATAAAACTATGGATGGTGGCTTTATTTTAGTTTAGAAAAGCCAATCGATATAGGATTATACAATATCCCTAGAGGACTTACCCCAGAGATAACCCAGGGCCCTCAACGCATGAGCTCTGGTTTGAGCTGGACATTCTACCAGCTTCCAACTAACTGGTCACCTAAAACCCAACTAGCATTTAAGTCCATAGATATGAATCGGTATTGGCTTGGCTATAGAAGTGTTTTACATCTCAACAGAGCTAACAAGTGAATTAAAACTACATACTTTTTAAGTAATTCTCTACTGAACAGAAACAAAACTGGACTAAGTACAATAACTGATAATGCGAGTGAATGTTTAATTTTTCAATTATTTTCTAACTTGTTATGATATAGAAACTTACTTCAGAAAGAAAGCACACTAAATGGAAATTGAAATCTCAGTCATATATAAACGAAATTCATTTTAAATCTTTTTTTTTTTAATGTTTATTTATTTTTGAGATAGAGGGAGACAGAGTGCGAGTGAGGAGGGGCATAGAGAGAGGGAGACACAGAATCCGAAACAGGCTCCGGGCTCTGAGCTGTCAGCACAGAGTCCGATGCGGGGCTCGAACCCACGAACCGTGAGATCATGACCTGAGCCGAAGCAGGACGCTTAACCGACTGAGCCACCCAGGCGCCCCAATTCATTTTAAATCTTAATTTCTGTGCAAGACATAGAGCCTTAACATGGAGATCTTAACAGGCATCATCAACTGAAGCTTTCGAGAAGCATAATACAGTATCAAGGCATGACACAGTCTGGGTTCACTAGACCAAAGAAGCAGATTTGACATGTTAGTAATGGTGGCAAATGATTACCACTTCCTTGAGACACTCTACCCTACATGAAATGAAATTACACATTTCAGGGGCGCCTGGGTGGCTCAGTCGGTTGGGCATCCGACTTCGGCTCAGGTCATGATCTCACGGTCCGTGAGTTCGAGCCCCGCGTCGGGCTCTGTGCTGACAGCTCAGAGCCTGGAGCCTGTTTCAGATTCTGTGTCTCCCTCTCTCTCTGACCCTCCCCTGTTCATGCTCTGTCTCTCTCTGTCTCACAAATAAATAAACGTTAAAAAAAATTAAAAAAAAAAAAAGAAATCACACATTTCAGGCCCAAGTAAAGTGGCCTTTACACTCACAGACATCATCGGCAAGTACTTTAAGAATACTGTCTGGCCCCGATGACACAAACAGTCATAAGAGAATTTAAAAGGCAAAGAATCTTGTATGTTTTAGACATATGGATTATGTGTACACAAAGGCCAATTAAAGAGACCTCTCCAAACAATCTTCAGAGCAAACAGAAGCTATTTCTTAAGCTTATGATGTATTGCATTACAACACATAGTTTTCAAAGTTTTAGAATTTTCCAGGTAACTACTATAAAGTATACTTTTTAACAATAGCAGATGGAACATATTGTATCCATTTCCAAGCTAAGGCAATTTGGACAAAAAGAAATTAAGGCACATTACACTAAGCCAAGTGAATGAATGACAATACTGTAGTTAACCTAGTCAGACAGAACATTGAAAGAGAATCCAGTTCACTATTTATACACTTGGCTGTGGAGGTGTGGCGGGAAGAGTTTCGTTTCAGAAAAATATTTGGTAGTTTTTGTTCAGTCACATTAAAAACATTAGAAAACCACCACTAAAACAAACTGGACTCAAATTCAACACAATGGCATGTGTTTTTCAAGCAGTAATCAACACCAAGCTATAGCACCCTTTGGTTACTAAAATCCTGGAAAGAAATCATAATTGCCCCATCTGGGAACATGGCCTTTAAGGCATGAGTACTTTAGATAGAACAGTCAATTTCTAACCCCATTTCTCCTACTGATTTTTAAATCCATTGGAAGAGAAAAAAGTAAATAAATGCTTTCACGGATAGATTTCCATCAGGTTGTTTAAGTCAATAAGTTTTAAATCAAGTTACTGAATTTAATAGAAAGTATATAGTAATAGTCTATATCAAAGTTCAAAATTTTTAGGTTGATTGTTATTAAGTGTGGGAGTGCCTGGGTGGCTCAGTCGGTTAAGCATCTGACTTCAGGTCAGGTCATGATCTCACGATTTGTGGGTTCGAGCCCTGCATCGGGCTCTGTGCTGACAGCTCAGAGCCTGGAGCCTGCTTTGGATTCTGTGTTTCCCTCTCTCTCTGACCCTCCCCTGCTTGCTCGCTCGCTCTCTCTCTCTCTCTCTCCCTCAAAAATAAATAAACATTAAAAAAAGGTTAAGTGTGGTGGGTTCCAGCTATACAGAAGTGTGCTGGGTTTCAGCAATTCCACTCTGAGGCATTTACATAAGTGATATGAAGACATACCCACACAAAGATTTGTCCAAGAATGTAGCAGCTTCATTTACAATGGCTAAAACTGGAAAAAACCCAAATAGCCATCAATAGAAAGAAGCAATAAACCAAAGTGGAGTAATTCATACAATGGAATAAGACCCAGCAGTAAAAAGAAATAAGCTATTGAACATTCAACAATATGGATGAAACCGATGGAAATTAGACTGAGCTAAAGAAGCCAGACACAAAAGAGTGCCTGCTATATGACTCTGTTTTATGAAGCTCTAGAAAATGCAGAATTGATCTATAAAAATAATTAGAACAGTAGTTGTCTTGGGGTGCCTGGGTGGTGCAGTTAGTTAAGCGTCCAGCTCTTGGTTTTGGCTCAGGTCATGATCTCCTGATTCATGGATTTGAGCCCCGCTAGGGCTCTGCACTGAGGGTGTGGAATCTGCTTGGAATTCTCTCCCTCTCCCTCTCTCTCTCCCACTCTCCCCACTCATATTCTCTAAATAAATAAGCAAACAAACAAAAAAAGAACAGTAATTGTCTCTGGATAAGGGGCAGGGATTGCCTGGGAGGTGAGCAGGAGGGAACTTTCTATGGTGATGTCAAGGTTCTATATCTTCACAGGGGTGATGATGGTTACATGGGCCTATCCATATACCAAAAATACAAAATAGTACAGTTAAGGTATGTACATTTCAATGTATGTACATCCCCCCCCAAAAAAAATCCCACATAGTGGAAATGGGTGGCAGTGTGGGTGAAACAATAACAGCAGAATTCAGTCACTGTTAAAGCTAGGAGACAGGTATGGGCTTTTTTTTAATGCTAGTCTGTTTACTTTCTATATATTTAACATTTTATAAAATAAAAAAAAGGCTAGAAATATATATCAGTGAAATGTACAATCAAAATTTTATACCATGAAAATATATCTCTCAAGAAGCTTTTTCTGTATGCAGAAGACATTTATAAAAATTCACAGAGGTGCCCTGTGTCTGTGCTTCACGTGGAGAATTTGAAATGGAGCTCATTATTTTCTCCAGCTCACCTCGTCCCCACCCCCAGCATGTCTCCCATCTAATGGACCATCAGAGTGAATATGATATGGTTTCTCAACTACCACCAGCCCCCAAATTAATTCTCCCCTGGTCTCTCAAATATTTATTTCTAACAAATACTGGTGCAGATGGAGAAATTCGAGCTGCTGCATACACTGGAGAAAACAATGGATGTGACAGACCTCGACCTCAGTCTTTATTCTCACTACTCTCTGAAGCTGGTGTTTTAGAAGTTAATGAGAAAATGAAAATTCAGTTTTTTTACATCCTGATTATTTCAATCTCATATTCAACTTCTTTAACCTTACTTCCTAATTTCTCAGCAACACAAAGAGACATAAATTTTCAAAATAACAAAATCCAGAGAATACTAATCAAGGACAATGCTTAATTTCTCTATTATGGACTGACAAGGCTCAGTCATATACCAGTCACTAACTATGCCTTATTAGATTTCCAAATTTTGCCTGTAACAAGTTCTATAGTCCCGAGAATCAGAAGCACCAGAGGCAAAGAATAAACTCAAGCTCAATCACAGCTATATAAAGGTATATAAATACCCTCCTAGGTCATAAGAGGATTATAAGTGCACTTGGGTAAAGAATCTTGAGTCCTCTTATTATGTCTTGTCAAGTATTAGTATCAAACAGTTCTCTATGGTCAGAATAAGATAAACACTGAAATTAGCTAAAGATCTAAATTTTATAACCTCTACTTACAAATATTTCTACCTAACATTCCTTTATTTTTACATATCCCCTGCTAAATTCCAGTGAAGAATTTCACAAGGAAATTAAATAGCAAACACTCAAAAGATCCTTGATGCCAGCATTTTTGTTCATTCATTCATTCATTCATTCATTCATTCAACAAATTTATCTATGCCTGTGGGCAACTGATGCTCTTCCAGGTACTAGAAATGTGTATAATAATTTAATAGCAAACAAAACAAGGTTGATGCCCTCACAGAACTTATGTTCTAGTAAGAGGAGGCAAGCTTATAAGAAGGGTTGAGGGTAATAAGTGCACGGAGAAGGATCAATACAACAGGGCATGCAGATTACTCCTTAATATAGCTGGTTAGGAAAGGCTTCTTTGTTACAGCGATGTGCAGCAAACCTGAGGAATGTGAAGTTCCAGAATTCCGGGCAGAGAAAATGGCAAGTGCAAAGGCCCTATCCCAGAGTGGCACTTGGAAAATGAAGAAACAGGGAGCCAGTGTGGCTACAGTGGAGTGAGTTAGGGTCAGAGATGTGGGAGATAGGAGGGGGAGGGGCACTGAGAGGATCTAAGCCCTCCTGGGCCATTTTCAGGGTCTGGGCATCTAGTGTGGAAGAGATGGGAAGCCACTGGAGCACTGTGAGCAGAAACAGTCCTATTTAATGTTTTTAAAAAGATCAGGAGCTGCGAGAGGAGAACAGGCAGTAGCGGAACAAAGGTTGAAACAGAAGACCAGTTCCATCCAGAGATCACAACACGCTCAGAGGAATATTTTAACTCATTTGTTTTTTGGTTGTATTTCATTATACTCCATATTCCAATAACTAAAACTGTAATCAACTGGACTGCTCTCTTGTTTGCCACTGGCTTTGGGGAGTTAGTTTTTGAGGGAAAAGCAAAAGTCAAAAGAGACTACTTTTCAGGCTCTCATTTGACCTACTAGTGATTCCTTTATTTCAGTGGACCTAACAATAGGTAAGTAAGACAAAAACTGCTAGTTTGCAAAATAACCTTTTTCAAAAATATTTTCACAAATATCAGGAAACAGATATTTTAATTTGCAGCTGCACACAAAAGTTCTCATATTATTGCAGTTTTTCATAACCTTTATCACAACATATATCATAGTAGTCAAAACCCCCTTTAACTAATTAATATTCCTGAAATAAATATATAATTTCAATAAATATATTGAAATAAAAATACGTGTCAAACCACGGAGTCCATCAACGCTTTCTCAGAATTCTGTTTTGTGGTTAGTTTGTGAAATGACCCTCATAATGAAGACAAGCTCTCAACTGTGCTTCTACATCTAATTTCTGTAAGTTTAGCAAACAGCATGTTTAACAGCCTCGCCCAAACCCTGTTGGTGGCACTTTCAGTTATAAAAAGCTAGGTAGGAAAACCATCACACAATGCACACCTTTCAGGACTTCTAGCCATGCTTGAGTGTTATTAATTGGTTTAAGAGGGTGTGAGAAACACAAGCCTTCCTGCACACTTCGGTGATTTCATCCTATGTTCCCAGCACTCTGATAAATTAAATCATCCTGTCTGTCATGAATCGCAGCTGGCATGCCTGAGTATTGCTCTTTGATGATGAGCAAGCAGTACAAAATAAGATGCTGATTCCACTCTTCAAAATCTCATTTTCAGCATTTCATAGGTTACCAAGCAGGATTTTAAAAACAAAAACAAATGTCAAAATGCAATTCACTTTGGTTCTGTGGGAACCCAGGCCCACTTGCCAAAAATATCGATAGCTTTTTTCCTTTCTAAATAGCAGGCAGCATCTACAGCAGGGAAGAGCACTGGGGTGGGGGGTGGGGAGAGGCTATTAAAATGGATAATCCAGCTTTCTGTTTACCCATCCAGCTTTAATGGGGGGAAACCAGCCAGGAACTGAGGGATTGTTAGAGCCACACAAACTAGAGTGCATTTCCTCACCCTCATGAATAGTGTCAAGAATCTGCCTCCTTAAGTTCCACTAACAAGTAAGGAGATTCCCCTCTCTGGAGGCAGGCTTTGCTGTAATCACATCACTACTGACTTATCGTATCGTTCCACCTCCCCTTTACCCTTTTCCTTCAACTACAAACTCCGATTCCATTTTGTTTTATTTCATCCTAGTATATTGAAGGCATTCTTGCAAACTGACCTAAACCATTCCTGGGCTAAGAAGAGACAGAAATAATAAAATAAATCAAGATTTCTTTCTCCAGATCTAAATTTAAATAAACCAGGCGGGGCGAGATGATGAAAAGCCGTGTGGGTGTCTATTGCAAGATTTTTCCCGTCTCTAGGAAAGAAAAGAATAAAGAACAGAATGCTAAATGGATTTGGGAACGGAGTGTGTGTGTGTGTGTGTGTGTGTGTGTGCGCGCGCGCGCGCGCGTGCAGTCATTCTTAGGGCAAAGGGAAGAATTCAGGAAGAAGGAAGAGAAAAAAAAAAAAATCAATCGAGGCAGTCATTCACCCCTACCCCCTGCCGACCCCTCCCCACCCTACTGCAGTGCTCTGCGCTTCCCAGAAAGCTCAGCACCCCAAAGGGCAGTTTCCCGAAACCAGAGCACAGCTCGAGTCCTGGACAGACAGTCTGGGGAGATCGGGGAGGTGGGGATGGGTAGGGACGAGCGATTGGAAGTGAGCCGGCCAAGGGAGAAGCGAGGAGGCCAGCGACGCCAGCTGAGATCCCCCACGGCGATGGAAAGGCAGGGCCGGGCTACCGGGACCTACCTGGAACAGTGAGGGTGGAGGATGCCCCCGGCACCTCTGGCCTCTCCTCCTCAGCCTCCTCCCGCTGCCTTTGCTGCTGCTGCTGCTGGATGAGGCTGAGGTCGGATCGGCTGAGCTCGGCTCGAGCGGCCGCGGGGACCAGCCGCGCCTTCAGCAGCACCGCGGCCAGGCCGAGCAGCAGGGTACAAGAGACGCGCCGGCTGAGCCTCGCCATGGCCGAGAGCCAGAGGGCAGCGGCGGCATATTGCGGGGCTCCCGGCGGCGACGGACGCCAGGGCTGCGGGCTCCGGCGGCGCCCGCTAGCTCGCTCCCGCTCGCGCAGTCTGCCTCGCACGCCCTCGCCGGGAGGAGGAGGCCTGGGAGGCGGAGGGGACGGGGGTGGAGGAGGAGGGGAAGTTAGCATCCTCGCGCACGTGATGCGCAGGGCGGGGCGAGCCGGGAGCGGGCGGCCGCGGCTCAGCTGTCACCGGCGGCGGAGCAGCTCGGAGGGCCGGGGCCGCGCGCAGCGCTGGGGCTTGGGGCTTGGGGCTTGGGGCCGGGCGGCGGCCTCCGAGGGGAAAGGAGCGAGAAGAGCCTTTCTGGGGGCTGATCGGCCTTCAGATCCTCCAGCCTTACGGAAACATCGGGAAATTTTGCAGAAATGGGAATAAAATTGCCCCCACCTGGCCCCAAAGTAGAGGAAAAGGTGGTGTATTGATTACTCTCCTAAAACACTTAACGCAGCACCCACCCATCAATTAGCCAGGATCTGTGGCCATTCAGGCTTTGCCGCATCACACCCATCATTGGTTATCCAAACACTTAAACTACAGTTCTACCAATTTTAACTAAACTTCCTCTTTCTGCTCAAGTGGGAATTTCTTTCTTTATTACAAAATATTCCTGATTACATTTTGTGTGATTGTAGCCTACACTTCTCGCTTACTCAAAAAACATTTATTAAATAAATGCACACTAGGTGCTTACTATGTGTCAGCATTCACTCAGGTGCTTGAAATAAGCAAGATACACTCTTGCTTGCATTCCAAGGTTCGCTACCTGTTAGGGCAGGGGAAAATACAAGCAAATTATAATCCAAGGTGGTGGTTACCACTGGAGACGTACGTGCAGAAGGTTGCACTGAGTTTGGAAGAAATTAACTATGTGGTATATGGAAGTCGGCTATGAAACACCAGAGGACCTGGGGTTTTAAGAAGAATAAGAGTTCCATTCATAGATGGGTACAACCAGGTAGTCTTAAAAACAAGGGGGCAGAGGCGCCTGGGTGGCTCAGTCTGTTAAGTGTTGGACTTCGGGTCAGGTCTTGATCTCATGGCTTGTGAGTCCGAGACCCCATCCGGCTCTGTGCTGACAGCTCAGAACCTGGAGCCTGCTTCGGATTCTGTCTCCCTCACTCTCTGCCTCTCCCCCGTTCATGCTCTGTCTCTGTCTCTCAAAAGTAAATAAACGTTAAAAAAAAATTTTTAATGGAGCACCATCTACGTGTCTGAAGCCCAGAGATGTGTAATAGTACCATGTGTTTGGAAATTTGAGCAATGATTGTGACAGAGTGGCAGTGTTTTAGATTGAAAAGGAGAGTGAAGATCAGGTCATTAAAAAAATAATAGCAGACACCTCTATAGTAATTACTGTGTCCACACACTGTTTAAGCACTTCATATGTGCTAACTCCTGTAATAACCCTCCAGATGTGCATAGGGACATTGACATACACTGCAAGTTATTACGAAGTAGTGAAAGAAATTAATCAGGGAAGGGACTTGGCACCAGTCTACCTAGCAGGATCACTTTGCTATCCGTATGAAAGTGGGATTACTGAAGGATAGATTGTAGGAGAGGAGGCCAGTTCAGAGGTGTTTCCAAAAGCCAGTGAGGAGATGCAGAAGTCTTGTGACACTGGAAAGGAGAGGAAAGGCATGGGAGATTCAGTTTTTAGGGCTAGAATCAACAGAGATAGTTGATTGGGTGGGGAAGGGAGATATGTTCGGTATGATACCCAAATTGTCAGACTGAGGATCTTGAGTGGCTGCTTATGTCATCATCAAGATTGACTGGTAATATAGGCTACAGAATAGATGATAGGCTGTGTGTTCAGCTGTGGTCTCTTTGCATTTGGAGATCTCCTAATATAATACAAATGTTATCTGATCGTGACATCATATCATTTTCCATCATAGTTGATTCAGCTGTTTCGGTTGATTGGATGTCCCTTTCCACCCTCACCATTTTTATGTGTCTTCCTCCTAATGTTTCCAACTTCCTGGAAAAAAAAACAAACTCCTTGGTAGTGGAAAATTATTCTTTGCCCAAGGGCATGAAAATAATACCTGTTTAACCACAAAGATAATAATAATAGGCATGTTATATATATTATCTCACTGTATCTTTAGAGCAATCCTATGAATTAGTTTTCATTATCCTGTTTATCAAATGGAAACACTGAAGATCAGAGAGGCTACTTACCGTCTTGCTCAAGGCTGTACTAATAATATGTGACTTTGTCTTTCTGCACTTTTTGAAGCTACATGAGCTGTTTAGTGATTTCTAGACAAAAATAAACTATGTGAGCTATGTAAGTTTTGGAAAACAGATGCCAAAGTGAGGTGCCTCACATTAAACACTATTGTTCCACCCCTGCTTTGCCCTGCCTGTGTGAGCAGGAGCTACTGGTGGGGGGCAGGGGCGGGGTGGAATGCAGGGAGCCTTTATCAGCCTCATCAAGCTGTTTTTGTTGCATTTTCTTCCAAGTTACCTCTGCTCCTGGAGAGAGGAAAGGAGAAAATGGAAATGGCTCCAAAAACCTGACTGGCAGATCAGAAAGGAAGGAAGACTGCCAGGATTTCTGTCATCTGCCTTATGGTGGCCAGATCTTCTTTAATATGTTAAAAGCTGACCTTCCAGAGGCAAAGCCACTGATTTCATGGCCCCAGTAGAGGGTGGACATCAAATCCTTCAATACTGTGGAGTGTTTAAAGAAAAGCTTTGCCTATCAAGATGGTTTTTAGAGGATTTTTAAATGTTCCAATACTCATATAGTTTATGCCTAATTTCTGCACAATATACAAAAACCATATTATCTCATGCGATCAGGGCTAGTATTTAGCGAATCAAAAAAAGTTGGTCAAGAGACAAATCAATAGATCTTAAATATGTTTTAAACTGTTTGTTTTATCTTAAAATAAGTACATTTATTTACCACTCTTTTGATATAGGGCCAAGATATTTTTTAAGTATCTAACCACAACCTAGGGTTTGAAGTCATAAACCACAATTATAATGAACCTCTATGATTTGCAGTTTGAGTTTAAGTGGAAGGAGCTCTTAAAGACTCCTGACAAGCAAGCTGAGTGCCAATTCGTTCTATTTAATTTTTTCCCAATTTTTTACAATTTTTTCACCTACTTCGTGTTAAACTTTGTTTTCATAGAAAAATACACTTTGCTCAAATTTATATTTCACCCATTCCTTAAAATACATAGCAAAAATAAGTTTCAGAAGAGACATAACTGAATTTTTGGCACACACGCAGAAAGCAAAACCAAGCAGACTTTCCGGAAGGTGAATCCTGCTAACTCCATGTGGGTTACTTGTCAGTCAGTGTGTTTTACAGAGGAATGGAAGCTGCCAACTGATGTAGGAAGTTATTTTCAAGTTCATAATCTAGGATACTGTTCATGCTTGATACAATGTAACTATTAGTGTTAGAAATTCTTCATTTTTATTTTAAAAAAATACTGCCAGAGCCATCAAAAAGCAAAGTATACTACCATACATATATTATATAATAACTTTTTACTGCCTAAGATCTGCTGGTACCTCCCAATTGCTCTTAGCATAAAGTCCATAATCCCTAATAGACTTACAAAGCCATTTGCTATCTATCCTCTGACTACCTAGGCTCATCTCTGAATATTTGCTACATAAACATACTTTGCTGTGCACACGTGCACACACACACAGACACACACACGCGCGCACACACACACAGAGCGTGTACAGAGAGAGCACCAGCGAAGAGACAAAGCATTTCTTTTACTCCCTCAAATTAGACTTATTTGAGTTGCCCCTAGACCTTCATATGTTGATTTCCTCTGCCTGGAACTCTAGTCCTTCACATCTTTAACTGGTAAGCTCCCATAGAGCCCGAAAGGTTAGTTTAGATATTCCTTCCTCCAGAATACATTTCCTAACACCCTTAGCTTTGATTAGGTGCCCCTCATATGAGCTTTCACATCACCTCATATTTCCCCTTAGAATTCTATTATTTAAAACAGATTGCTCCTAAGAAGAATAGGGTTAGATTCCTGTGAGTCTCTGGTTCACAAAATTTTTATCAACTGATCAATGCATAACTTGTTTTATGTGTGTCTTTGTTTAAAGACACCTTATTACATTTTGTTAGTTCATTAACATTGAGCTCACAGCCAATAATACTATAACTCATGCCTGAAAGAACTTTTTCTAACACATGTACTTTCTCTGTAAGAAACATCACAGCCTTCTTGGGCTTAGGAACACTAGACAGCACTTCAGCACTGTAATTAAGGGCCATTTTATTTTTTATTTATTTATTTTTTTAATATATGAAATTTATTGTCAAATTGGTTTCCATACAACACCCAGTGCTCATCCCAAAATGTTCCCTCCTCAATACCCATCACCCACCCTCCCCTCCCTCCCACCCCCCATCAATCCTCAGTTTGTTCTCAGTTTTTAACAGTCTCTTATGCTTTGGCTCTCTCCCACTCTAACCTCTTTTTTTTTTCCTTCCCCTCCCCCATGGGTTTCTGTTAAGTTTCTCAGGATCCACATAAGAGTGAAACCATATGGTATCTGTCTTTCTCTGTATGGCTTATTTCACTTAGCATCACACTCTCCAGTTCCATCCACGTTGCTACAAAGGCCATATTTCATTTTTTCTCATTGCCACGTAGTATTCCATTGTGTATATAAACCACAATTTCTTTGTCCATTCATCAGTTGATGGACATTTAGGCTTTTTCCATAATTTGGCTATTGTTGAGAGTGCTGCTATGAACATTGGGGTACAAGTGCCCCTATGCATCAGTACTCCTGTATCCCTTGGATAAATTCCTAGCAGTGCTATTGCTGGGTCATAGGGTAGATCTATTTTTAATTTTTTGAGGAACCTCCACACTGTTTTCCAGAGCAGCTGCACCAGTTTGCATTCCCACCAACAGTGCAAGAGGGTTCCAGTTTCTCCACATCCTCTCCAGCATCTATAGTCTCCTGATTTGTTCATTTTGGCCACTCTGACTGGCATGAGGTGATATCTGAGTGTGGTTTTGATTTGTATTTCCCTGATAAGGAGCGACATTGAACATCTTTTCATGTGCCTGTTGGCCATCCGGATGTCTTCTTTAGAGAAGTGTCTATTCATGTTTTCTGCCCATTTCTTCACTGGGTTATTTGTTTTTCGGGTGTGGAGTTTGGTGAGCTCTTTATAGATTTTGGATACTAGCCGTTTGTCCGATATGTCATTTGCAAATATCTTTTCCCATTCCGTTGGTTGCCTTTTAGTTTTGTTGGTTGTTTCCTTTGCTGTGCAGAAGCTTTTTATCTTCATAAGGAATTAAGGGCCATTTTAAACAACAGAATAAATAATGGAAAGTACAAAACTGAAAAAAAAATCGCACTGAGTAGACCACCAAAAGGACACATTATGAGAGCAGAAGGAAGAAGGAAGAGCATCACCTTGCTTGACTTCAGCTGGGAATGTGAATGCTGTGTAACTAAAATTTTTCACTGATCTGCACATTTCCGTGAATAACCATGAAAGTACTGATTTGGGGGTGACAAATACATTTCAGCAAACAGGCAAATTCAGAAATATGGAATCATGAATGAGGAGGAACTACTCCTGTGTGTGTGTAATCTATATAATACATTTCTTTTGGTGTAAGTAAGAAAGACTGGATAAAAGAAATTGTAGGGAAGTCAAATGATTCTGAAAAAAAGATGAACGCTATCAAGAATTAAGAAAGAGGGGCGCCTGGGTGGCGCAGTCGGTTAAGCGTCCGACTTCAGCCAGGTCACGATCTCGCGGTCCCTGAGTTCGAGCCTCGCGTCAGGCTCTGGGCTGATGGCTCAGAGCCTGGAGCCTGTTTCCGATTCTGTGTCTCCCTCTCTCTCTGCCCCTCCCTCGTTCATGCTCTGTCTCTCTCTGTCCCAAAAATAAATAAACGTTGAAAAAAAAAATTTTTTTTGAAAAAAAGAATTAAGAAAGAATCTGCCCCTGCAGTCCCAGAATCCAGGCATGCCCTAATGCAAGGCTAGCCCCCTATATACCAGGCCGACAACCTTCAGACTCAGCGTCCAGTCTAGCTCCTATGGCCCCAAATTCCAGGCCTGCTCCACTGCCTGAATGGCCCCTATGGCCCCAGTCTCTAGGCCCACCACAGCCCTAGACCAGCACCCATGCACCCAGGCTCAAGTGGACTCTGTGTCCAGGACTTCCTCCTCGATTCAGGCACCACGCTTGCCTCCATCAACATCCATCAATATCCAGAAATCAGTTGTGATACACCACAATAACAAAATGAAGGATAAAAGTTTAATAATTTAAAAGTTCTCAATAGTTTCAGAAAAGGCATTTGACAAAACTTAACACCCTTTCATGATAAAAAACATTCTCAACAAATCAGATTGAAGAAATGTACCTCAACATGAAGGCAGATATGACAAGACCACAGCTAACATCATGCTCAATAGTGAAAACTGAGGAGTACTGGGGTGGCTCAGTCGGTGGAGCATCCGACTTTGGCTCAGGTCATGACCTCACAGTTTGTGGGTTTCAAGCTCTGCTTTAGGCTCTGTGCTGATAGCTCGGAGCCTGGACCCTGCTTCAGATTCTGTGTCTCCATCTCTCTCTGCCACTCCCCAGCTCGTGCTCTCGCTCTCTCTCTCTCTCTCTCTCAAAAGTAAATAAACTTAAAAAAATGTTTTTTAAAAAGAGTGAAAACTGAAAGCTTTTCCTCCAAGATCAGGAAAAAAAACAAAGATTCCCACTGTTATCACTTTTAATAAATATAGTACTAGAAGTTCTAGCCAAAGCAAATAGAGAAGAAAAAGAGATAAAAAGCATCCAAGCCATAGAGGAAGAAGTAAAATTGTTTGCAGATGACATGATCTTATATATAGAAAATCCTTAAGACTCCATCAAAACTATTAGGACTATTAACAAATTTAGTAAGGTTGTAGGATACTAAATTAACATACAAAAATCAGTTGCATTTCTATACACTAATAATGCATGATTCAAAAAAGAAATTAAGAAAACAATTCCCTTTACAATAGCATCAAAAACAAAAGCAAACAAAAAAACTTTAGGAATAAATTTAACCAAGGAGGTGAAAGACCTGTACACTGAAAACTGTAAAACACTGATAAAAGAAATTAAGACACAGAATTAATGAATAGAAATCCCTTGTTCATGAATTGAAAAAAATAATATTGTTAAAATGTCCAACTCCCTACAGCCATCTATAATTCAATGCAATACCTATCAAAATTCTAGTGGCATTTTTCACAGAAATAGAAAAAAATAAGACAACATAAATAAAAGGCATCCAAATTGGCAAGGAGGAGGTCAAACTTTCACTCTTAGCAGATGACATGCTACTCTATGTGGAAAACCCAAAAGACTCCATTGAAAAATTGTAGAATTGATCCATGATTTCAGTGAAATAGCAGGATATAAATCAATGTACAGAAATCGGTCACATTTCTATACACCAATAATGAAGCAGCAGAAAGAGAAATCAAGGAATCGATCCCATTTACAATTGCACCAAAAACCATGAAATACCTCGGAATAAGCTTAAACAAAGAGGTAAAAAATCTATACGCTGAAAACCATAGGAACCTTATGACAAAAATTGAAAACGACACAAAAAAATGGAAAAAACAATCCATGTTCATGGATTGAAAGAACAAATATTGTTAAAATGTTGATACTACCCAAAGCAATCTACATATCCAATGCAACTCCTATCAAAATAACACCAGTATTCTTCACAGAGCTAGAACAAACAATCCTAAAATCTGTATGGAACCAGAAAAGACCCTGAATAGCCAAAGCAATCCTGAAAAGGAAAACCAAAGCTGGAGGCATCACAATTCAAACTTCAAGCTTTATTAAAAGTTATAATCATCAAGACAATATGGTACTGGCACAAAAACAGAAACATAGGTCAATGGAACAGAATAGAGAACCCAGAAATGAACCCACATGTATATGGTCAACTGATCTTTGACAAAGAAGGAAAGAATATCCAATGGAAAAAAGACAGACCCTTTAGCAAATGGTGTTGGGAAAACTGGACAGTGACATGCAGAAGAATGAATCTGGACCCTTTCTTATTCCATACATAAAAATAAACCCAAAATGGATGAAAGACCTAAATATAAGACAAGAAACAATCAAAATCCTAGAGGAGGAGAACACAGGCAACAACCTATTTGACCTTGGCCACAACAACTTCTTACTTGACATGTCTCCAGAGGCAAGGGAAACAAAAGCAAAAATGAACTATTGGGACCTCATCAAGATAAAAAGCTTCTGCTCAGCGAAGGAAACAATCAGCAAAACTAAAAGTCAACCGACAGAATGGGAGAAGATATTTGCAAACGACATATCAGATAAAGGGTTAGTATCCAAAATCTATAAAGAACTTAACAAACTCAACACCCTAAAAACAAATAATCCATGAAGACATAGGCAAAAGACATGAATAAACACTTTTCCAAAGAAGACATCCAGATGGCAAACAGACACATGAAAAAATGCTCAACATCACTCATCATCAGGGAAATACAAATCAAAACCACAATGAGATACCACCTCACACCTGTCAGAATGGCTAAAATTAACAACTCAGGCAACAACAGATGTTGGTGAGGATGCAGAGAAAGAGGAACACTTTTGCACTGCTGGTGGGAATGCAAACTGGTGTAGCCACTGTGGAAAACATTATGGAGGTTCCTCAAAAACATAAAATTAGGACTACCCTACGATCCAGCAATTGCACTACTAGGTATATATACAAAGGCTACAGGTGTGCTGTTTTGGAGGGGCACATTGCCTCAATGTTTATAGCAGCACTATTGACAATAACCAAAGTATTGAAAGAGCCCAAATATCCATCAATGGGTGAATGGATAAAGAAAATGTGGTGTATATATATATATATATATATACACACACATATATATACATATATATATACATATATATACACACACATATATATACATATATATATACATATATATATATATATACACACACATATATACATATATATGTGTGTGTATATATATATATATATATACACACACACACACAATGGAGTATTACTCGGCAATCAAAAAAAATGAAATCTTGCCATTTGCAACAACGTGAATAGAACTTGAGTGTATTATGCTAAGCAAAATAAGTCAGAGAAAGACAAATGTCATATGATTTCACTCATATGAGGAACTTAAAATACAAAACAGATGAACATAAGGGAAGGGAAACAAAAATAATATAAAAATAGAGAGGGAGACAAACCATAAGATACTCTTAAACACGGAGAACAAACTGAGGGTTGCTGGCAGGATGTTGGGTGGAGGGAAGGGCCAAAGGGGTGAGGGGCATGAAGGAGGACACTTGTTGGGCTGAGCACTGACTGTTATATGTAAGTGATGAATCACTAAATTCTATTCCTGAAATTGTTATTACACTCTATGTTAACTAACTTGGATTTAAATTAAAAATAAAAATGAATAAGCAAGTAAAATTTAGAAAAAGAAATAGAAAAAATAATCCTATAATTCATATGGAACCACAAAAGAATGTGAATTAGCCAAAACAATCCTGAGGGGGAGAAAAAAAAAAAGCTGGAGACATTACATTGCCTGATTTCAAAATGTGCTATGAAGCTATAGTAGTCAGAACAGCACAGAACTGGTGTAAAAAGAGACATATGGATGAATGAAACAGAATAAAGAGCCCAGATATAACTCTAGACATTTATGGTCAACTAATCTTTGACAAATTGCCAAGAACACAACAATGGAGAAGGACAGTTTCTTCAAAAAATGGTATTGGGGAAATTAGTTATCCACATATAAAAGAATGAAATCACACCCTTATCTCATTCAATAAATAAAAATCAACTCAAAATAGGCTAAAGACTTAACTGTAATACCTGAAACTATACAACTACTTGAAGAAAACAAAGGGGAACACTTCTTGATATTAATCTTGTCAATGATTTTGCACATGACTCCAGAAGCACCATCATTAGGAGCAGAAAAGAGTGAGACTACATCATTCGTAAAAGCTTCTGCACAACAAAGGAAACAACCAACAGAGACAACCTATGGAATGGGAGAAAATATTTACAAACCATACATCTTATAAGGAATTTAAGCAACTCAATCACAAGAAAACAAATAAACCAATTTTAAAATCGGCAAGTAGAATAGAGAGCCCAGGAATAAACCCAAGCAAAAACTATTTATGACAAAGAGGCAAAAATATACAATGGGGAAATGACAGTCTCTTCAATAAACGGTGCTGGGAGAACTGAACAGCCACATGCAAAAGGAATGAAACAACTACTATTTTACACCAAATACAAAAAATAACTCAAAATGGATTAAAGGCCTGAGGAGCAGCTGGCTGGCTCAGTAGGCGAAGCATACAACTCCTGACCTCGGGGTTGTGAGTTCAAGCCCCACATTGGGTGTAGAGATTCCTTAAAAATAAAATCTAAAAAAAAAAAAAATGGATTAAAAACATGAGTGGAAGATTTAAGCTATAAACTTTTAGAAGAAAACATAAGCAATAAACTCCTTGACATCCACCTTGACAGTGAGTTCTTATATTTATTTATTTTTCTCTAGAATTTTTTACTTTTGTACATTTGCCTAATTATTAATTTCCCATAATAGACTCTTAAAGACAGTGAGTTCTTAGATCAGACTCTAAAAGCAAAGGCGACAAAAGCAAAAACAAAGAAGTGCAACTACATCAAATTAAAGAACATCAGCATAACAAAGGAAACCATCAGCAAAGGAAACCATCAGCAAGCCAGGGCATCTGGGTGGCTCAGTCAGTTAAGTGTCCGACTTCAGCTCAGGTCACGATGTCAGTGGTTTGTGGGTTCCAGCCCCGCGTGGGGCTCTGGGTTGACAGCTCAGAGCCTGGAGCTTGGAGCCTGCTTCAGATTCTCTGTCTCCCTCTCTGTCTCTCTCTCTGCCCCTCCCCTGCTTGTGCTCTGTCTCCTTCTCTCAAAAATAAATAAACATTAAAAAAATTTTTTTTCAAAAAAAATGAAAAGGCAATCCATGGAATGGGAGAAAATATTTGTAAATAATATATCTGACAAGAGGTTAATATCCAAAATATATAAAGGACTCACACAACTGGGCAATCCGATTAAAAACTGGTCAAAGGACTTTGGTGGGCATCTGATTGGTTCAGTCAGTTAACCATTCGACTTTTGGTTTTGACTAAGGTCATGACCTCATAGTTCATGAGATTGAGCCCCAAGTCTGGCTCCGTGCTGAGAGCATGGAACCTATTTGGGATTCTCTCTCCCCCTCTCTCTCCGCCCCTCTCTCTCTCTGCCCCTCTCTGTTCATGCTCCCTTTCTCTCTCTCTAAATAGCTAAGCTTATTTTTTAAATAAACTTTTTTTTTTAATTTTTTTTCAACATTTATTTATTTTTGGGACAGAGAGAGACAGAGCATGAACGGGTGAGAGGCAGAGAGAGAGGGAGACACAGAATCGGAAACAGGCTCCAGGCTCTGAGCCATCAGCCCAGAGCCCGACGCGGGGCTCGAACTCAGGGACCGCGAGATCATGACCTGGCTGAAGTCGGACGCTTAACCGACTGCGCCACCCAGGCGCCCCTAAATAAACTTTTTTAAAAAATTGGGCAGAGGACCTGAAATAGACATTTTTCCAAAGAAGACATGCCAATGGTCAACAGACACATGAAAAGATGCTCAACATCACTCATCATCAGGGAAATGCAAATCAAAACCACAATGAGATACCACCTCACTCACACCTGTTACAATGACCAGAATCCAAAAACAAGAAATAACAAATGTCGATGAAGATGTGGAGAAAAGGGAACCCTTGAGTCCTGTGGTGGGAATGTAACTCTCCAGCAAGGAAAACAGTATGGAGGTTCTTCAAATAATAAAAAATATAAATTCCATACAATTTATCAATTCTTCTTCTGGATATTTATCCAAAGAAAATGAATAAACTAATTTAAAAAGATATCTGTACTCTCATGTTCTTTGAAGCGATTTTTTAAATAGCTAAGATATAAAAACAACATAAGTGTCCTTCAGTGGATGAATGGACAAAGAAAATGTGTTACACAGACAGACAGACACACACACACCCACACACACACACTGGAATATTATTTAGCCGCAAAAAAGAATGAAATCTTGCCATTAGTGACAACATGGATGGAATTGAGGGCATTATGCTAAATGAAATAAGTCACACAGAGAAAAAAAAATACCTATGATCTCGTTTATATGTGAAATTAAACAACAACAATAACAACAAACCAAGCTCAGATACAGAGAATGGATCGGTGGTTTGCCAGAGGCAGGGAGTGAAGGGTGGGAGAAATAGGCAAAGGGTGTCAAAAGTTATAAACCTCCAGTTATAAAATAAATAAGATACAATGTGCAACATGGTAACTAATATGAAATGCTGTATTGTATAATTAAAAGTTGCTGAAGAGACCTTAAAAGTCCTTAAAATATATATATTATGTAAGTAAAATATATATATTTATGTAAGTAAAATATATAATATTTATGTAAATTATATATATATATACATATATATATATAGTAGCTGTGTATGGTGACAGAAGTTAACTAGACTTAGCGTGATCATTTTGAATATATACAAATATCCAATCATTATATTTTACACCTGAAACTAATATAATGTTAAATGTTAATTACACCATAATTAAAAAAATATATTTTTGAATGTTTATTTATTTTTGAGAGAGAGAGAGAGAGAAGGGCAGAGAGGGAGACACAGAATCTGAAGCAGGCTCCAGGCTCTGAAATGTCAGCACAGATGACTTCTTTGTAGAAATTGACACACTGATTCTAAAATTCATATGAAATTGCATGGGACCGCATATAGCCAAAACAATCTTGAAAAATAAGAACAAAGTAGATGGCCCTCGCTGGTATCCCAGCTGGCTACTTCTCTGTAAAAAGCACAGATTTGGCCACAGCTAAGAAGGGTTTGCATAAACTTAATGGGATACTTCTCCAGGAGCCACACTTGCAAAACGTTTTAAACTAAACTATGCCACTTATGGGAAATAACCAGATAATAGCCCTGAGTACTCCCTTTTTTGAGGGCGGAGGGCTGACTCCAGATGTTGATTTTGGCAAGTTGTATGTATATGGTTGACTGTCAACATCTGCCCCTCCTGTTGAGGAGGCAAGGTGGTTTTGGACCAGGCAGGCAGGTGTGACTAAGGGTTTTGGTTTTATGGAATTCACAGATGAACAGGAACAGAAGCAAACCCTGATAGAATGCCAGGAAGCAGTGAGACTGGGGTCTAAACCAGTGCTTTTGAGCATGGCAATGGCTAAAGTGAGCCATATGAAGCCAGTGGAATATAATCAGATGTGTCTTCATAGCTGTAGCCAGTGTTACTAGCAGTACCAGAATTACCATGCCTAGTGGAGCTATGACCAGAGAACACAGGCAACAACAGCTATAGTTACTCCCAATATGGCTACACCCAGAGCACCACACAGACCTATGAAGAAGTTGGAGATAGTGCACTGAATGATCCCTCGCCATAGCTGGATGTGACTAAGGCCAACAAGGAGTTCATGGAGCAGAGGAAGGAGCTGTATGATGCACTAATGAACTGTCACTGGCAACCTCTGTACATAGTGTCTTCAGAGACCCCCCCCACCCATGACACAGCCAAGACAAAGGAATAGCCAGAATGAATTATGTGAGGGAGAAGACAGAATATTTTGCTTATTTATTTTATTTTTTTTTCTTCCAAGATTTTATTTAAATTCAAGTTAGTTAACATATAGTGTAGTACTGGTTTCAGGAGCAGAATTTAGTGATTCATCACTTATATATAACACCCAGTGCTCTTCCCAACAAGTGCCCTTCTTAATGCCCATCACCCATTTTAGCCCATCCCCCCATCCACCTCCTCTCCAGCCAACCCTCAGTTTGTTCTCTGTAGTTATGAGTCTCTCATGGCTTGCCTTCCTCTCTGTTTTTATCTTATTTTAATTTTCCTTCCCTTCCCCTATGTTCATCTCTTGTGTTTCTTAAATTCCACATAGGAGTGAAATCATATGGTATTTGTCTTTCTCTGGTTTATTTCATTTAGCATAATGCACTCTAGTTCCATCCACATCACTGTAAAAGGCAAGATTTCATTGTTTTGATGGCTGAGTAATATATATATATATATCACTTCTTTATCCATTCATCAGTCGATGAACATTTGGGCTCTTTCCATAATTTGGCTGTTGTTAATAGTGTGGCTATATATGTTAGGGTGTATATGCCCCTTCAAATCAGTATTTTTGTATCCTTTAGATAAATGCCTACTAGTACAATTGCTGGATCATAGGGTAGTTCTAGTTTCAACTTTCTGAGGAACCTCCATATTGTTTTTCCAGAGTGACTGTACCAGTTTGCATTTCTATCAACATTGTTAAGAGTGTTCCCCTTCCTTCTCATCCTCACCAACATCTGTTGTTTCCTGAGTTGTTAATTTTAGTCATTCTGATGGGTGTGAAATGGTATCTCATTGTGGTTTTGATTTGTATTTCCCTGATATTGAGTGAAGTTGAGCATTTTTTCATATGTCTGTTGGCCTTTTGTATGTTTTCTTTGGAGAAATGTCTGTTTATGTCTTCTGTCCATTTCTTCTTAACTGGATTATTTTTTTTTGGTGTTGAGTTTAAGAAGTTCTTTATAAATTCTGGATACTAACCCCTTATCTGATATGTCATTTACAAATATCTTCTCCTGTTCCCTAAGGTGTTTTTTAGTTTTGTTGATTGTTTCCTTTGCTGTGCAGAAGCTTTTTATTTTGATGAAGTCCCAATAGTTCATGTTTGCTTGTGTTTACTAGACGTGTCTAGTAAGAAGTTGCTACAGCCAAGGTCGAATAAGTTGTTTCTGTGTTCTCCTCTAGGAATTTTGATGGTTTCCTGTCTCACATTTCAGTCATTCCTCCATTTTAAGTTTATTTTTGTGTATGTTGTAAAAAAGTGGTTCAGTTTCATTTCTCTGCATGTCGCCATCCAGTTTTCCCAACACCATTTATTGAAGAGACTTTTTTCCATTGGATATTCTTTCCTGCTTTGTCAAAGATTAGTTGTAGATGTGGATTCATTTCTGGGTCTTCCATTCTGTTCCATTATTCTATGTGACTGTTTTTGTGTCAGTACCAAACCGTCTCAATGACTATAGACTTTTAAAATAGTTTGAAGTCCGGATGACTACACGTTTGCTGTTCTTTCTCAAGATTGCTTTGGCTATTCAGGGTCTTTTCTGGTTCCATACAAATTTTAGAATTGTTTGTCCTAGCTCTGTGAAGAATGCTGGTGATATTTTGATAGGGATTGCATTAAATGTGTAGGTTGCTTTGGGTGGTATAGACATTTTAACAATATTTGTTCTTCCAATCCGTGAGCATAGAATGTCTTTCCTTTTCTTTGTGTCATCTTCAATCTCCTTCATAAGTGTTCTACCATTTTCAGAGTACAGATCTTTTACTTCTTTGGTTAGGTTTATTCCTAGGTATCTTATGGTTTTTGGTGCAATTATAAATGGGATCAATTCTTTGATTCAGAAAGAATCCTTGGGTACCTGGGTGGCTCAGTCAGTTAAGTGTCCGACTCTTGGTTTCAGCTCAGGTCATGATCTCACGGTTCATTAGTTTGAGACCTACATCTGGCTCTATGCTAACAGCACGGAGCCTGCTTGAGATTCTCTCTGTTTCTCTCTCTGCTCCTCTCTTGCTCACTTATGCATGTGATCTCTCTCTCTCAACATAAATAAATAAACTTTTAAAAATTTTTAGTTAAAAAAGACAGAATTCCTTTTAAACAAATTATTGCAAGAAATTTTACTTTTGGAAATATGATTTTTAAGATATAGTAATCGACTATTTCCTTACATTATGAATATTCCTGCAATACTGCTGTCTTCATTTGATGGTGAACCATTTCATTTGAGTTTTAAAACCAAGGGACCAACTGTTGAAGAGGGCTGAACAAGGTTAACATTTGTATTTCTTTCAACAAAAATCATTTACTCAATAGGTCTATCCACACTCCTGGAGATAAGGACAGTTTGGGATTATTAACCAAAGCGGATCATATGATTCAAACAGTTACTAAATCCCAGTTTTAGAGGTCTTTTTAGGTAACAGGCATGTAAGTCACTGAGATTATAGTCAGAATATGTAGATTACCTGCTGTAGGTCAAAGAGTAGGCAATTTCATCTACGGCATTTCAGGTAACACTCTCCACCCAACAAAGTTTTCCCAAGTCTGGTGGCTAGGTAGAAGAGAATTCATTAGCCATTCTAGCTGGGATGGCCCAATGTGTGGTAGGAAGTGATGGAGCCAGATAAATATAGACCAAAGTCTTAAGATATGGAGTTTGTTAAAAGACCGGGTCCAGATTTTCAAAAGCCTGCATTGTTTTAGGGGCAAACCTGTTGAAGAGCATTACCAGGCCATCTATGTGAAAGCGCTCCAAACTTGACCTTAATTATATAAATTCCATTAAATAGGTATACATTTTTAAAAAAGAGAACCCAGGAAACTAGGACTTTATGGTTTGGAAAATTGTCAACATATCTAGATTGCAAAAGATGCAAAAATTAAGAGATTCACTGTGAAAAGAGTTTGCAGTAAGGAGAACAAAGAGATTGTGCAAACTTCTGCTAGTATCTCAGAAAGTTTTCTTTGAAGAGATTAAGCATGTGACTCATTGATCCCCTCAAACATCTCAAAAGTAGCCAAAAATAGAGATAGGATCATCCAGCGAAGATATGTAGAGTAGCATCTGGTATGATGGAGTGAGTCTTCTTGATGTACACAGGAGATCCACAAGGTTCTTGAAAATTTTACATCAGCAGAAACACTGCCAGATTTGTCTAAAAGGGCTGAAGTTCAGAGTGAAAAAACATATGGGGCCCACAAAGTGTTCCCAGCAGAAATAGGCTGTTAACAATACAGTACTCAGCTGCAAACGTGCTACATTTCATGGTGGTGGTTGGAGGGTGGGGCAGGGGACGGTAAGGACCACTCAGGGTGTCGGGGCCATGAGCCACAGAGAACTATTCACAGACTTTGAAACCAAATGGAGTTTCCCAGCTGGATTTTTAAGTTGCTTGGGACCAGTGACTTCTTGTTTTTCCTTCTAGTTTTTTTCTTTTTTGAACCAAAATATCTCTGTTAGATGCTTGTTCCACCATGATATGTTGGGAACAGATAACTTTATTTCCTTAGTTTCACAGGCCCACACATAGGGAGAAATTGTATCCCAGGATGGACCATAACTCAAGCCTCATTCATACCTAATTTAGATGATTTAGATGACAAGATTCCGGACATTCAGGCTAATGAGATTAAGGAGGGATTGGGGACTTTGAGTTGCTGCTGTGCCAGTTTGGCTTTGGGTGACTTTGAGATGGGTTTAATGTATTTTGCATGTGAGACTGAAGTAAATCTTTGAGGGCCAGAGGTGGACTCTTGTAGACATAATGCAGCACTCCTTCCCACCACCCACGAAAGATGTCCGTGGCCTAATCCCTGGATGCTGTGTATATATTGCCCTTCATGGCAGAAGGGCTTCACAGTAATTTAAAGCTAATTTATTGTCTAGGGCGTGATAAAGGATTGATGTTCATCCAATGACCAAGATTGCATAGACCTATGAGAGGATACGGAGTGGGTAGGGTGAAGAACTGGATTTGGAAAATTAGAGGTGAGAAGAAGAGACCATCTCTCCCATGGTGTGCAAACCAGATTCACAGGTCTGTTATTGAACCACTGCTATACTGCATGCAGCTGCTTTACGGTTCTCTCGAGAGACTAGGACTGTCCAATGGGAATAAGGTGAAATTAGTTACTGCTATGTCATGTCTGTTACTAGGAGTCACTGAGTACCTGTGAGATGATTGAGAAAAGAGGTTCATTTTTTGCTAGTAATTTAACACCACTTGGTGGTGAAATGCTTGGCTTTGGTTCAGGGGTAAAGTCAAAATCAAAAAGTCAAAGCCAAAATTGGTATTACTACAAAGTAGGAAATTTGCATATTCTTTAATAAACTCTTCCCTTTCGTTCCCTCACTAAAGTACACTGAGAAGTTCAAACTCATTTACTTGTCTTCTAATTAGGTGATAATATCTCTGAATTTTGAAGGTGTTTGTGTCACTTTTAATCTCAAAAACAACTTTAACTGCACTGTTCAAAGATGAGAAAATTTATAAACCATCAACTTTTTATCTCTTATGGGAAATTTAACACGTATCCTACACAAGATCAAGAATAATTTCTATTACCCAGGTGGAGACCATAATTCTCCAAATTAAGTACTAATAATTATATACAGCATTTAGTACTTTTTATGAATAACTTTGTAGTAACTAATTAATATTCTAACTACAAAATTGGCTAAAAAGTAATCCCTAAAGATCCCATTTTGATACCCTAATTTCTGAGAACTGGAACAGAAGAACTTTGAAAGAAATTAGGGGTTTTTTTTTTGTTTTTGTTTTTTTTTTTTTTTAGTAACATGAAGGTAAATTACTGAGTAAAGCTCAATTCCAAAATCTAAATGCTCCTTTTATTAAAACAACACCAATATATGTTTGTTACTTTTCAGAAAATAGGGCTGATAAGGGAAGTGAAGCAGGGTGCAAAAGGAAATCTAACCATATAACTCTCTAGGCAATTCAGAACAGTTGAGAAAGTGATAAAAATATTACTTGGAAAAGTATTGGTGTTGCACCAACTAGTATGCAGGCATCTCAGCCTATTCACTAAATAGTAACAAATCTATTTGTAAATGGTGACTAGTAATCTAGGCATTGTGGCACAGCAGAAAGCATACGGAACTAGGAGTTTGAATATATAAACTGTAGCCCCAATCCTGCCAGTAAAAATTTGGACATGAAATCAACTCTGGGCATCGTTAACAGTACGAAAGGGTGAGGTAAACCCACTCCAACTTGTGATGTTTAGCTGTTTGACCATGATGCACATAGTGGTTTTTTTGTGATTGTACTATTTGGGGTTCATTGAGCTTCCAGACTGTAGGTTGCTACGTTTCATCAAATTTGGCAACTTTTTGGTTTCAAGTTAGTCTACCCCATTTGCTCTCCTGACTCCTTTTCTTTTATGCCTAGATTGACTCACGGGTCGGGAAGGCTATTTATTTTGTAATCCCTCCTCCCACCCACTGTCCACCTGCAGTGCTTCAGTTTAGATGAATCCTATTCATCTCCAAATTCAAGGAGTCTTTCTTCTCTTTTGTCCACTTTTAATCCTCCTGATTAAAAAATCCCCCTGAAATTCTGATTTCAGATATTGCATTTTTTAGTCCTAAGATTTCCACTTGAATCTCTCGTTAATTTCCAAATCTATTTTGAAATGCCCATAAACTTTTACATTTTTCTAGAGTCTTTAACGTATTTTTTATAGTTATTTAGTCATGTCTGCTAAACTGTTTGTGGGTCTCTTTCTACTGACCCATTTTTTTTTTCCTTCAAACCATGGGTACATTTTCCTTTCTTCTCATTTACACACACATGTGACATTGCAGATAAGACATGGCAGTCTTTATAGGTTATCTTCCTCTCAAAGAAACTGCCTAAATGAGCAAATAACTCACAAGTGAGTCACCTCAAATTTGTGGAAGCTTGATTTTTATGCTTTGTTAGGGTCAGCCATTGGCTTTGCTCTTCCTCCTAGGGCCAGTTAATCAATCTTGGGATGTAGTATTTATTCCTAAGGCATAGGAGTTTTCAATGGAAAGAATGGGTGTTTCAAAGCTCCTGTCACTGGGTAAGACATGAACTCCAATCTTGTTTCTCCTACAGCGGACAGAGCTAAAATAACTGTGCAGCTCTTTCAACCTTTTGTTTGCTGTTTCCTTTTGGGCTCCTTGGAGTTTCACTAGAGGAGGGTCAGAGTCAGGGTCGGAAAAGGATTTGAAGCATGGCTCTTTCTTTTCCTGGATTTCCCCCTGCACCTTTTAGCCATGATGGCAATACCATAATTGCAGGAAATGAGAGGGCCCTTTTCTGCTTGCATTCTACCCACACAACAGAAAGTAACTTCCAGGAAAAAGGTGGTTCCCCACTTTAAGAGTCAAATCCCCTTCACTTTCTGCCAGCATTTGGTAACTTCAGTGTTTTCAAAAAGTTTTTTTTTTCCTTTTTCCTTTGTTCATCGTTTACCATTATTATCTGATAAAAGCCACCCTGCCATTATTGGAATTTGAAACCCATTTTAAATGTTCAATGTCTATGATTCTGTGATCTGTAATAGGTGTCTTTTAACATTCAGTTCCTTTTGCTCTTCTGTGTTACTTTTCTTCAAATAAATAGCACTCTTAAGAATTCAGACTTTTAGAGATGTACCTCTTTGACGTCATCTTTTTAGTGCATTATTACTGGCTTATGTGATTAAAAAACAAAACATCACAGAAGGAAAATATAAAGTCCATACACAAAAGTGGCACCATATGCTCAAGTTTATTGAACAGACACAAGTTACACATTGGAAACTAAGCAGAACACTGTACCAGTTTTCACTAACTCAAATCAAGTCAGCAAATGACAAATTTTAGAAGACGCTCATTTTATGTCTCACCCAATGTGGGTGATCATAAGAGAAGCTTAACAAAGAAAATTACATTCTATGTTATTAGATAGCAAGTTAATTTGATATACATAGCTTCCAAGTTACTTTGAGATATTTCAAAGAATTTCAAAACCAGTAGGGAATAGCTCATGCCCAGCTTGAAATAAAATGTAGAATGTACCTTTTAGGGGTAAATAACTTCATTTGTATATCCATAGCAGAATCACTCCTTCCTACTAATCAAAAAATTACTGAGTCTCTATTTAGATTAGGTTTACTAAATTAACAATGACTCTGAAATTATCTAGGTTTGGTTACATTGTTATATTGCACTTGAGATCAATAATTCAAAAATCCAGGACTTGGTACCTCTCCCAAGAAGTTCATTATCTATCAGAAATTACAATGAAATATACACATATACGCATGCTACATGTCCATAGGTTCGCTGTTCAACCTAGCCTACCAACAAGTTAAAAGGGATACTCTCCAAAAACCAGAGCGTTAAGTTATTTCAGTGGCCATTTTTGATCCTTTATTCAATTTCTGAATTTTACATTTTTTAATTTACCAAACTACCCCATATACACACTACCTAAGAGCACTTACAAAGTGGCATTAAGATCGGCAATGGTCCTACACATGTATTCCAAGAATGACTTATTCTTCTCCAAGCTTGGTGTTACACTCTGCAACACAGAAATCTCTATCAACTTACAGATCGTTTGCTTTATAAAAAGCAGCTGAGGAATTACATACTGTACTTCTGCCACTTACATCTCTCTTAGGGTCATCATTAACCATCAAAAATCGTCCACAGTCCTCTTAAGGAAGCCATTATAGTAAGTATAGTCTCTTTTCCTAACACTTTAATTTTCTCTTTATATGAAGTATTGATGAGAATTTACTATGAAGTAGTAGTTTCATAACACAGGTAAAATTGTGGCACTAATGTTTTAATTGTTTTACACTTCAGAATTATTAAGAAATGTATCAGAATTATTACCATAATAATTCAGCACAAGAAAAAGGGAAAGGGGAAAAAAGGAAAGGGGAAAATAAAAAAGGAAAGAATGTCCCCCACGCAAATGTTTCTCAAAGTATCAGTTCTAAAATAAATGCCTAAATAAGAAATTAACAACAGTATCAATATTTCTCACCAATATGAAATGCTTTAAATATCCTCTACCTCACTCATGTTTTTAAAAACTGATCAGATTATAAAAAGTTTACACTCAAGATGGAAATCACAAACATAGCAGTATTTAAAATGTTTGCAAATTAAAACGGCTTTCATAGAACTATTGTTTGACAATTCACATGCTGCTTTAGGGTAAAAAGAATCCCAACATTTTCCCAAACATTTTCCTCGAAGAGTAAGCTTCCCGATTATACTTCTACCATGTGTTTGTAAAGATATACATTTTCATTTTTTAAAATACTATTGCTTAAAACTACAATTCATAAAGGGAATTTAAAACATCATACTTCCAACAACATCCTTCAAACTCCCATACAAGATTATACCTTGAGAAAGAGACCATAAAAGGAACAGAATGTGCAAAAGTAAACAGTAACATTTTTTTTTTTTTTAGAGTGAATTTCTATCCAACATATACTTTCAGGGATGACTATTATAAGGTGGGAAAACAGGTAAAGTGAAAGTTGTCACAGACCAACTTAGTGACTGGTGGCAGACCCTAGGATAAAAATATTTTTTTTCTTAAAAAACTTTAGACTTACTGGCAATAAAAATACTTACTGAATATGACTATGACCTTTTAAGCTACTAATGAAATCTATACTACAAAACCTATTAATTTTGAAATTCATTAAAGCTAAATACAGGGTCTTGTCATGTTCTAACATATATAACTCACGTACCTCTGTTTTATGAATATATTCTGGCTTAGCCACTTGTGTAGGGAATTGAACACAAGATAGGGCAAAGTAAACCTCAATTATATTTAAAGCATAGAAAAATATTCAATTATTTAAGGGAAATATTTATCGTTGCCTAATGAAGACAGCAGTTAAAAACTTATTAAACTCACAATTTCTAAAGCACAACATGATGTAATTGCACAAAATAGGTAAAATTAAGAGTCATTCCCAGACCTTGAGGAACCGTGAATAAAGCACATATTCCTCTAGAAGAAATCATCACCCTAGAGGCATATAAAACTATAACATGCCACCTGTGCAGCTTTTATATAAAAATTCCTAGAAAAGTAATTTAGGTTAATAAAACTATAAAAGTTTTAAAAGGCGCCCAATAACTTGAATTGCTTATAAAAGTAACTTTTAGAAGTCATTTCGATAGCGGAGACTGCTTTTACCCGTGATACCTTGCTTACATAAGGTAGTATCCACAGGAGTAGAATCATGCTGTTGCTAAAAGCGAACTAGTAAACTACTTTAAGAATTTCAACTCCAAGCGTTTCTCACGGGGTTGGGAGTTTAGATGCAGGTTCCTGCAAACTGTAAAAATCCCTCATTAATCTCAACCTATTCTTAGTAACAGTTTGGGAAATATAAGGAAAAATACATATATAGGAAGAAAATAAATTAATCCCAACTAAAAATTCTTGCTCTAAAAGCGTACCATTAATAAGTAACTCTACCAGAGAACTACAAACAGAATCTTATAATTTAAATGCTTTCTTTTGTTGTTGCATTGTAAATATCCAGGCATATACACTGGAACACATGTACTTTGGAAAGGATTCCCAACTGCATATGGCTTTAAGCATCATTAGATCAGGGACAATTAAACTATTACACAAAAGAGGCATTTTTGATTATAAACTTTTTAGTATAGATTGGCTTAAAGGATCTGAAATAGAACCTAAACTTCAACAAATTCAAATGTACTGAAATAGACTGTGGAATAAAACAAAAATAAAAATGTAATAGCATCTACCCAACTGTCATATTAAAATACTACACTTTTGCTATTCCAGGAAAGAATTTTGATGGATCTGCTTTTTTTTTTATTAAAGTTTATCATGTAGGTTTAATATTTTAAAATCCAAGTTCATGCAGTTATAAAGTTAGAAGCTTAAAAACTCAACTGTAGTGTAATGTATATTAACATTAAGTTCCTGCACAAAAGATGTGGATCCGAAGGTCCAAATATGGATTGCTTTGAAACAACAAAAACAACAACAAACAAAACCCAACATACAAAATCAGAAATAGTAATTGTAGGAGGTACTACTTTGTATAAAGTGGTAACTCAGGCACTACCTGTCTTATGTACACAGAAGAAGAACTATCACTTGAAATTTTATTAAATACCTAAAAAACACAAGTCAGTGGATGTGCATTAAATGTATGTCTGAACTTAATTATTAGAAAAAGGTTGACAAATATTGCTCTTGTTTTGTGGTTAATACCAACAGGCACCATCAGCAGTACAGTCTTGGAATTTTATTCCTTGTGAAGGAAACTGAAACCTATGATGAAGGTGGTAATTCTCATGGGTCAGGATGTAGCATAACTTAAAAATCACAGTTAAGTTTCTGAGTTTCCTTCACCATTTTCATGAGGTTGAAGCTGTTCCCTTTCTTGCTCTTCCTGAGGTGGCCGGACACGTTTAAAAAAGCCCATCTGTCAGTTGAGGAAAAACTAACATTACTGCCACATCAGTGAAGAATATTACAAGTATTCTGAGTGACTATATTATCACCAAGAAAACTTAAATGGCACGTCGTACAACTTCCTTAAGATATGCGGTGCTCCTCTCAACAATAGCCAAATTATGGAAAGAGCCTAAATGTCCATCAACTGATGAATGGATAAAGAAATTGTGGTTTATATACACAATGGAGTACTACGTGGCAATGAGAAAGAATGAAATATGGCCTTTTGTATCAATGTGGATGGAACTGGAGAGTGTTATGCTAAGTGAAATAAGTCATACAGAGAAAGACAGATACCATATGTTTTCACTCTTATGTGGATCCTGAGAAACTTAACAGAAACCCATGGGGGAGGGGAAGGGAAAAAAAAAAAAAAAGAGGTTAGAATGGGAGAGGTTAGAGTGGGAGAGAGCCAAAGCATAAGAGACTCTTAAAAAACTGAGAACAAACTGAGGGTTGATGGGTGGAAGGGGGGGAGGGTGGGTGATGGGTATTGAGGAGGGCACCTTTTGGGATGAGCACTGGGTGTTGTATGGAAACCAATTTGACAATAAATTTCATATATTGAAAAAAAAAAAAAGATATGCGGTGCTCCTTATGTATCATTAAAGTTCCTTCTCTATTCTTCCTTCTTTCCCTTCTCCCTTGCCCTTTTCTTCTGCTTCTCCCCGCTCCTGCTCTTCCTAAGTCCATTACTTACCCTGTACATTACAAACACCAAAACAGCCAGCAACAGCAATCCTGCTAACACTGCTAAAATGATCACCCACACAGGCACGGGCATGGGTGCGGGCTGAATGCCCCACGTGACGTTAGTGGTAACCTGGTGGGGGCAAAAAGGTTTTGAGTTTTAAAAATAATTCACCGAATCATTCAACAAATGTCTAAATGCCTACTACATCTTATTTTAATGATACTCACATTATTTTCTTTTGTTGTATATGATAATTTGTGATTGATTACATATTTGGTATCAATAGCATGCACATACACACATAAAATTCCCAACAACAGGTTAACTTCAGAAGTGATAAAGTGATTTTTAAATAGTTAAATCCATCTTTGATATATTAGTCCCATTTTTTCATCCTTAAATTAAAGATCTTTATAATCTTTAGCCTTCACCTATTATAGTTAATTTCCGACTTTCTAACTTTGTGGGGAAAAATTCCCCAAATTTCCACCCATGAGATTTGTATAAGCTAAGAATCTCTTACACAGGACAAGATGCTAAAGTAAAAGGTCGACCTTTAATATTCTGGGGTGAGGGAGTAAAATAATATTTAACTAGGTTATAGACCTATCAACCAACTTTTAAATCACCAAAACAGTGAAGGGGCCAATATTTAAAATAAAATAAAAAATATCTATGGCATTGGACTGGGTGTACTTATTGCATTTCCCCAAATCGGTGACTTACTAATGTGGAGTTGAAGATATCCTCAATTGGAAGGTTCTTATAAGGAAACTCAATGACATTAAAAGAAGCAGATGACTTCAGAGAGTATGAATGATTCTGGTTTTCTTTCTGTATGGAAATAACAATGAAATGATTTCCTAGATGGGAGGCCTTTTTCATGTCTTTGAGAAAATGGATAAGCTGGCTGAATGCTGCACCTGTCCACTTACATTCATAAAGGTCTCAGTCCACAGCAGGGACTTTACATACAGGATTGCACTCTTTCCTCTGTCTAGTCGTCCAACCTGGCAGACAATCTTCAAGCACTCAGCAATTCCACAGCCCTGCCAAAACAAATTCTTTACTTATAAAAAAATGTCTATCATTTCTTCAGCATATGAAAATTGGACATTTTAGTTGTTTTATGTGAAAGCCAAAGAGATGATCCAGATTCTTTTGCATTATAAGAAAAATGTTTAAAATGCATAGGCTAATAGTGGAGTCTATGAATGCTTTTGCTAAAAGGGGTTGGTTTAAGGGATGCCTGGGTGGCTTAGTCAGTTAAGCGACCAACTCTTGATTTCAGCTCAGGTCATGATCTCATGGTTTGTGAGTCTGAGCCCTGCATCGGTTTCTGCGCTGACAGCATGGAGCCTGCTTGGGATTCTCCCTCTCCCTCTCTGTCTGTTCCTCCCCTGCTCCTTCTCGCTCTCTCTCTCCTTCTCAAAAATAAATAATAAACAAACAAACACAAACAAACAAATACAGGGGTTGGTTTTAATGCGATGTGGTATAAAAGGATAAGACCTACAATATTAAAATATATATTTTTATGGCTAGTATTCAACATCCTTTAGGTAAACCCAGAGCATGATCATTTTAGAAAGACATGAAAATCAGATTAACAATACACCTGTAGAAAAGAAAAAGAAACAGAATGAATCTTGAGCAGCTCTTCCACGTTTCTGCTACATTCCGTGTTTTTATCAGTAACTTGAAGGCAGGCAGTCAAAGATAGCAAATATTCACCACCTTCCATGTGCTGGTCAAATTGCATTAGACATGTCACACGCATAGTCACAACGCTACCCAGCAAGTGAACTTGCAGTCTATGACAAGGAATAGCTTCTTTGACCTGAGGAAGGGCATCCGTGAAAAGCCTGTAACTCACATCACAATGGGGAAAGAACAAATGCTTTCCCCTGAAGGTGACAAATAAGACAACAATGCCCACTCATTGACACTTTTATGAAAGTTGTTCAAGAGGTTCTAGCCAGTATAATTAAGCAAGAAAACAATCAAATAAAAGTCATCCAAATTGGAAAAAAAGAAGTAAACCTCTCTCTTTTCAAGATGACAGGATCTTGTATACAGAAAACACTAAAGAATTGACAATAAAACGATTATAGCTAATAAACAAGTACAGAAAAAGAACAGAATACAAGATTGACAAACAATTAAGTTGCATTTCTATATACTGGTAATGAAAAATCTTAAAATGAAATGAAGAAAACAATTTTATTCAAAAGACAATCCCAAAAGAATAAAATGCACAAAAGTAATTTAACCAGGAAAGTGCAACACTTAAACACTTACAAGTACAAAGTATTTTTGAGAGAAATTAAACACTTAACTAAATGGAAAGATATCTCATGTCCAAGAACTGAGAGACTTAATATTATTAACATGGCAATACTCCTATATTGATACAGATCCAATAAAATTGCTATCAAAATTCCAACTACCTTTTCTGTAGAAATGATCAAACTGATCTTAAAATTCATATGGAATTATAGAGGACCCTACATAGCTAAAACAATCTTGAAAAAGAAGAAAATGTTGGAGGGCTCACACTTTCCAATTTCAAAACTTACTGAAGAGCTATAATAAACAATTTGGTACCGGCATAAGAATATGTATACAGACCAATATTAAGAGTCGAGAGTATAAAATTTAGAAAACCAAAAAACTTAGGTGTAAATTTTCAGGATGTCAGGTTTGGCAATGGTTTCTTGACTGTGACAGCAAAAGTACAGGTAATAAAAGAAGAAAGACTTGACAAATCTGAACTTCTTCAAATTTGAATACTTTTCACATCACTGGGATACTATCAAGAAAGTGAAAAGACAACTAACAGAACGAGAAAATATGTGCAATAACAGCTCTGAAAAGGGAAGTATCCTGAATATATAACGAACTCTTCATGACCTAACAACAAAGGCAAACAACCCAATTTAAAAATGGGCAAAGGATTTGAATAGACATCTCTAAAAAGAAGATATACAACAGAAAAGATGTTAGACATCATTAGCGATTATTGGGAAGTACAAATAAAACCACGATGAGATACCACTTCACATTGACAAGGATGACCATAAACAAACAAACAAAAAAAATTAAGGCAATAGTAAGTGATGGCAACCATGGAGAAGAAAAATTCATGTTGCTGGTTGCGAATGTAAAATGGCACAATGACTTTGGAAAAGTTTGGTAGTTTCTGAAAAGTTAAACAGAGTCCCCATATGACCCAGTAATGGCATCTCTAGATTTATTCCCAAGAGAACTAAAAATATATGTTCACACAAAAATGTGTACAAGAATGTGCACAATGGCACTATTCAAAATAAACAAAAGGTAGAAATAATCTAAATGTTCATCAACTAAGGAGGAAACAAACAAAATGCCATATACCCACAGAATGGAGTATTATTCAGGCATAAAAAATGACTGAAGTATTACTGCATGCTGTACCATGGCGAACCTTAAAAACATTATGCTGAGTCAAAGAAGCCAGACACCAAGGCCACATATTTTACGACTGTCCAGAACAGACAAATCTTTAGACACAGAAAGCAGATTAGTGGTTTCCAGAGACTGATAGCAGGGAAGAATACGTAGTGACTGTATAATGGGTACAGTATTTCTTTCTGAAAGTGATGAAAATATTCTGGAATTAGATAATGGTGGTGGTTGCACAATGTTCTGAGTATACCAAAAATCACTCCGTTGCATACTTTAAAATGGTTAAAATGGTGACTTTTATGTAAGTTTTATCATAAAGTTTTTTAATGTCCTTCTGTAGGAGGATAGAACACACAGGATCAAAAGTAGGGTGGGGGTTAAAAGTAATTTCTATTTCACATGGGTTGGTCAGGGAAGTCCTGTCATAATCTGATATTTAAAGACATAGAAGGAGATGGGGAAATAAGCCACAGGGAAATCTGGACAAGGAGCATTCCAGGAAGATGGGAGAACAATTTTCAAAGCTTGGATGTAGAAACATGCTTGGGATGTCTATTCAATGAAAAGCAAGGTAGCAAAAACAGGAGGTAGAGAATAAGGAGAGGAAATGCAAATAGCAAGGTAGAAGGGCCTACATTTTGTTGGGCCTAAAGGCTTTGCATGCTCAGGCTTCCTCTCTGACTTAGCTGGGAAGGCACTGGAGTAACATGACCTGATCTCCATTTAAAAGGATCACTATGGCTCCTGTGTGGCTAACTGTAGTGGGGAAAAAGGCAGAAATATGGAGTCCAGCTAGAGATTTAGCAACAGTCCACGTGAGACACAAAGGTGGGCTGGGTGAGGCTGTGGCAGAGGTAAAGTTGCTGAGAAGGGACCAAATTCAGGGTCTTTTGAAAACAGATACTGAGGGGTGCCTGGGTGGCGCAGTCGGCTAAGCGTCCGACTTCAGCCAGGTCACGATCTCGCAGTCCGTGAGTTCGAGCCCCGCGTCAGGGTCTGGGCTGATGGCTCGGAGCCTGGAGCCTGTTTCCGATTCTGTGTCTCCCTCTCTCTCTGCCCCTCCCCCGTTCATGCTCTGTCTCTCTCTGTCCCAAAAATAAAAAATAAATAAATAAATAAAAAATGTTGAGAAAGATTCTTACTAAATATTTAAGAGAAATTCCAGTAGGCAGTTGGATAATGGAGCTTGGAGTTCAATGCATAGGATCAGCTTCGAAATGTAAATCAAAGTCATCCAGAGATAGTATTTATAGCCACGAGAGTGAATAACATCTCTCGTATAGCACTATCTGATTTGAACTTCCTACAATGATAGAAATGAGCAGTAATGGACATATCTCTACTTCCCAAAGTAGAGTAAAATGTGGCTGATGTCTATAATATTAGCACAGATCTAATCAATGAATACATGCAGAGCAGGCAAGAAATTTGAGGTGTGAGCCCTGGAATACTCTACAGAGGTAAAGGTCTGGAAACAGAGATTAGGAAGTAGCCAGTTGATGTAAGTGAAGTATTAAGAGAGTAGAGTCCTAGAAGAGAATGAGGAGTGTTTCACAAAGGAGGAAGTGACAAATTATGCCAAAAGCCACTGAACAGTTGAGGCGGATGAGAACTAAGAAGAACTATGGAATTTGCTGATATAAAAGTAACTGGTGTTCGCTAATGAACATAAACACTATACCAGGTTCTCTGCTAGTGGATGGTTTGAAGATCTGTTAAACTTCAAAAATTTAAATGATTAGCCTTTATAACCTTATAGTCATTACACTGGCTGACTCAACAAAAGTTAATCATAGCGCTAATTATTCTTGTAATATATTTTTGTTGATGCCTCCTGGGTTCTTCTTCCAATATTGCATGAAAGCCTCCGAGATCAGGATGAGGTCAAGAAGGAGGTCAGTTAAAGGAGTAAGCCAGAAAAATAAGCTGGAACATGAAATATTTTTATTAAGCAATTTATAAAGATAGATCATTTGAAGAAACTCTGGTGTTAGTTTGAATAGGAACATGGAAAGTAAGAGGAGTGAATAGTATAAAAATATATGTAGTTCTTCCAAGCACAGCTGTTGTTATTTTTGAAATGTTCTTTGGCATCAGTTCTATAATCACATATTTTTAAATGTTTAAAGTGCTTGTTGTTGAAATGGCGCTTACCAAAGTGTGAACATCTCCTTCGCTGAGGGTGAGATCCCGCTTAGTGATGAGATGGTTCCGGTCACCTTGCCCAGCAATTGTGTCATTCTTTTCAGTTTGTGAACTTGAGATCTAGGGTTACAGAGAAACTGGTAGTACATAATATTGGAAAACATTCTGCACTGACATTTTGGCATAAACTGCTACATGTGATTAAAACATGATGACTGAAAATGTGGCATGACAAATTCACCAGTTAATATATGGTGGAAAGTAAGCACAAAGAATAAAGATCAGAGATTCCCTAATATGTGGGAAAACGTTATCTCCACCGAGCAGTGATTTTCTCCCTTGCACAGCTAGAGGGGAAACTGATAAGACACATTGAAACAGCCTGAAATGTCACGGTACATATCTGTGATAAGTGTCAATCATGAGTATATATTTTTTTGTTCTGTTTTCTAGTTAAGAAAAGAGCCAGGTTAAGTAAAATGTTAGATCTTTCTCCAAAGACAAAAATTTCAACAACAAAACACCCCTGACACAATATTGTATGTGGATAAACCACAGTGTAATGGAACCACAGTCAAATTAGGTCACTACATAAATAGATGACTCATTAGGACTTCACAGAGGAATGAATCAATCCTTTCTCATTATACAAATAAACAATTTAATCCTTAGTATACTGGTTATGAAGTAAATTATTTCTGTAGAGTAGGTGTGTGTATTAAAATGGTTGTTTTATTTCATGCATTTCTTTCACAGATTTAGAAAGGAAAGCTTTAAATATCATCATAATAAAGAGTTGCTATTAAGCACATTACCTTAATTCTCAAAGGGTTGATCTCCATATCTGAAGTACAGTTCATAGGTCCATCAATATCATATTGAAGGATGTATAACAGAGTGTTATTGTTGTATTTGTAAGGCCACTGAAGATTTAGCATTGCCTTGCTGAATGAACTTGGACCATTGTTTCTCAGCTAATGGGGAAAAGAAAATGTAAATACTTTGAGCAAAAATCAATTCCGTAATCCCCCTCCTACATCAACCTTAGGAATCATTAGTGATAGGATTTGAATAACGGCAGAGTTTCCAGTTATTCTGACGTTACAACATGATCATTACGAGGCAAAGGAGATCAAACTCAACATTTATCTCTAGTGTAGTGCAGTATGTGTCAGAATGAAAATATAAACAAAAGAGGAACGTATGGAAAAGTTTTTGATGAAAGATGGCATAGAAAATCTTGATGATCTGCTACAGGCACTTTCAATTTTTAGGTAGAGCTGCAAACCGTCCATATGCAAATACTCAGCAATGACCTAACGGCTGTTATTCAAGTAGAACTAATTGGTTTTGGACAACAATTTGTATGAAGTGCATTCTTTAATCACTTGAAGCTACTTGTCTTAAAAAGAGGAACTTCATGGGCGCCTGGGTGGCGCAGTCGGTTAAGCGTCCGACTTCAGCCAGGTCACGATCTCGCGGTCCGTGAGTTCGAGCCCCGCGTCGGGCTCTGGGCTGATGGCTCGGAGCCTGGAGCCTGTTTCCGATTCTGTGTCTCCCTCTCTCTCTGCCCCTCCCCCGTTCATGCTCTGTCTCTCTCTGTCCCAAAAATAAATAAACTTTAAAAAAAAAAATTTAAAATAAAAAGAGGAACTTCTGAATAGGGAAAAAATTCAAATAAATCTCTGGTACATCCTTAAACTATGCAGAGTTTACATAAACACTAAACAAACTTGTTTTGTTTTGTTTTGTTTTAACAAGTTGCCCATCTGTTCTTCTCTTTAAAGGCTCTCCACCAGGTACCAGTTAAAGTCAACAACCGCAAACCTCATAGATGTGCTGAACAACTGGCCCAACATCTTCTTCAGTCTCCGGATTCTCCTTATGCTCCCAGTTTGGAATTGGAAGAAAGATATGATCGGGACTTGAAACTCTAAACAATGACCAAAGAAAACCTACCATGAATACCAAAATGATATGGTCAGTTCATTTTCAAAAGTACCCTGTATCCACACGAATAAAATCAGAATTAAAAATATATATATATTTAAAAGGAAGAAAAAGCTATATGTATGTGAGCACGCACATCCACCTACACATAAACTTCTCTGTATTGAATCTAATGTAACAGGTGTATTGATAAGTCAATCTGCATGAAAGTTCAATACACTTATTTTGTGCCTGCTGTTGCCATGTCTGATTTATTTCCAGAGGGTTACCAAGTAAATATTTGGAGCTTTGGAATAATACAGCTAGGTCCTTCTTTCTACAGAAGCTCCAGCTCTAGTAAAAATATCATGAAATATGAGTGCTACTCCCCAAAAGAAGTTACTGGGCCTACTAGTTGCTTTTTAAAAGTAACTGCATTTTAAAGCAGTTTAGGGGCACCTGGGTGGCTAAGTCACTTAAGTGTCTGACTTCAGCTCAGGTCATGATCCCACAGTTCGGGGGTTTGAGCCTCGCATAGGGCTCTGTGCTGAGAGCTCAGAGCCAGGAGCCTTCTTCAGATTCTGTGTCTCTCACTCTCTCTGCCCCTCCCCTGCTGTGCTCTGTCTCTCTCTCTCTCTCAAAAAATAAATAAACATAAAAAAAAATTTAAGGCAGTTTAAATCTCACAAGAATGTGACACTCAACTTGGTAATCATACTGACCCTCTTATCTCAACAGCAGCTAAGACAGCGAGGTCAACCTTGTAAGATACAACTGGGCTTACTTTGTCAAAGAGATTGGAGCTGAAAAAGAAAAAAAATATATATTTAGGCCTGAACTGAGCATAATTTTCATCTAAGACGTACAGGGGCAAATGCAGTGAAACTAAAAATGAACAAATTAAAAGTAAGAAAGAAAAAAACGTACAAAAATAATTTTCATTAGCATTTAATTCCAAAAAGATGATCAAATTTTACTTCTTTTACTTTTGTTTCACAAGCTCAAAACTAACAAAATTATTCTTGTGATAGGAATATTTATTTAAAAAAATGGTATAGTCAAGTACGGGAATTTTAGCCAGTTTTATTCCATAACATTTAGAATATCTTACATAATATATTTATGACAAAGAGTATTTCCTCAATAGTTAATATGAACTGAAAACAAGTTGTTTTCATACCTTTGGATTTGTAAATCAAATTTCACAGAAGTATCCATCTCTGATTGCTGGTGTACATTGAAACGAAGACCAGCTAGGAGCTGGAGGGGGAGGAAGGGATAGTAACGTTAATCAAAACAATGTCTCATCAGTGAAATTTAAATTCCAGTGTCCAAATCAACGAGTTTTTCTAAAATAGGGTTTTTCTGAGCTTATAATAAAACTGAAAGTACTCTAACAAAGATAATTAAATCTGATCTTCTATTAAATCTTTTATTTCATATACATGGGCCAATCCACAAAGGAGCCTATTAAACAATTATTAACATAATTCTATCTCCTCATAATACCTGATATTAACTTCATAAAAATGCCAAAGTAAATATCTGTTGATTCAATGAAAATACACTGATTTGGTGACAGGAAGTTAACAACTGAACTTGTAATGGATCAGGAAGCAAGCAGTGAATGGGTTTTAAAGAGCAAGGAAACCTGGCCACCACAGGCATGAGGGGCAGGGCCGGACCCAGAATTTCCCCACCTCTCTCACAACTCCATTGCAACCATTATCCTAAGTTTCGCAGGGGGGAAGCTGTTACCTTAAAGAAAACAACGGGGCTAATAAGGTAAGAGAAAGCAGACTTCTTAGGGAATCATTTATCATACATAAAAGCAAGACTGGGGACTTCCATCAAGCTGCCTTTCACTTTACAAAGCCTGACGCTGGCCACCTGAAATAACCTGAACTTATCCACACTGGATGAGCTGTGAGTGAGAAGGCCAGAGAGCGTGAGAACATAGAAAAATAAACAACACAGAAAGCACAGAAATAAACATAGAAAGATAAGCAAAGAAAAATAAAAAGCATTTCACTTGTTAAACATCATTATATACATGTGGAAAAATGCAACTCAGGGTACTTTGTTCAAGGCGTCTTCCCTAAGAGACCATATATTTAGAAATAATAATGACTTTTTTAAATTTTTTTTTTTCAACGTTTATTTATTTTTGGGACAGAGAGAGACAGAGCATGAACGGGGGAGGGGCAGAGAGAGAGGGAGACACAGAATCGGAAACAGGCTCCAGGCTCTGAGCCATCAGCCCAGAGCCTGACGCGGGGCTCGAACCCTCGGACCGCAAGATAGTGACCTGGCTGAAGTCGGACGCTTAACCAACTGCGCCACCCAGGCGCCCCTGAAAGCACTCACTTTTAATAGTGACAGTACATAGTGACATGAGAACATAGAAAAATAAACAACACAGAAAGCACAGAAATAAACATAGAAAGATAAGCAAAGAAAAATAAAAAGCATTTCACTTGTTAAACATCATTATATACATGTGGAAAAATGCAACTCAGGGTACTTTGTTCAAGGCGTCTTCCCTAAGAGACCATATATTTAGAAATAATAATGACTTTTTTAAATTTTTTTTTTTCAACGTTTATTTATTTTTGGGACAGAGAGAGACAGAGCACGAATGGGGGAGGGACAGAGAGAGAGGGAGACACAGAATCGGAAACAGGCTCCAGGCTCTGAGCCATCAGCCCAGAGCCCGATGCGGGGCTCGAACTCACTGACCGCGAGATCGTGACCTGGCTGAAGTCGGACGCTTAACCGACTGCGCCACCCAGGCGCCCCAATAATAATGACTTTTAATGTTAAATATTCTTAAAGAAATGTGGAACTTTTATTGAAATATATTTGACATATAACATTGTGTAAATGTAAGGTGTACAACATGTTGACTTGATACATTTATAAACTGTAATATGATTGCCACTGTAGCTATAGTTAGCATCTCTCCGTGTCCCATAATTCCCATTCCTATTTTATGGTTATAAGGATCTAGTCTCTTAGCAAGGTTGATGATTATAATACAATATTGGGTTTTTTGGTGTGTTTTTTTTTTAATGTTTATTTATTTTTGAGAAAGAGAGTGAGTACACGAGTTGGGGAGGGACAGAGAGAGGGAGACAGAGGACTGGAAGCAAGCTCTGCACTGACAGCAGAGAGCCCCATGCGGGGCTCGAACTCATGAACCTGAAAGATCAAGACCTGAGCCAAAGTTGGACACTTAACTGACTGAGCCACCCAGCATTGTTTATACAATATTGTTTATATTCGCTATGCTGTGCATTAGATCTCTAAGACTTATTTACCACTAGTTGCAAGTCTGTACCCTTAAACAATATCTCTCCTGTTAGATGTTGTTTAAGGATAAATGTGGAATATGTAGCCCCATATTGTCAGAGATCTCAAATTACCAAAGTCTTCGTGCTATTAAAGTAAATCCTATTGAAAAAGTAACATGAAGTACATTCCCATTTTCCTTTGATAAGAATTCTACAAGACACATTTTTGTTTACTTTTTAGAGCATTTGGGAAGCGACCCATTGAGCGCATCTTTTCAAGCTCCTGGGCTCCCTTCTCTACCACTTCAAGGGGAGCCCGATCCAACACTACGGGCCTCTTTGATTCTATTCAGTTCAAAGATATAGGCTTCCAAATTCATGAGATAATTCTATCTCACGTAATAATGACAGTCTTAGTATTTGTCAGAGTAGGTCTAAAGATTCGTTAGGTTATGGGGGTGCCTGAGTGGCTCAGTCTGTTAAGCATCCGACTTCAGCTCAAGTCATGATCTGACAGTTCATGAGTTTGAGCCCCGCATCGGGCTCTGGGCTGACAGCTCAGAGCCTGGAGCCTGCTTCAGATTTTGTGTCTCCCTCTGTCTGCCCCTCCGTTGCTTGCACTCTGTCTCTCGCATTGTCTCAAAAATAAATAAACATTTAAAAAAAAAAATTAAAGATCCGTTAGGTTAAAATACCAGAGTTACAATTTGAGTCCTTAGTTATTAACCCATGTTCTCATCCATTTAGCAAACTGAAGGCACTGTAAACACGGCTTACTGACTACAGTGTAGCAGCACAATTCATTATTTTATTATCTTACTCAAAACCCGACAAAACTCTGCTAATCATTACATTCTAAATCAAAACCAATTTAAAGATATTATTCTGAAATATTTATTAAAAATTTACTATGAACAAACCCATAGAAAATTTTGCCATTTTCTTTAAAGGAAAATAAAATCCATTTAGCTAAATCATCTTACTTGAGTTCCAGCCTTCATTGGGTTCCCAAGGTCACATACCACCTGGCGGGTTTGGTTTTCTGTTTTAAATGCACAGGAAAGTCTAGCTAAGGCCTTTGATAGGTCAAAGGAAAAAAAAAGAAAAAGATTGGAAAGGTTATAAATTAATGACCAAAACAAACAACAAAAGAAGCAGAAGCCATAGACTATGAAGTTCCTAGATGACATCATACAATTGGATAGTTAAGTTTCTTGTTTCAAAAATATATCCATTTGAGCAAATGGGGGGTGGGTATTGTGTACAATTGCCACAGATGAATGTAAAGATGTTTCTGAAGGATCCCTAGAGGATTTAGATACATAACCTTATTATCCCTAACAAATTATTTGATGAACAGTCTTAGACACTTTATCTATCTGACCTTGTTTCAGGCATTTCGCTAGCAATTCTAAAAATGTCCTATCAGTGCAAAGTATTGGGCTTGAAAGGAATTATGTAAGACAGGCACTCTATTGCCTAGCAATGTAGCCTTAAGTAGAATGGCTAGGCTCGTACTACACTAAATAGGGGAGTAACTTATTAATGTTAATGAGACCTATGAGTGCATTTCGATTTTTAAAGAGGCAGTCTGCTTACTTCACTATTACGGACAACCCCGATGAAATCAGCCTGGGGTGGGATGGAAACGATGAGCTCAGCTTCATAGGCACCTTCTCCTTGATTCTGAGCCTTAACAATCAATGTCAGAGGATTGTCGTCTCCAATATAGATCTTCTTTTGATCACTACAAGTTAATACAAATATAGACAATGAAAAAAGACTGCACGGGGAGAATATGATTGTTCCAAGAAACAAGAGAAACACAAGACAGCACTGACATGTTCAACAGTGTCTCAAGATATTTTAAGACTCTTTCACAGCTCAATAGGAAACTGGAAATAGCACATTGGGTGCAAATCCAATGCTTCTCTCAGTAAAAGAAAGCATTAATGTCACTAGCATCTTGCTATCAGTCATATCTATTACTGAGGTAACTTTGTATCTCTTTGTAGTACTTTTTAATTCCCTGATTTTTTTTTCCTTAAAAGCTGAATAAGGGCCACTTGGATGGCTCAGTCAGCTAAGCATCCAATTCTTGATCTCCACCCAGGTCATGATCTCACGGTTCATGAGGTTGAACCCTGTGTTGGGCCTGAGCTGACAGCACAAAGCCTGTCTGGGATTCTCTTCCTCTCTCTCTGCCCCTCCTCAGCTCACTCACACACACTCTCTCAAAATAAATAAACTTTATAAATAAATAAATAAATAAATAAATAAATAAAGCCGAATTAATCACTGTCATGATTCTCACAATATTCTTTAAAATTTTGGGGCGCCTGGGTGGCTCAGTCGGTTAAACGTCCGACTTCGGCTCAGGTCGTGATCTCGCGGTCCGTGAGTTCGAGCCCCGCGTCGGGCTCTGTGCTGACAGCTCAGAGCCTGGAGCCTGTTTCAGATTCTGTGTCTCCCTCTCTCTGACCCTCCCCCGTTCATGCTCTGTCTCTCTCTGTCTCAAAAATAAATAAACATTAAAAAAAAATAAAAAAAAATAAAATTTATATATCATTGGGGTGCCTGGGTGGTTCATTCAGTTGGCCATCTGACTTCTGCTCAGGTCATGATCTCATAGCTTATGGGTTCGAGCCCTGCATCAGGCTCTGTGCTGACGGCTCAGGGCCTGGAGCTGCTTCAGATTACGTGTCTCCCTCTCTCTCTGCCCCTCTCCCACTTGCACTCTGTCTCTCTCAAAAATAAACATTAAAAAATTAAAATATAATAATAAAAAAATAAAATTTATATATCATTTAAAATACTAATCAGAGGGGCATCTGGGTGGCTCAGTTGGTTGAGCATCTGACTTCGGCTCAGGTAGATCTCATGGTTCATGAGTTCGAACCCCGCATCAATTGGGCTCACTGCTGTCAGTGCAGAGCCTCCTCAGATCCTCTGTCCTCCTCTCTCTCTACCCCTCCCCTGCTCACATTCTCACTCTCTTTCTCTCTCTCTCTCAAAAATAAAATAAAACTTTTTTTAATGTTTGTTTACTTTTGAGAGAGATACACAGAGTGCAAGTGGGGGAGGGGCAGAGAGAGGGAAGGAGATACAGAATCTGAAACAGGCTCCAGGCTCTGAGCTGTCAGTATGAACTGAGAGATCATGACCTGAGTTGAAGTCAGATGCTTAACCTACTGAGCCACCCAGGTGCCCCCAATATAAAATAAAACATTTAGAAATGTAATAGTAATTTTTTTTACTAATAATCAGAATCCTTTAGTTAACAGGGTATTTACAATGAAATATATCTTTAAGAAGATATACTGCTACCTTGTAACACTTCTCATGCTGAATGGAAATACATCTGTCAACCAAGGCAAGTAGTGAAAACAGTGCATATCTTTTTAAAGTTCAATACTGATAGTTTTACTATTAAAGAAAATCATGAATTACCTTTCAACATAACTAGTTCATGTTAAAATATAGAATAGGATATTCTATATTTGGATGGAAGAGTGTGTTCTTCCATTTAAATTTCTTGTTAGGCTCTTTATTGTTTGGAGTAACACTTACCTATCTACAGAAACTTCCAACTTGGGTTTGCAGACATTGTCTTCCCCACAGTCAAGCAAAATATGGGCCTAGAAAAAAGCATTTTATTTTTTCTATGTGAAAAAACACCAATACAGGATACATCTGCAGTGTAGATCAATATACGTGGATGTATGTGAATATACACATACACACATATATTTATATACACTCATCAAGTTATTTGCATAAAAGGTGTCATGGCTGCTTATTTTTAAACAGGTCGGTGTAGGTAGTCAAAAATGAAAAAGAAGAAAAACATTCATAGGATATAATACAATTAGTTGTAACCTTTCAGTTCTATCTCAACTTAAGCTGTTATGGTGTGGGAATGAAGTGTCGTGTAGAGAGAAAGTAACAGTCAAGAAGTGAGGATTCAAAAAAATGAGAAAGAAATGAAGATTCAGCGTGAACCTGCTGCTACTAAGTAACTTGTGTGATCGTGGGCAAAACAAATTTCCCTTTTAGAACTTCTTGTTGCAGACTATGCCTCTGCCAGCATCCTGGAAATATGGGGGCAGAGTGTCAGAATAAGGAGCTACGGGTGCATGGCAGCAATTCTGACAGGCAGATCAAAGGGAACAGAAACTGGACAAAATGAGGCCAGAATATGTGTGGCCACTTGGAAGGAGGTGAAGGAGAAGAGACTAGAAGCACTGAAGCCAATCCAGGAGGGGTGACATAAGCAAAAACTGAATTTTCTCCTTTCAGATCTGGCTGTGAGAGTGTGGAGGCTAGAGCGGTACGGAACGGTACGGAACACCCAAAAGACAAAAACAGTGGGAAGTAGCAGAAGAGACTGGGTAGAGTGTGAATGAAGGAAATACAAAAACTGTAAAAAAGAAGAAAGAGAAAAAGATGAAGCCATTCTTGGTTTGTCCAGTGTTAATATTCAAAGAGCTTCAAGCCCAGGGGCAGACAAAAAGAAGAGAGAAAATGACTTAAAGGGGGAAAATAATGAGAGGCTTCCTCTTCCAAGTCACAAGGGATAAACAGCCACACAGAGTAAAATTACATGATACAGATCTTAACTGCCAATTTAATTGGAATGAAACAACAATATACGTGAATTAATTAAATGACATAGACGTAAGCAACTGCTATGCGCTTCAACAAAGGGGAAAAGGGGGAAGGGCTGGGACTATTACAAGAACTTTGTGGTGATTCCATAAGTCATACCAGATACAGTCATTGCCAAACTCGTTTAGGAATAAAAAGTAGATTTTGTAGATAATAACAGTAACTAGTGATATGGTGAGTATTAAGAGACCCAGTCAAAATGATGAGTATGTTAGGTTTGGAGTAAGAAATATGTATGAAGTATTAATAATACTGTGGCAAAGGGATATTTGCCTAACTGCTACCATACACTGAAGAGAAAGGATTTAGCTGGCATTGGTGTAACCACAGTATTAAAGCTATTAGAAAAATAAGTTTCAGAAATGGAAAAGCACACAGCAATGCCTTCCATTCATAGGGAGCTAAATCTCTCTATATTTAACAACTTGCACAGGGTACGAACTTAATCTACATTTGCACAAATAAATGGAGGGCAGGGAAAAAAAAAGCCACTCTTCCTACAGAAAGCACTCTGGTCTCTTAACTGCAAAGCATTAGGCTACAGAGAGGGAAACTCAACAGCTGCCCTGTCCATTACAATAGCCACCAGTGAGCCACATGTGGCCTCTGAGCACTTGAAAGGGGTCTCGGGGTAGCTGAGAATTGATTTTCAAATTTTATTCAATTTTAGTTAATTTAAATTTAAATTTAAAAACTGATACTTAATTCCATTACCGGAAAACTGTTAGTATGTTAAGACAACTTGGGTATGTGAATCTACTTCTTCAACTATAAACCATATGAATTCCAAATACAGAAAAAATATTTAGCATCTGAATTGAGATGTGCTATTATCATATAATACATTCTGGATTTTGAAGACAGCAAAAAATAGAATATAAAATATTTCACTAACAATTTTTACATGGATTATGTGCTGGAATGACAATAACTTGGATATTGTTATGGGCTGATCTGTGTCCCCGCCCCAAAATTCATATGCTGAAGTCCTGAATGTGATTTTACCTGGAGATACGGTATTTAAAGAGGTAATTAACATAAAATGATACCATCAGGGTGGACCCTAATGCAACACAATGTATAAGGAGATTGGGACAGACACACGCAGAGGGAAGACCGTGTAAAGACTGTGTAAAGACGAAAGGAGAAGGTAACCATTTATAAGCTGATGAGAGAGGCCTCAGAAGAAACCAACCCTGCCAGACACCTTGGTCTCAGACTTTAAGCCTCTAGAACCATCAGAAAATAAATTTCTATTGTTTAAAACAAGCCACCCTTCGGGCGCCTGGGTGGTGCAGTCGGTTAAGCGTCTGATTTCAGCCAGGTCACGATCTCACGGTCCGTGAGTTTGAGCCCCGCGTCGGGCTCTGGGCTGATGGCTCAGAGCCTGGAGCCTGTTTCCGATTCTGTGTCTGCCTCTCTCTCTGCCCCTCCCTCGTTCATGCTCTGTCTCTCTCTGTCCCAAAAAAAAAAACAAAAAAAACAAAAAAAAACGTTGAAAAAAAAAATTAAAAAAAAAAACAAAAACAAAAAAACAAGCCACTCAATCTGTGGTTTTTCATGACAGCAGTGCTAGCAAACTTTATATTACTAAGTTTAATTGCACCTGTTTTCTACCTTAAGAAAATGTTGCCAACTAGCAAATTTAAAACCACAAATGTGGCTCATGTTAATATTTGTATGGAACAGCAGTACTCTATGGAGAAAGTGTGGTAAAACAAGTCTGTAATATGACCAGTGAAATGAAGGACCCATCTTAGAAAGAAGTAAATAATGGGAACAAAGGATGGATAATTAACATAGAAACAAGATTATATAATAAAGCTAAGCATGCATAGAGAGCATGCCTCTCTTGTATACACAGGCACTGTTGAAACATACGTAGGACGCAAAGGACACAACAATGAAGGAGAGCAGGAAAGAAAGCTAGCTATTATTATTAAAGTTATTATTTCTCTCCAAGGGTTTTCAAAAGTTATCCTACTTACTTAGGTAACTTTAAAACTGGATTGGTATTAAAGAGACTGGTGATCTCAGTAAGCTACTCAAAAGTAATGTTAACGCTAACAATTCTATAATTATAAAGAGAAAATAATCATAACTCCTATATCAAAACACATAATGTAAAAGGTCAAGTCACAACTTTTTCAAAAAGTATAAAACTGAATGACAGATCCTAAAAGGCTCAGATGTTCATTATAAAATGGTTAATTAACAAAATACTATATATCCATTAAAAATAAGAAATATACACAATATGAACTAATAAAGAACTACATTTTCAAGTTCTATATTGCTGGTGGCAGAAAGTATATATATACATTATATATGATACAATGTGTACAAAGTAAAAAATATAAATTGTTAAAATATAAAAATAATTGTTAAAATATAAAATATAATAAAAAATAAATATAAATATATAAAAATTGTTAAATAATAAAGACTTAAAATATATTTTAATTCGCTTTATGTTGCCTTACACAGTCTTCTCAAATTACAAATAAAAAAAAAACCTTGAGACCTTAGTAACTTAGACAAAGAAGATATAACAACCTAAATTTAGGGTAAAGTATTCTGTGGGAGTAGAACTATTAATCTAACAGTATAAACATGCAATAAAAAAGCGGAAGAAATAGGAAATGCAATATCTGAATACATGGGTTTTACACAGGACTTTCTTAAAAATATTGTAATATAGTCTTTAAGAAATTTTGTTTGATTTGATGAAAAGAATGACTTCCATACTACATATACATATGTGTATACATATGCTATTTTTTACAATTAAAATGTAAATCAGAGAAAACATAGATATAAAACTTATTCAGCAAAATACTAAAATAGTATGTAAATACATTGGCACTTTGTTTTCCTTGAACTATTTTACTGTTTTATGAATATGACCCTGTCTTTCTCTACATAACTAAGTTCTGAGTGGCTTCAAGTATCTCTGACCTGAAAATTCAGATACCTTCCCCTCTGACTTTGACTAGAAACCAACATTTAAAAAGCAATCCCTTATGATATTTAAAAATATGAAGTGTAAGACTTTAAAAAAATTAAAGTATAAAATTAGTGATAAGTGGAGATAGTACATACAGTACCTGTCGACTAATGTTGGCAGGAGTGAACTGGTTAAGGATAGGTTGCAAGCCTGTCACATCAGCAGCTGTTCTGTAATCCAACCGATAGTCCATAAAAACAGTAATCGGAGTGAGTTTGTCTCTAAATTCAGATTCATCCTAGAAACAGAAAAGCGTCCAATCAATGATAACATCAGTCTACGACATCAAAGTATCTGGAAAAATCTGTAAGTGCACAGTACAAAGGCAGCCATGTTCGACCTTGATCCAATTCTACCAAAACTCTGAAAAACTACAATATATAAGAGTAAGAATAGAATGTCCAAAAAGACTGGTTATTCAGCAAGGACGCTTAATCAATTTTTGTTTATAATACTTGATTCATACAAAAATATACAAGGGTATGTTAATAAAACAGGCACTCCACAGCCAATAGAATTAGAACATTACTAATAATTTTTCTAAGTTTATTTATTTATTTTGAGACAGAGAGGATGAGAAAGGAGGGAGAGATTCCCAGGCAGGCTCCACATGGCCAGTGCAGAGCCCAACACAGGGATCGAATCCATAAACCAGGAGATCATGACCTGAGCCGAAACGAAGGGTCGCATGCTTAACTGCCTGAGCCACTCAAGGTGCCCCAAATATTACCAATAATTTTTAAGTTACCCATGTACTCCCTTCTCATTTCTTCCCTCGGCCTTTCTTCTCAGAGGTAACCACCATTCTAAATTTTAAGTACACCATTCTCGTTTATTTTCAGTAGTTTTACTACACTGTATATGTCCTTAATATGTTCTTCTGTTTGCTTTTCCTTTTGTGTTCATTTAAAAGTGAGGTCATGTGCATTTTTCTGTAACTTGCTTTCTTTTTAATAATTTTTTTTAATGTTTTTATTTATTTTTGACAGAGAGAGAGAGAGACAGAGCATGAGCGGGGGAGGAGCAGAGAGAGAAGGAGACACAGAATTCGAAGCAGGCTCCAGGCTCTGAGTAAGCGGTCAGCACAGAGCCCAACACGGGGCTTGAACTCACGAACCGTGAGATCATGACCTGGGCCGAAGTCGGACATTTAACTGACTGAGCCACCCAGGCGCCCCTCTGTAATGTGCTTTCTATTCAACATTCTTGTTAAGGTTTATCCATCCTGTTGCAAGTAGCTGAGGTTAACTTTTACTGTTGAGTAATATTCATCATATAATAATAACCATAATGTATTTATCTATTCTCCTATCAAAGGTTATTTGGATTGTTTTTGTTTTTGCTTTTACCAAAAAAACAATGAATATATATAGATATATTCACATATACGTGTGTGTGTGTGTGTGTGTGTGTGTGTGTGTGTGTGTGTGTATTCTTCTATATAATGGCAAGTAGGAGGCTCAAGTCAGACCCCTGGCTTGCAAAAGTCCCAGATGAGTCTGAATTCCTGTGCCACTGGTATCTGCAATTACTGTTCATCCTTCCCCAGACACTCTGGCTCACGTATTTGCACACAAGTCACAAGTCAAATTTTGCCAATGTAGTTTTTTAACTGATTTTTTATTTTTATTTTTTTTGGACCGTGGGGATTTATTTTATGTTTTGAGAGTCTAGCAATATTTAAGAAATAGGTTTGTTATAATTTATTCAGTAGCAATGTCGCAGAAAGACCAGTTGAAATATCCAGTTTGTCAGGAAGAAAAATCCATTACTCAGGTTTGATACATTAAAAAGCTAAACTTCCTCAAGTGTATTCTTCTGTGTTTTCCTTTTGATTTAATACCCAAAAATTCACACAAAGTGAGAGTCATTTAGATGAAAAGGAAAAAATTTAGTAAAAAGTAAAAGACGATGAAGGAGAAAAGTATCTCTTACCCGCAGATATGCTATTAGTTCCTCACACTGCATCTGTCCCCCCCTTGAAATAGTCATGTTCTTGGAGTGACCTGGGGACCGGTTATGGAGAAATAGTGCTCGTCGAATTGCTCCTTTTTGCTTGAGTTTATCCAAAAGAAGCTCCACCTGGAAATCTATACAAAGGATTTATAACTAATATAATCGTTATGAACACCTATCTGTCCTAGATAGCTAGAGTTTTCATGTAAACAAAGATATTTATTCCTTAAGAAGCAATTTCCTTATAATTCACTAAAAATGTGTATACATTGTATTGAGACTACAACATATTAATCCTGAATATTTGCTAATTAATAATTAATCCAACTATCCCCAAAGTAAAGCCACATATTAATTCATACAATAGATAATGATGGTAGTAAAATAACTATCGGATGCAAGGGGAATTTTTTCTTTTAATTTAGGCCGAGAGGAAGAAGTTCAGAGCACGAAATATATGTGAATTACGACTCCCGCCATTAACACAAGTAGCAGCAATTTCCCACTGACTGCGATTAATATTTACTAATATGCACCCATATTATTCTATTAAACACTATGACAAATAAACAGTTTGAATCACCTGCAACTACTACTTTTAATGAAGCTACCATATCAGACTGTCAGATAAATATGTCCCTCGTGAAGCAGGTGACCTAATATAGTTGACTAGATCAAGAATTCTATTAAAGCAAACATGCAACCAATAGTCTGAAGCACGGTGTTAGGGTGACTTACTTCTAAGATTCAGCTCTTCTTTAAGTAGTTTCTTCAACATTAAAACCAAGTTTCTAAGTTTCTCTAAATGTTGAACCTCATGTTAACTTTGGGTTAAAATGCAGGGTGATTTTGCTTCCAATTCTGTTCTACCCACCCACACCACTCTCCTTGTGTCTCTCAAACACACTAAGCATGCTCCTGACTCAGGCCTCTTGAAATTGCCATTTCCTCTGTGCAAAATACTCCTCCAGACATTCCCTACAGGTCTTTAGTCATCTTCCAAGGACCCCACCTTGCCACTCTATGTGAACTTCCATGCACACACACACCCAGCAAACTCAGTCCTCTTCCTCTGCTTTGCAGTGGCTTCTCAGCACTTGTCACTAACAATGACCAATCTTGGCTACTTAGCTCTCCTGCCTTGCTCTCTGGACCATATAAACCATATGTTGGAAAGGAAGAGTCAAGTTAGGAATTTGCCGTGTGGGTAAATTGGATGGCCCAAACTTTTTCTCCCACTTCCACTATATCTAAAGCATTTCTGCTGCTTAGATTGCTGGGGGTTTCTCTGAGACATAAAATATGAACTTTTCAGTAGATCATCTATTTATAAACAATGATACCTATTTCCCCTAGAATTCATTTATCTCTCATTGGTAAGTGTTTAACTTTCTGAAGGCCATCTTTACCATTCAATGGGCTATTCTGTTCACAATGTCAACAAATAAATATGTATTTATATCTGAATTAAGAGTCAACAAGGTAATCATGTTGCAATGCTAGGTGCCTTTAAGCATACATATCCAAATAAAGAACAACAATAACAACTATTTGAGTAACTATTCAAATATCCTGAAACATTTTTAAGTGCTGTATATGCAGAATCATTCTGTAATTTTTCCATAGAATACTTACTAATTTTCGTGGGAAGTGCTCCTTTGCCATCTGCCTTTAAGCAGAACTTGACATTAAAACTGTAGAGAAATAAAAATATATACAAATCCTGTAATCCAGTTTAAACATATTGCTGAGTATCACCCCCAAATCTCATATTTCTAATGCACAGTTTATATAGTGAAGCCTTTTATGTCTTTCTTCATGTCATAATAACATTCTTGAAACATGAAACACAAAATACACAGAATGTCCTAACTCATCCTTCAGTAATTTAAGCACCTTTCCTTTCATGGTATCTTCATTTCAAAAAAAAAAAAAAAAAAAAAAAAAAAAAAAAAGAATCTCTGAACCTCCTCTCAAATTTATAGAACCTGTTGATAAATCTAAGTGAGAGAAAGGATGGGCCAGACGTAAAATAATCTCTCTTTTTTTTAAAAGCCCCCACCAAGCTTCCTTTAATTAGAAAGCTCCTCTAGAACGGTGTTCTTCATGATTTCTTAATGGGTCATGAAATCAGTTCAGTGGGTTGTGTCAACCAATATCTTAAAAAAATAAATCAAATAAATAAAACTGACTGAAGGGTAAGATTTCATGGAACTTTTGTTTTAATTATACACATGTATTTACTGCATTATGATACAAAATGTATTTCATACAATGTGCCATAACCAAAAAGATACAAAAGCTACTGCTCTGGTTAGTATATTCAAAGCTTTACAGTTATTAGCATACTTTTAAATATATTACTAGCAATTTCACAGGGGCAGGCAGGGTGATTGAAGGGAAGGCCATAAAACTTAAAGCTAAAATCTTGAAAACTTCACTGCCAATCAATATAAGATAAAATGTTACTAAATTTTTAATGCAATCCAATGAAAGAAATAAAATTTTGAAAAATGTTTTCTAATAACTATAACAATTTGAAGACAAAATCAGAATTATTTTTTCATTAGCCTCTTAGAAGTAAAATTTTCCCAGCTTCTAATCATTCCTCACTGCATCTGTAAAAGTTCTTTGATTTTTGAGTAACCAAGGAACTTAAAGAACAGTGTTCCCCAAAGTGAGGTACTCTTGGTGATTTTACTAGTATATGGGCCAAGGTTTTTCTTAATTTTATATTTATTTTGACATGTATGAGAAAGGTACTGGGGTTTCTCCATATTATTTTAAAATATTTTTAAGTAAAACATGAATTGATTTAAAGAAAAAAATTATTTTAATTATAAATACAGGTAGAATGAAAGTATAGCAAAAATCATACACTAGCAAAAAATAGCATACAAATAATGAAGACTTGAGAAACACTGGACTAGAGAAGAATTCCGATATTAAACTTACAAAAAATTGTATTTTTCTTTAGAAACTAGTTAGGGGACACGAAGAACAAGAAGAACAAGAAGAATATTATATTGGTAATATACTACTTATAGATTTAATATTATTTAACATTTAATAATATTTCATAATAATTAAATGATGTATTTTTCATACAACTGTTCATGGGTCAGTTTAGAATCAAATAATAAATGAGTTCTGAGATCTTATTAGCTTTTTTGTCTTTTTTAATATATTCATTGAGCATGCATCATTTTTTTTAATGAAGTTTATAGTAGTTTGTAGCATATTTTTAGAGCCTTCTACATATCTACTCTGGAACAACATTTCTATAATCCAATCTATGAAAAGAGAGTAATACACACAGAAACTGTTCTGCAATATTTCAGCCCCCCCTTCATTTTCAATTGTTTTCATAATGACTGTACCAATAATAACAATAGTAAATATTATTAAACTAATGCCCTTACCAGGAAACTTTGAGATCTGTCCCAGGCAATGGGCAGGTTTTATTGTCTTGATTTAAAATGCTAGGGTACACTTCAAGACCAGCATTTACAGTTATAACTGGTCTGGCCCTGGTTTAAAAAAAGAAAGAAGAAAGAAAAAGAAAGGAAAGCAAAAAGTTATTTACAATATTAGACTGATCTAAGCATTTTAGGTTTACATTTTTTGTATATATAACAACGTTTTCTAAAGCATTATTATAACAGCAAAAGGAATAAAAACAATCTAAACACAGAATGACAAACTGTCCCTGTTTGCTGAAGACCATCCTGACTTTAGCACTAACAGTCCCACATCCTGGTAAATCCCGCAGTTCCAGGCAAAGCAGGACAAGTGGCCATCCTATCTGAACTCAGTCCACGAAAGCAGAATGGTTAACCACGTTGTGGGGTATCTACCTAACGCAATGCAATACAGTAGGGGAAATGAGTGACATAAATCCATCTGTGTGGATACAAGATGATCTCTAAGATATATCCAATATAATTTTTATATGACAGGAAAAAAACCCACCATGTACAAAGGATGCATACGCAAACACATACACATAATTTTTTAATGCACAGAATAATTCTGGTAGGGTATACTCATAAACTAGTAACTGGCGTGAAAGGAAGTATGTTATTTTTGTTTATGTCCTTTCTGATTGAGTTTTTACTACATGCATTTTCCTATATGTATTACCTTTTAATAGCAATTTTAAAAACTGAAATAATAAATTAAAATAAATAGTTTTCCAAAGTTCAGATGTACAGGTTTAAGCCCTGTATAAAAATATAGTAGGCTCACGGCACTGTGCCTACTCAGTCATGATAAATGATTGGGCACACGTGGCCCCAAGAGCCACAATCAAGTTGACCCAACATAAATTCCATTACACAGAACTCAGGTTAGTTATTCTGGCATGTATAAACATAGCCCATAAAAGTGTAAGCATCTTCATCTACTTAGGATGCCAGATGATAGTCTAAAGCATGAGGAATTGATTAAATATAGAAAATAACTGAGAATATGAATGAAGCTGAGAAATACAGGTTATGTGGATTTATATATATTGCTCTAATAAAAATATTGATTTGGGAAGTCATTACATACTGCCCTGTGGTCACAGAATGCTGTGGCATAAACATCAAGTTAACTTCTTGCCTTTTAGAGGAAAATGTAAACTCATATAAATTTTAAAGAGAGATTTAAAACACAGAAGAACATCTTTGAACATAATTTAAAGAACAAAGAGAGAAAATTCTGAATGCGTTTCTAAATAAAAAAATCTACACCTTCTTCTGCTTTGGGATTTCCTTGTATAAATGCTGACTGAGCAAGGCTTGACTAGAAAGAACAAATTTTATCATTACTTCAAGAAAATTAAACTGAAATTCAAACAGTGGTAATATTCCTATATTACAGGATATGGAAACGTGCTCACCTGTATAATACAGCTCTATCTACACCAAAAGCTCCTACAATTAAGTCTTAAAAGAGAGTAGAAAAACATGTAAATAATAATAATAATAATTTTTTTAATTCATATACCATTCTATAAAACTTTCAGTTCATGTGATAAAGATTTAGACATAGTCTCAAAACTATTCTTCATTAAATGGTTGTAAGATAGTATCTCAAAGGCAAAAACATATGAAAACCCTAAATAAGGTATCAAATGGCATACACTCCACATAAAACTAATCTTTCATCCAGGGAGACAAGAATATTTTTAATGGATACTTTGTAAAGATGAGAATCTTTTTAAAGGGTACTTTATAAAAATTAGCAATAATAAGGAAGTGTATATCACCCAAATGCATATACCCCTCAAAGGAAAAAGTTTTATAAGTGCCTGTGGATTTTACAATTTCATTGCAAAATTTCATTACAAGTCTAAATTTCATTATAAATTTTTCCCTTTGTTACAAAAACAAAACAAAACAAAGCACATTACATATACATAGAATACTTAGAAGGACAGCAGATGGCATTCAAATTAACAAGAACAGAATACATTAATTTTTATATGCAGCTGGTACAATGGGTTCGTGATTAAGAAAATATGAAATAAGAGCTCTATTTCACAATATACCCAAGGTAAATCTGAGGAAACCCTTTCTAAGCAGACAAGTACATAAGGAACCATAAAGATGGGTAGATTGGATTACCTAAAAATTAAGAACTTCTTTATGCCCAAAAAGCAAATACGACAAACTGAGATATGTGTGTGTGTGTGTGTGTGTGTGTGTGTGTGTGTGTGTGTGTGTTAAGGGGTTACTATCCACAATATTTAAGACACTGTCCTAAGGAAAAAAAAAGAAAGGAAAACAACATCCCAATAGAAACAGAGCAAAAAAAAAAAAAAAAGTAAAAAGGGAATTTACAAAAGTAAATACATATAAACAAAAATGCTTACCCTCCCTGATAATTAAAAACTATAAAGTAGAACAAAGTAACATTTCTACCTATCATATAGTTTAATATTATTTTTACAAAAACAACAGATGACCCTCAGTGTAGGCACCCATGTGGGTAAATGATTGCTCATTCTGGTGAATGCTTAAAAAGAGCTGCAAAACCTTCTTTTTGAGGGAATGGGATTATAATTTGATGACATGTATCAACAGATTTTTTTTTTAAAGTGCCGTATCTTTGACACAGCAATTCTAGAATTTTGTCCTAAGGAAATAATCAGAGGTATGCACCAGAATTATATGCAAGGATATAAATGCCCAAAAATAAACTTAAGTAAGATCTGATACATTTGATAGAATGGGAAAAATATAATTCATATTTAGAAGAATAATTAGCAATACGGGGAAACATTTCTGATACTTTGAGTGAATAAATATGCTATTAACAGTGCCTAAAGTATAATTCTGTTTTGTTAAAGAACTATATATGAATGCATTGGAATAATGATTGAAAGATATGCTTTGCTGTATTTTCTAAAAGTTCTATAACAAATATACTGCATTTATAACCAAAAAATCTTCTGAAATAACAGTAACAGACAAGAATCACATTCCTGTCCTATTTCCAAAAGCACTTCAACACACTTGTATATTGGGCTCATACGAACTGTTTCAATAATAAAGGTAAATCAAATCTTCTGCATTATATCTCATTTAAAGAGTGGACCCATTATGACCAGATCTGTTATAATACTCCAAAGTATACAATTGCTAGAAAAAGGCCTCTGTTCCTGTCCTGGTTCAAACCAAAAGGCAACCTCAGGCAAATTACCTTTCTCAATCTTTTCTCATCCATAAAAATGGCATAATAACAACCTAAGCTAGCCTATATGCTTCACCAGCCTTACTGGGAGAATTAAATGAGATAATGTATCTTTTAACAATCACAATGATTAGTCAAGTCCATAAAAATGTTAGATGATTAAAAAATACAGGAGACATTTAAAATGCTAGAATGAACCTTCAAAGTTTTGTCTGACATTTCATTACAGAGTTCAGGACAACAAAAGAAGAAACTCAGAGTATATGTTTTATATTGGAAGCTCCCAGGAAATACAGCTGTCTTTGTCTCATATCCCCTTCGGTGATGAGAACAGTGCCTTAAAGAACATAGCAGGGGTATGAACAATAACTGAAGTATTGAACTGAAATAACTTACGACGTAAATCCAGACAGCAGTAACAAACTATTCGCTATTAGGACTGAATAACCTAAGAAATTGTATGTATTTCTAGGAAAGCACCTGGATATCCATTTCTGTCTATATCCGTGGCTCCTTTCATTGAATAGCCAAAGCTTGGTGGCATGCTTCGAGCAGCCCACTTCCCTTCAAGGATTTGAGACGGTACTGCATTCAAGCCTGTTAATCTTCCATTGAAAATATAAACAATTCCTTTTTTATCTTCGCCCCCATAGGGAGCAGCAATGGCAATATCTGTGGGGAGGAAGGAAGGGAGGGGGTAGTTTGGAGAGAAACAAGAAGGAAGAGAAGGAGGAGGAGGAGGAAGGGAGAAGGAAAGGAGAGGAGGAGAACAAGGGCAGAGAGAGGGAAGTCTTAGTGTTACTATTTATATGGCAAAGATCTTAATGCAGTTATCTTCCTTTCAAAAGTTCCCCTTACAGCACTTTGCTTTTAGGGAGGACCTCCATTAGTACCTGTTTTTTGCCAACTGAAAAAAATCTGAAGAGGATTCGCTTTTACAAAGAAAAGCAAAACTAGCATTCAGCGTTTGTTTTACAATGAACCGTTCTAAGAGTTGCCTGCTCCCCGAGCAGCAGGAGGGGCACCCTGAGCTCCTTCCCTGGGAACCACAGCCGACTTCTCAGCATCAAGCTGCCTGTAGCGCTCAACGGTGCCTGTGAGCATCTATGCTTTCTCTCAACTTATTCTTTGCATCCATTAGCAAGATGTGTCCTAAGGTATCACAAAACCCTGAGAGTGGTTACTTTTTGGGTCTGGGAAATTTGGGGGGGTTGGAAAATTTTTCTATATACATCACATTAATGATAATTGCTTCTTCACTTGAATACCACTTCTGCTAATGAAAGTTTTCATGGGAAGGCTCCACTTTCGGACAGCAGGGCGAAACCTGTATTCATACAACCCACTTACCACAATAAATACTGATTCAAAGTTTAGCAGAATACTCTTTATTCCAAAGCCAACGATCTAATTCAAGGAGATTAAAGCAAAACTATGTCGAAATGACATTAACTTGGAGCCAGATATTCTGGGTATGACCTTGAACAAATCACTTAACCTTTCTGGACCTCAAAATACTTCATCCTTAAAATGGAAGGGAGGGGACACGTCAAGAGATTCATCTAAGGTTCATTCCAGCTCTCAAAACTCTAATTTAGGTGGGCATGGTTTTTGTTTTTTGAAACTGCAGTCTGGCTCAGAAATTTGAAAGTTATGACTTCATCTCCATCTTGCTCAACTTATATTAAGATAACACAAGCAAATAAGAAGTTTGAAATTCTTCCAAAAAAGAAAAACGAGAGACAAATGGTCACTATAACCTTTTGAAACTCTGAAATACATTACAAATATGCTCACTTCCCTGTCTCTGCTGGTACTATCCTAGACAAGCCATTCTCATCCTTTCCCTGGAGCCCTAAAGCAGCCTGAGTGGCTCCCACTTCTGTTCTTGCCCCTAAAATCCACTCTCCTCAAAACGGCCAAAGGTTAATATGCCACCTTCGTTCTTAAAATCCTTCATTTCCCAAAGCATTTAAACACTACCTGATTTGTGTAGTCATTCCACCAGTGCTCCCCACCCTCCCCTACCACGCCAGTTCTAGCCCTCACTCACCCTTCCTATCAATCCTGACCTTTTCCTCTGTTCCTTAAACACACCAAGCTAGTACCCATGTTTGGATTTACACTTGCTGCTCCCTGTGCCTTAACAGCTCTTGCTCCAGGGCTTTTCAAGCTCTGCTCCTTCTGTTTATCCAAATCATAGATCAAATGTCATCGTATCAGAGAGGTTCTTTTTCCCTGACAACAAAGTCATGCACTCTCCCTTCTCACTTACACTGTCTAGGCACGATCACGTTAACCTGACTTTTTTTGTTTTAACCCACAGCCTTTATCACTACCTGAATTTCCCCCATTATGTATTTACTTTGTGGGTCTTCCATGAAACACAGGCTTCACAAGAGCAAGGATGTGTCCATCTTGCCTGTGACAGCCACTATGCGCCAGTCATTCCAAACTGCCTCAGTTATACCTTCCCATACACAAACTGCTTCCAGCCTCCGTGATGCTGCATCTCCTGAGACACCAGAAACCTTGATCACTTATCTTTAATGTAAGAGCATTATGCCCAGCATTATCCCAAACACGGTGATGAGGTGATGATTGCCTTCTAATGTTTACATAAAAGTTGCCCCTATTGATGCTAAATTCCTTAAGGACATAGATGGGCTCTAATTTATCCTGTCATTTTTAGCACTTGGAATAGGGCATGGTGTGCAGTAGGGACCAACTAAGAATTTGTTATTCTTCAAAAAAACAGTAGTATTTAAATTAAATAAGAGTCCTTCTTTTTTCTTTTTTAAGTTTCAAAGGTAGGCATAACTTCTAAATTGACACAGGCATTAAGAACGCATTTATCAAAGCACCTGGGTGGCTCAGTTGGTTGAGCGTCCGACTTTAGCTCAGGTCATGATCTCACGGCTTGTAAGTTCGAGCCCCGTGTTGGGCTCTGTGCTGACAACTCGGAGCCTGAAGCCTGGTTCGGATTCTGTGTCTCCCTCTCTCTCTGCCCCTCCCCACACATGCTCTGTCTCTGTCTCTCAAAAATAAGTAAACGTCAAAAAAATTTTTTAAATATATATTTATCAAAATGTAATTTCCCAACAGAAGACAACTCTAGTGTTGAAAAACCATTTAACAAAAATTATCTTTAACTTTTCTAAACTTCTCATTATTTTATATATCCTAATTATCTTCTTGTTTTCTTGGCTGGCATCTGTCCAGTCTGGAAAGCCCTACTTTTTCACACAACTGATTTCTTCCTTTAATCATTTTAGTTGCTCTTTTCTGTGTTTTCTTCCCCTCTTTTTGGAGGAGTATTGACAAAAACTGCACCTTATACATAACATATACAAAACATAACTTCACTGTTTTGTTTTCAGTGTCCCTCTTAATGATACCTAAGGTTTTCATAGTGGGTGTAGGTAGAAATGGGGGAATATAGGATGAACAGCTTGACAAAGGGTTAATGTCATCAGGCTTACACAAAGAAAAGATCCAGGTTATAATTAACAGTTCATACTATATATATAAAATATAGATACATATAAACTGTAAGTATATATAAATAGTTGCATAAATACAGATCAGATCATTTTCCACTCAAGATACCATGATTCACAAGCCACTATTTGAGGCAATAAGACTCCAGGAGAAACTTGGGGAGAACAAAATCATCTTTTCTGGTATCCAGAAAGTAAAATCTGTTTGTCAAATCTCTGTAAAACTTCATTATTTTTTATCTGTTGTTTATAATTATTGTATTCACTGGTAACACAGTTCGATAAAAATATAGAAAATAGAATGAGCTGTTGTCCAGATCATAATACTGAGGAAACTTCCTTTAAAGTGGCTGGAATACCCTTAAGGCAAGGTGATGGCAAACATGCCAGGCTCTCCCCGAAACCCCAGAGACAGCGGCCCTGCTATAGCAAGGCAGAACCTCAAATTTGGCCCTGTGTTTTCTAAGTCGTTTTGTTATCAATAAGTAATAGCTTGCTCTGTACTACAGTATTCTTTTCAAGTTCTATTTTAAACTTTATACCAGAGTTCCTTTGATTTAAGTTCTCTTGGTAGTACAAATCTTTAGGACTCTATTTTAGGCAGCAAGATGTTTCTGTGAACAGTTCTTACTAACAATGAAAACATCTAGAGCTAAGGTTAGAAATGACACTCCCAGTCATGACACAGAACTACCCATGAGGTAGGAGTAGAGTAGTCTTGAAGCCTAAAAGGTGTTTTCTTTTTCCACCACAACTTGGAAGATATAAAATTCAACTGTATTTTTGAAGTTTTCTCTTTAACTTATAACTTTAAATTTTAAGGGGCATATCCCTATATATGATCGATTATTCAAAAAACCAAAAGTTCAACTTTCTATTCTGAGAGTTTTGTACCAGTATTTCTTTTTTTAAGGGGTGCCTGAGTGGCTCAGTCAGTTAAGCGTCCAATTTCAGCTCAGGTCATGATCTCACGGTTTGTGAGTTCGAGCCCTGTTTCGGGCTCTATGTTGACAGCTCAGAGCCTGGAGCCTGCTTCAGATTCTGGGTCTCCCTCTGTCTGCCCCTCTGCTGCTTGCACTCTGTCTCTTGCATTGTCTCAAAAATAAATAAACATTAAAAAAAATTTTTTTTAAATCTTGATAATTTATAATCTATATTTTACTCTAAGTTAAAAGTCACTTTGATTTTTAAAGATATCTACAGATATTGGAGTGCCTGGATGGCTCAGTTGGTTAAGCAACCAACTCTTTTTTTTTTTTTTTTTTTTTTTTTTTTTTCTGAAATTTATTGACAAATTGGTTTCCATACAACACCCAGTGCTCATCCCAAAAGGTGCCCTCCTCAATACCCATCACCCACCCTCTCCTCCCTCCCACCCCCCATCAACCCTCAGTTTGTTCTCAGTTTTTAACAGTCTCTTATGCTTTGGCTTTCTCCCATTCTAACCTCTTTTTTTTTTTTTTTCCTTCCCCTCCCCCATGGGTTCCCGTTAAGTTTCTCAGGATCCACATAAGAGTGAAACCATATGGTATCTGTCTTTCTCTGTATGGCTTATTTCACTTAGCATCACACTCTCCAGTTCCATCCACGTTAAGCAACCAACTCTTGATTTCAGCTCAGGTCATGATCTCACGGTTTGTGAGACAGAGCCTTATTTTGGGCTCGGAGCTGACGGCGTGGAGCCTGCTTGGGATTCTTTCTCCCTCTCCCTCTTCCCCTGTCCCATTCTCACACACGCCCATGTGCACACATGTTCTCTCTCTATATATAAACTTAAAAAAATAAAGAAATTATTAAATGGGACTATTATAAAACAATGAGCTTATATTTTTTACTTGCCCTCACGAAGGGAGTTATAACATCCTTCAGAACTCTCAGGACTTCTCAGATAGCCACAACAAAGTTATGGCTTTAAAAATATTAAAGGCAAACTGTACCTCTAAGGGATACAATTAGAGTCAACATTGCCTTGACAATGTGCCTGGGTGCATTTTTTACATTTGTATCCAAATGGACAGTAGAGGGCACTGCTGCTAAGCAGGACAGAGACAACAAATCACCAGCTTACACTGGGCTCCCTGGGAATGCAAATTTCCTTCAGAATTTAACCATTCCAAAATTCTAATTTGAGGCTGTATGAATAATAACTTATGAGAATAATTTTTTTTAAAGTTTGCTCAGATTTTTAAGGAAGAAGAGCAACTGTCGTTTAACTTGGAGTCACTATCAATCCAGTGCTTCCTTCCAGGAAGGAGGTTTGCTTGTATGAACAACCACAGAGGAAGGTACAAGACTTTTCCAGGTAGACACAGAAAATTATGGACCCACAATTACTGAACTTTGTTGATCTTACCATTGAAGCCATCCTGGTCCAGATCCCCCAAAGGTGCTATGGCACTGCCGAACCTCGCAAAGACCTCAAACCCATTCAGCTTGGTCGTCTGGAAGTCTCCTGAAGGTCTTTGCAGGGACACTGAAACCTGTCCCACCTCTTGGAGTTTGCCATCTGAGCCACGATCCATGAAGAGAGGGGCTCCAATAAACACATCTGCGTAACTAAAAGAGCAGAACCTCTTTCACCAACGCAAGATCAAATTCCACCTGTTAATAAAAAACTCAATTTCCCTCTTTCCACATCTCTCATAACCAAACTAAAGCAAAAAATCATTTCAAATTCAAATCTTCCTTCAACTCTTTTAAGAAACTATGAGTAATTCATAAAAATTACTTTATTCCTTCATATCATAAAAGCTACTGAAAGAAATTATGAACATCATAGAGGTTTTCTCATATTCACAAGAAACAGATTAGAAAGGGGACAGAGAAACAGAAGAAAAAATGTTTAATTTTGGCAAAGCATTCATAAACATGAGAGGAAAACTGTTTCTGGAAACATCTTTTTAAACTTACTCATCCCCATTAATGTCAGTGGCAGCGACAGAAAATCCAAAATATGCAGCCATCTGGATAACAAAAAGAAAATGAAATGTTTACATTTCATCCAACTAGCTTTGACAGTTAATATTCATTGTATATTTAATCAAACGGAAAAGGTTTTTATTTTTCTCTGCACATAGTTTCAATCTAAATTTCTTCTCTTTTGGGGGCACCTGGGTGGCTCAGTTGGTTAAGCGTCTGACTTTGGCTCAGGTCATGACCTCACAGTTTGTGAGTTTGAGCCCAGTGTCAGGCTCTGTGCTGACAGCTCAGAGCCTGGAGCCTGCCTCACATTCTGTGTCTCCCTCTCTCTGCCCTTCCTCTGCTCATGCATGCACATGCACGCACTCTCTCTCTCTCTCTCTCTCTCTCTCTCTCTCTCAGAAGTAAACATTAAAAAAAAATTAAAAAATAAATAAGTAAATAAATTTCTTCTCTTTTGTTTATTCTACCAACACAATCAGGTAATGAGGCATTTTTATTTCCCTAGATTTATAGGCAAAACACATCCCGTGTACATCATTTCGGTGTCTTCAACACATGCCGCTTAAGTCTAAGCATAACTAATGCTCCTTCCCAGGCCTAACCTATTATCACCCTTCTTCTCCTCTGCCCCAAAAATGTCATACATACACCATCAGAAAGATACATAGTCACAGACAGAAGTTTTAACTGAGCCCAAGAAGTTATCAGTGGGAGTCTATGCAGTAAAGATAATAGATAATAATTATTAATAGATCATAACTGGCTCTCCCTATGTGACCTCTGCTACTCTCAAGAAATTACTGTTTAGAAAGATATTGGAATGACTTTGTTCTTGTCTCACATCTCATCTGATTACTTGCCAATAGCTTTGCTTTTGAGTTATACACAGTACAACTAGTTTTGGGTTTATTACAGGATTATGTGAAGGGAGAAGGAATGTCTTTTCCTCCACTACAGAAGACTGCTAGACATCACAGACAGAGCAGACTGGCTGGAAATAAACCTGAAAAGAAAAGTTCTAAACACAGCCCAACATGCAAAGCAAAACTAGGAGAGATGACATTTTAAAGATGAACTAAGGTGAGGAATGAGTCAACAAACCACAGACAGGAAAGTTAGCAAAAGCTTCCAAATTTTGACTGGTGGAGATATCAGGAAGGAATGATATGGGAGATTCCTGCATCATCTATTTTGGGTTGACAGAGTATAAGTGAAGAAAATGAAAGGTGCAGTCTGTATCCAATTGCAAGACCAGAGCATGTGTAATAAAATGTATTGTATTTACAGTGCAATTTAAGAGAATACTATTTTGGGGTCTTAACCTTGCAAGGCGTTCGGCCTGAAAGTGTAAAGAAAGGGCATTTACTTAGACAAGTTTTTTCCTGGGCACTAGGATTAAAATGTTTTCATTTGATTTGTTACTACAACCCCATAAGAAAGTTACCAGTACCCCTATTTTTACAAATGACCCACCAGATTTACAGTGGCATATACCTTGTCCAATGCAGTTAAGACTGAGAATGAAGAGCCCAGGTCTGTCCTAAAGCAAAGCCCATGTTCCTCCCGCCCCACAGCAATAAAGAAAGCATCATGGACTGCGTACGTGATCCAGAGACATACACGGGCATCTGACAGAAGGTGCTTGAGGTCAAGAAGTCAAAACCTCACAAAGGGATAACCACCCCCTGCCATGACTCTAACGGGCTGTCAACTGCGGGCCGTTTGTTCTGTGCTGTGAACCAACACTGACCGCTACACGTGGGATGAGGTTTCTGGGGGCTGAAAGTCTACTTCCTCATCCTATCAATCCTCTTGCAGAGCCCAAAAATCTCTACTGAATAAGAAGTGGGCTTGAATCCCAGATCTGCCACCTGGGATATAATTATTTTTTCTGTAGCTACTGATTTTTCCTTTGCCATTACTAACTGGGCATTTAATTCTCTGAGATACACGAAACAAAATGTTATAAAATGCCTGTACCTGCAGAGAATGTCTAGTGCCTAATAGTACTACTTTTTAATTGAAGAATGTTTTATTTCTTGAACTACAAATGAAGTTTACTGATGACATCTATAATATACACATCTGTGCCATGCTTCGTTTTGCATCGAAAAAAAAAAAAAATGAAAGGGCATAGATCATTCCTTAAAGGAGAATTTAATGTCATCAGTAAAGAAAAAAGGAAGTTTTTGTGGTTTTGTGTTTTTGACATGTATGTGTGCAGTTTGTTGATTTCCTTAAAAAACAAGCCATCATGTGCAATTACAAAAGGCTTTGTTTACACAAATTACTCTGGTTGAAACAAAGGTGAATTCTTTAAAGCCTATTTTACATTTACAACATTGAATATTAAACCAATATTCATTACATATTCAATGTAAACCATTATGATGCTTACAAGAAAAGTTTTAAGACATTGTTACAAAATGCTGATGTGGGGAAAACAAAAACATTTTAATTTTTTTTTTTTTTTCAACATTTATTTATTTTTGGGACAGAGAGAGACAGAGTATGAACGGGGGAGGGGCAGAGAGAGAGGGAGACACAGAATGGGAAACAGGCTCCAGGCTCTGAGCCATCAGCCCAGAGCCTGACGCGGGGCTCGAACTCCCGGACCGCGAGATCGTGACCTGGCTGAAGTCGGACGCTTAATCGACTGCGCCACCCAGGCGCCCCGACAAAAACATTTTAAAAGCATACCTGCTCACCAGTAAAATTGTGTAAGGAGGACATGTTTTTCCCATCATAAATATAAACCTGTGGAGGAAAAACAAAAGCATATGAAATATAGTAAAATATAAGATAACCTAGAGATTTTTTTTTTAGGTTCCTTTTAATTTTCCTACCATTCCCAAAGTCCTTGCTGCTCTTGGAACGCCTGAAACAAAGTCTGAAACAAAACAAAACAAAATAAAACATAATAACTCATATTCAAGACCAATACTGAAAACTGTAGGAGGAAATGGATATCTCAGAAAGCTTTAAGTTCTGTTTTGTTATTTCAGTAGAAAACAACAACAACAAAAATTCTTTAATGGTACTCCATAATAAATGACCATAGTATTTTTTAACAAGATCAAATCCTTACAAAATACAGAAAGATTCTTGAGAACTCTCAAAGAAATGCATGTGTGCCCTCAGGAATTTGTAATCTTATTAAAAAGAGAACAGCTAAGATCAAGTGACCTAAGAACAAGGGAAAGGCAGTGACACCGAAATGTGGTCAAAATCAGGTGAAGTCTGTGATTCATAAATTGAGCTCTGAAGGGAGATGGATGGACAGACAGAGGATGAGGTAACAATCTTACATACAGAGCCCAGAAAGTTACAAGTTCTGTCTACAGGAAGAAGGAACTAAGACCCTCCAAGAGGACCAAATCTGCTGAAAAGCAAGAAGGAAGGAGCTGAAGAAAAACTGAAACGCCAAGGGCGGGAAAGGAGTGGATGGGGGAAAACACAGGCACTCAGCAACTGGCTGGTTCAACTTTCAGCAGCTGCAGAGAAAGTTTAATGTAGACCAACCTTACATCAATGTACTAACATCTCCCCATTTCTGTTACATTCTATAACAATGGTTTCAAAACCCTTTAACTGCTGAGGTTTTTCAATGTCACCTGTTTTGAATGTTTAGTCTATATTTTTTAAGAAGGGGTAAATATAATTCAAGTGCATCATACCATCGATGCCATCACCATTGAAATCTCCGACAGCCACGGAATAACCTGAATAGGAAGAACAAAATGTGAAACTCCATCAAGGCACAGTCACCTACGGCATACTTGCTGAGTAGGCTTCCCTTGAAAATATTTTCAAGAAGGATTGACCCTTGAACAATGGGTTTGAGCTACACAGGTACACTAATACACAGGGGTTTTTTTCAATAAATATAGTGCAGTACTGTAAATGTATATTCTCTTCCTTATGGTTTTCTTAACATTTTCTTTTCTCTAGCTTACTTTGTTGTAAGAATACAGTATATAATACACATGACATACAAAATATGTCTTAATTCACTATGCCATTACTAAGGCTTCCAGTCAACAGTAGGCTATTAGATTTTGGGGGAGTCAAAAGTTATATGTGGGGGGGCGCCTGGGTGGCTCAGTCGGTTAAGCGTCCGACTTCGGCTCAGGTCATGATCTCGCAGTTCGTGAGTTCAAGCCCCGCGTCGGGCTCTGTGCTGGTGGCTCAGAGCCTGGAGCCTGTTTCAGATTCTGTGTCTCCCTCTCTCTCTGACCCTCTCCCGTTCATGCTCTGTCTCTCTCTGTCTCAAAAATAAATAAAGGTTAAAAAAAAAATTAAAAAAAAAAAAAAGTTATATGTGGGGCTCCTGAATGGCTCAGTTGGTTAAGCGTCTGACTCTTGGTTTTGGCTCAGGTCATGATCTCATGATTTGTGAGATCAAGATCCACATCAAGCTCTGTGCTGACAACACGGAGCCTGCTTGGGATTCTCTCCTCCCCCGCCCCACGCTCCTCCCTTGCTCGATCTCACTCTCAAAATAAATAAATACATAAACATTTTTTAAAAAGTTACACGCAGATTTTCGACTGTGCAAGGGATTGGTGCACCTAAGTCATACACTGTTCAAGGGTCAACACAATTCCTTTAGTTATGCAGTATTTTGTTCTCTAGAGGTAACAGATGCATATGTACATGCTAAATGAATCTAAAGGAAATAGTTAAACCCTCAAATAGTATTTTTCTATTAGAAAAATAAGACGTTAATCAACTTTACAAAGGAGTCAGTTAAAAATGGTAAATTTCTCATAGATACAGAGTAAAGATTGGAGGTTAGCAGAGGCAGGGGATAAAAGGTGGGCAAAATGCATGAAGGTGGTCAAAAGGTACAAACGTGCACTTATAAATAAGTCACGTGATATAACCTAGAGGATGGTGACTGTAACTAATACAACTATGTTGTATATTGAAAGTGTAGAATTTAAACGTTCCCATTACAAGAAAAACATCTGTAGCTGTGTGTGATAATGAATATTAACTACACTTATTGTGACCATCACTTCACAGTATATAAAAATATCAAATCATTATGTTGTATACCTAAAAGTAATATAATATTACAAGTCAACTGTATCTCAATTTTAGAAAAACAGGGTAAATCTGTAATTTATCTTAAAGGAGCAAAAAATAACATATTTTTTTCAATCAGCAAAGTACTACTGCTGTCCTAAGTCCTTGGTTTAAAGAATAAGAGAAAACTAAAGGGAGAAAACAAAACTTAATAAACTTTAAAGACCAAAGTTTAACACAGTGAATAACACAGAGAATAGAAGCTTAGGAGTCAGACTGCCTGGGTTTGAATATTAGAACAGCAAGTTACTAAGTGAGTGACTTCAGGCAAGTTATTTTGCCTTTTTGTGCCTGAATTTCTTTACCTACAAAATAGGGATAATAGCAGTATACTGTCATAGACCTGTTGTAAGGATTAAATAAATTAATACAGATAAAGCACACTTAGAACAATGCCTAGAATACATAAGCATACTTTAAAAGTTATCTATTACTATTGTTGTATAAATAATCACTCCTAAATTTCAACTACTGAAATATAATATAACCTAAGTATTCATTAACAATTTGAAGTTATGTTCCTGTTCCTTATATTTAAAAAAAATTCAACATAAAAGATTGTCCTGCTTAAAGCAGCATATGCAAATACAGGGCAAATACAGTGCAACTCCATATAATGAATCCGTATTTTGGTTTTACTTACCCAAGTAACTGTCATCAAAAATAGCTTGAGCAGTCCGAGTTGCCAACTGGTTATTATACTGGATGCTGTAAACTTTGGGGTCATATTTAGATACAATTTCTGCCACTTGATCCGAAATGAGCTGACCTGAAAAATATATAATAACTTTCTAATGGGAATTTATGATGCAGATGATGGATGGCACCAGCACAAGAGTAAATAGCATTCAAGGGGTGCCCAGCTGGCTCAGTCGGTGGAGCATGTGACCCCTGGTCTCAGCATCGTGAGTTTGAGCCCGGTGTAGAGATTACTTAAAAATAAATATAAAATCTTTAAAAAGAGATTGGTATTTCTAATTATTAGCTTTAAATAACTCTCCATAATGCTCAATCTGAAAGCTGATGTTCTGTTCAAGCTAGTTCTTAAAATTAGTCACTGCTAGGAGTGCCTGGGTGGCTCAGTGGGTTAAGCATCCAACTTCAGTTCAGGTCATAATCTCAAGGTCTGAGAGTTCAAGCTCAGCGTCAGGTTCTATGCTGACAGCTCAGAACTCAGAGCCTACTTCAGATTCTGTCTCCCTCTCTCTGCCCCTCCCCCACTCACCCTCTGTCTCTCTCTCAAAAATAAATAATTTAAAAAAATTTTAAAAAAAGAGTTTGAAAATCTACTTAAATAATTACCTTTACTGTTATAAGAAGAATGAATCAATTGTTTTTTTCCACAAATTATTTGGATACCTTTATGAAGAGGCCTGAATGGGCGAGTTCACTTTTCTTCACAACCTTAAGGTAGCCAAGAAATCTAAAGTACTACACAAAAATCAGATTGTTTCCGACCCCAAGAAAAGTTGGCTGACTTATCAAAATGCCATCTCCATACATGAAGAACATAATCTCCTCATTTCTGCTGTTTCAGAAAAAAACCTCATAGCCAATATTTATCAGTCTGTTCCAATCTGTCCAGTCACAAAGGTTTAGTTTAAAGGTAGGAACACTTTCTGTTTGGGTCAATAATTTATCCTCTGTGCCTAAACAGACCTAACACATAGCAGGAATTCAACAAATATTTCTTGAATCAAAGAACACAGGAAAATTCTATCATCTCTTTTGAGTAAAACATTACAATTTTCTCTATTCGTATAGAGATAATTCTGAGATCTGTGGAAAAATTCATTCTGACATACCTATTAATTCAGGGTAAAACTCGATGATTTTAATCTCATTAGAACAAAATATTCACTGCCCAGCTACTGAGTCTTTCAGTTACATTTCCTAGACCATTTACTAATAAAACTCAAATCAACATGGTATTGATTGTATCTGTCCTAATTTTTAAATAGGAATGAATACAGATACTGTATAGTACTCAAGGTATTAAAAAAAACTCATCATTTAAACATGTTCACAGCTGTGTCTCTTAAAAAGGCAGAGATAACTATCAGTCCTGACTGAGAATTACAAAATCAGTCTTCGGTTCCCAGGCATCCCAGCAGACACTTCCCTCCCCTCCACCGAATTACATAACTAGCAATGGAGAAGAAAAATAATTCCATGTTTTTTCTCTTACTAGAAAGTATTAATCTCATATACGATTAGAATTATTTTTGTGTTCATTTTAAACCTCTAAAACTCAATTAGAATCTTCCTAAATCGTTTCATTTTTCAATAAATGTATATAGTTCACAGGAATCCAAATTCTTTCATTTAGTGTGTCTCACATGCTGATCCATCTTTCCTCGATTTTTCTCTTTTCTTCATTCCCTCCTTTGTCATCCCTTTCAACTTTTCGTTTATTCCTATTTCTCATTCCTTCTTATTGTCTTTCTATCCTATTTTCCCCTTCAGTAAATCTCTTTCTTGAATTTCCCTTTCTGTGAAACAAAAGCAAGTGTGGGTTTTCCTATGGAAAAGCAAGTAAGGAAAGCACAGTGTAGAATACAGAAGTAAAATTCAGAATTAGAAAGTAACTTGCACATCCATGCAGTCACAGGTTTTTCCAGTTCTTCCAAATACTGACAATGCTTAAATGTCAGAATGCCAAGAAACAAAAGTTCTGACTCTGTGAATAGCATTTATTAGCAGAAAACAAACGTGAATAAATTAAATATATAATTGTGTGTATATAATCATAAATGAAACATAAAACAAGTAAGCAAATTTAGGTACCTGCTTTCAAACTTTCAGCAAATAATGATGTTATGCATTTGTTCAAATAGTAATTTTATTGGGCCTCCCAGAATGACTGAAGAATGCAGTGTTTTATCTTTATTTTGATACCAGTTTAATTACATTCTTTTGAAACTTCCTAAGACCCACTATTTTAAAATAAGCTCCCCAAAACGAAGAAGTCATTCATGATGTCAATGGTTAATGAGAAAATAACCATTTAAATATTCTAATGAACAAACTGAAACTACTTAAAAACCATGAGCTTTCAGAATACCACAATTTGCCTGAATAGATCCGTTCCACACACTTCCTAATGTTTCCACTATAGACTCTGGAGTACAGAGACAAGAAAGCATGTATCACAAACAATAAAAATAAATTGCTTTAAATTACTTTGTAGATTTACTTTATAATTTACTTTAAAAATATTGTTTACTTTCTACTAAAAATATATATATATGTTATGTATTATAATATGCCACAAATTTTCTATATATTATATTATATATAGGATGTTACAGTGCTTTTTAAAAAAAAAATACTGTGAAACAGATAGCAATTACACATTTAAATTGTATTTCTCAATTTCTTTCTTTAAAATAATTCAAAAAATCGTGTAGGCACATGGTAAGCCAAGCAAGCATTAAACACAATCATTACTGAGTAATTTAAAAAATATTATCCTAAGGGTGCTTGGGTGGCTCAGTCGACTAAGCATATGACTCTTCACTACTGATTTCTGCTCAGGTCATGATCTCATGGTTAGTGAGATCGAGTCCCATGTAGGGCTCTGCACTGACCATATGGAGCCTGCTTGGGATGTTCTCTCTCCTCTCTCTCTGCCCCTCTCCCTACTCATGCCCGCTCGCTCTCTCTCTCTCTCTCTCTCTCTCTCTCTCTCCCTCTCTCTCTCTCAAAATAAATAAATAACTTTAAAAAAATATATCAACCTACCTTGCCAATAAAAGCTACCAGGACCACCAAGAAGTACTCTGTCAGCCTAGATTAAATCAAACAACAAAAAAATACATATTTAAAAATAGGTAGATTTAAAAAGTGAAAGCAATGTAATACCCACAAAAGCCATATACATATATATATTTAATACACATAAAAGCTATATAAACATAAAACAAAATCACAAATCTCAAACTCTCCTAACTCATTTTCAGTAAATTTTCATTGTACTTTTCTAAAATACAATAAAAATGTTTTAAAAGTTATGACTATTAATATATGAAAATATACAAATATATACACACATTGATTCTATAGATCTGGCTGGTTTGCAACTTGTTAGCAAGTACTACTATAAAATATTTTTGAGTTATAGTAGAACAAAAAGTCATTAATTTTGTATATTACATTTGTGACTATATACACAAATTTTCTTTCTAGTAATCATTAAAATTTTTTTGGCTAGAGATGCTTCGGGAAGCTCAGTCAAGTATGTGACGCTTGGTTTTGGCTCAGGTCATGATCCCAGGGTTGTGGGATCGAACACCATGTTGGGCTCTGTGCTGGGCATGGAGCCTGCTTGGGATTCTCAATCTCTCTCTCTCTCTCTCTCTCTGTCTCTCTCTCTCTCTCTCTCTCTTCCTCTGCCCTCCCCTGCTCACAAAGTCTCTCTCTCTAAAATAAAATTAAAAAAAAATTTTTTTTAATGCTTTGAGAGCACCTGAGTGGCTCAGTCAGTTAGGCATCTGACTCTTGATTTCGGCTCAGGTCATGATCTCACAGTTCATGAGTTCGAGCCTTGCATCCAGCTCCGTGCTGACAGTGTGGACCCTGCTTGGGATTCTCTCTCTCTTATTCTCCCTCTGCCCCTTCTCCACTTGTGCTCTTTCTCTCAAAATAAATAAACTTAAAAAAAAAAGAAAAATAAATAAAAGAAAAAATTTTTTAATTCTTTGGCTAATGAAAAATTCTTTTTAGTGTCTTGCAGATCTAAACAGGAATGAAGTTAGAAGGTAAATTTTTCAGGGTATATAATATATACAATTTACATTTGACTAGCATTTCTTGTATCTGTAACCAACTATAAGTATCTAATTCAAGATAACTGTATTTAGTGTTTGAGCATAATGTTTTGGACATTTCTTCCCCCCTGGAGACAAAAAACGTAATTCTTCCCCTCCAAACATACATATAGCCCTTTCAAGCTTTCAACAGACAATTTCCTGTCCTGGTTATGTAAAAGGTACTTCTAAGTTGTCTGCTGTAAAATGACACCTTTTTCCCAGAAATGAGTTAAAGAAAGTAAATAACTAATTTAGTAGTGAATGATTGCTATATGAGAATATTTCTGGGGTTATAGTTACATAGGCATAGGTACAGAAAACATAGGGACTTTTTAAAATATAACACCTCTTTGAAAATATATCATGGAAGTTTAACCTAATATTATTAATATATTTTACCTCTCTTTGTTTTGCTTCCTCAAATTTTGAATTATGAGTAATTATGAGTAAATTTTGAATTATGAGTTTCAAATTGAATGACTTAAATCAATTATGTAATAAGGAAAGTTAACTATAATTATAGTCCCAGTCTAGAAAAAAAATTTTTTAAATAAAGATAAAATATAAATTAAAAAAAAACAAGAAAATGCTTTATTAATTTTCTGAATTACATGATTGTAGTTTATATCATTTTAGTAAATTTATGGCATTTGTTGCTCACACTTTCTAAGAAAGCCATATTAAGCTTTCTAAGGAAGCTCTACTTTTAATTAATATATTTGAGGTTTCTATCTCAAATAGAGAAATTAATATTCTCAATTTGATAGTCAATATTTTCACATATCTCACCAAAAAAATCCCCACATACACAAAAGAAAATGACATAAGGAAAAGTATTTAAGAAAAATTTCCTTTGAAAACATAAACTGAATTGTTATTTCAGGAAAACAGATAAAAACTGTCAACTCTGGAGAGCATGCTCGCTTAGTTAAAAATACAGAGTCACGCATCTGAGACGTTTCACAATAATTAAGCTGCTTCAGCTTTACTTGGTGCCTGTAGGCACATAATAGATGGCAAGCATGCATGTTTCTGAGCTTTTATGTAACTAAACTCTAATTCTGTAATCAAGCTCCCAGTGACAGCTTTTGTGAATTTCAATCAAAAAGACAAAACTTTAGTACTATATAAATTTATCTAATTAGAAATTTTAATATAAAGTCATAATAGTTATCTGTCATCTACTGAGATCTTTTAGTGTCCCCCACTCTCATTTTGATGTCTATTTCAAATAGGCAACGTCCACTAGGGAGAGAATATGGGCAAAGAATATCAAAATGCATGGGACATTTTTATTAGGTGTTTTCATAGAACAGGTAATAATTATAAAGAAGCTGAAGTATTGAGCAAGTAATTTTTAACAATGGTTTAGATAATGAGGTAGATCTGAATCTCATTCAGTCTTAAATGAGAACTTACTTTGGTAAAATCAATGCTGAATCCTCCTTGACAAAATCCCTGTCCATCAGCATCAATATTTTCTAAAATAAAAAGATTGGAAATATACACAAACCCAAAAACAAACAAATGACATAAAACAAAACATGAGAAAAATCTGTATCACTGTAATCATAAGATAATGTATTGTTGAACTGGGAGTGTTCATTCAATGTGGCATTTAATGAGTTTTTATCACACTCTAAAAAAGTTACTATGCATTTTTACCAGCACCATTCTCTCAGATAATGGCAATAGAGAGAGATCAATGTATCCGGAATGGTCACCAGGAAATAGAAACATCACCTAAGATGGTAGATTTCAAACTTATTTTTAACCATAACCCACAGCAAGACTATATTTTATTACACAGTCCATATAACCCAACATGTATGTTATTGTATGTGTGTATAACAGATACATGAATAAGACAAAATTTCACAAAACTATCACTATTACCATGGACAATATATTCTGATACTTTCTATTTTATTTCACTCCTTTTAAAAAAGAATTACTGGTTATGCTCCACTATTCTGATTTCATGAAACAAAGATGAGTTGTGATCTACAAGTAAAATTCCAGTTTGAATTTGAAATTCCAGTTAGCACTCTACAAATTTCTTATGAATACCAGTAAAGAGATACATACACTCCTAATACATACTGACTACACACACATTTTACAGCCAACAACAACAACAACAACAACAACAACAACAAATCTATTAAAAACGTACTTCAGGATTTTGGGAGAGGGCCAGACCCTAACTTAATATTCAGCAAAGAGCAAAATACAAAACTATCTTCACAACATATTTAGAACTGCAGTCTAATGGAAGTGAACATCTTTAAACACGACACTGACTATTTTCCAAATGATAACAGACTCAACAGTTTGACTCTTTTGTAGTTGCCCTTTATTTTGTAGTTCTCACACGGGGACAATTTCTGGACAAGTAGCCAGTTCATTTAGATTAACCCTAATCATGAGTAAAACTGGACCTAGAACACAGGTAAGGATGAATCTGAAGGCTCTCCCTTGTTTTATTTCGAGGATAACAAGGAACAATAAAAATACTACTCTTTAGTTATCAAGCATTTCCTATAGAGAATTACAATATGTAAGTAATTATGCTTTTGTATTACTAAACTTGCCACCCAAACACAGGAACCAAAAATATCTATTTTCAGTATAACTGAAAGGACAATTTCCAAATATTCCCATCAAAATTTTTGAACCCATTTTAAAACGTGGGAACTGCCCCAAGATTACACACTTAATAACTAAACTTAGAAGTTGTTTTATTAAAGGCCTCAAGAGTGTAATGCTGCCCCAATGTGAATTTTTTTTAACAGGAGGGAATGGGAGAATGTGGGGCTGGGGTTTCCAGTGTCTAGTGAATCATACTGAGGAAGTCTGCTCCGACCTCAAGTTGGCTCTTTATTTCCTTTCTTCAAGTTGTATTTAGGGAACTATTTCAGGCTATTTTTAGAGACATCCCTTTTTGATTATCATACTGTACAGTTATCTCCTTTATTTGGTTTCTCAGAACATCCCATCAAGAAAACATGACTGTCCTTTAAAATTTTATTAACAGGTACATATTAAACTGAATGTTTATGACAATGTGAAGAATTTTATGTTAACTACAACTATTTCCGTGAAGGCTTTTGTTTTTATTTCTACAGATGAATAATATTTCTCCCATTCATCAAGCCTGACAGCATTATAAATAATATTACTGATTATGATAGTAAGAGCAGTTAATGTTCACAAAGCCCCTTCTGTGAGCCAGGTACTGTATGAAAGCATTTTCCAAGGTATGATCGTTTAAATCTTACAGCAATCCTATGAGAGATACTAGTATTATTCACAATTTACAGATAAGGAAACTAAGCCTTACAGAAACTTAAGTAACTTGACCACAGTCAACCAGCTAGTAAATAAGAAAGCAAGGATCTGAGCCCAGGTGTGTCCACACCACTAAACTGCACTATCTCAAATCAGCAATGTGCTTGTAATTTCCTGAGTTAACAATCAAGGGGAAAGAAAAGCCGGCTCATTACCATTACTGAGAAAAATCTATGTACAAATGTCATCAGAAAGCGGAAGGAACAAAGGACTCAGTCTGATCACAGAATTAAGAGCATGTAAGTTAAATGATTTGTGGGTCAGGCACTTTTAGAACAGAAAGTCATCTGGCCTATTGTGTAAAGCCATTAGGTCACAGACAGTTATGAAAAGCCAAAAGCAAACATAATCAGGAACAAGGAAAATTTTTCACAGACAATGAAGTTTCATGTCCAGCGTGCTCACACAGGTCATGTTGAAAACAAAAGCAAACAAACAACAACCCCCCAAAAACTACCACTACCAAAACAAGCAAAGTTATCAAGAAGTTAGCAACTTAGCCCTTCAAAACTGGCACCCCCATGCAAAATCAATCATTGGTTGAACAATCTATGGAAGCATGAAGAAGATACAAAATACAAAAACTCTATCTCTGAAGTCTTTTAACCAAATCAGTGTTTTACTAATAGTGAAAACAAAGGCCCAGAGTGGTTAAGTGTACCACCAATAGCTATCACCAGGTTGCTGACAAAATGCTAGAATAACCCAGGTTCTCAGATTCCCACTCCTGAGCATTTCTTCACCTCTGGTCAAGTTGCTCTTCGTAATTTGGGTCTGTACATAGCTTCATATTTCAAAGTTTGAGTCAGAAAACATGTACAGTGATCAATGGATACTGAAAGCTAGATTTATTAGGATGAAAGGCACTCACTTTGATGTTTTGAGGTTATTCTTTTGCTTTTTCTAAGATTTTAGGTTTTATTATTTGATTAATGATCAGCAAACTTTCTGTGAAGGACCATATGGCAAATATTTCAGACTTAGGGGCCAGCCAGTCTCTGTGGCAACTATTTAACTCTCCCTTTATAAACAACATGTAAACAAATAGGTGTGGCTGCTTTCCAATAAAATTTTATTTACAAAAAGAGGCTCACAAGCCAGTTTGCTGACCTGATTTGGATGTTAAATAATTTAGAAAATAAGGGTTAAAATGAGTTTATAATTTTTGTGCCTATATTTACAATTTCTGTGCCTAAACCAAATAAGCAAAAGCATTATGTAACAGATGCATCATGCAAATACTGCCTTCATCCTTTAAATACATGTTGAGAAAAAAAAAATGGTCATTACAGAAAAGGCAAAATGAAAAAACAACACTAGCCTAATCTAACAGTATATCCACATGAATGGATCATTTCTAGAATGCTTGCTTTCAGAAGGGTACCAAGTATTTCACACACCCAGAATTATCCAAACCTGTATTCGTGAGAGCACAATGTATTCTTTAAGGAAAAGCTGTGGTTAACACTGAGGCAATTGAAATGGAAAACATATTCCATTGTTAGTATTTACAAGGGAAGGGCTCCTTTGGAATAAGACAGAACTGGGTTCAAGTCCTCATTAGATCACTCACTACTAAAAGATGTAGGAAAAAATTACTTCCAACAATCTGAATCTCAGTTCCCACATCTATCATGTGAGAATAGTGTGATTTTTACCTTTATGTCCATCACATAAATGGTAAGTTACAAACCTGGCGGGCAAGAGTTAGCTCATTCCTCATAGCTATCAAATTGCCTTCTCACAATAGCAACATTTTTGCAATACAGAAATTGCAAACACAAATTGAATCCTCACATTTTCCACATACCAAAAAGACGACAGGACTCTAACCCAAACAGCAACATAAAGGTGGTGATACAGATAGCATCAAACACGGAGTAGAAAGCTGCCAGCCTCCTCTGTCCTGTGATGCCGTGTGCTTTCTGACCAATCCAAATAAACAATGCACTTCTAGGGAGGTATCATTCTTTTGATGTTTACTTCTCACAACATGCAGGGTCAAGTCGGTGGGTGAAGAAATAAGCGTTAATAAAACCGTCTGCAGCTTCTTGGAAGTTCAACTGCTTAAAATTTTAAGGACTGAACAGTTCCTTTGGCCTGGTGTCCCAAGTCACCTAACACGGATGAAAAGAATCTAGCGGTTAACAGTCTTACATGTTCTACTTCTGTTCCTGATTCTCTCTACTAAACTATCTGGTGACCAATGGAACATAAAAAAAGAAACGGCCTAAAAAGTGCTCTGGATATAAATACCATAAGGCACTTCAGTAAGCTATTTTTACATTTCTTGTATAAAGAGGATCTGGAGTGGTGGCCACTGAACAAAGATGGGAAGGCAAAAGAACTGGAATCTCCTTTGGAAAAGCACGATCAAAATTGTAAGGACTCAAAATCACCTTTAGTCACCACATGAATTTCATTTGAAATTTCAAATAGTGTTAGACAACAAAGTGAGATCTTTTGGATCATCAAAAGAAGAGTAAGGTTGATAACAGACTGACAAAGAAACGGACTTAAGAGGAGTGCCTGGCTGGCTCGGTTGGTGGAGTGTGTGACTCTTGATTTCAAGGCTGTGAGTTCAAGCCTCATGTTGGGTGTGGAGATTACTTAAAAATAAAATCTTAAAACAAAATTTGTTTAATTAAAAAAATAATAAAAGGAGGCAAATTCAGACTCAGAGTCCTGAGCTCAATGTTTTACCTTCCTATATAAACTCTGGCTCTTTAAGACATATATATGTCTTAAAGACATACATATATTATACATACATTATATTATATTATATTATATTATATTATATTATATTATATATTATATTATACATACATTATAATATATTATAATATAATATATATATAATATATTATACATACATTATTAATATAAAGCTCTAGTTCTTAAACTCTGGTATCCATCAAATCGCCTTGAGGAGTTTTCCTAAAAATGCGGGTACACAGGCCTGAGGTAGACCTACTGCATCAGCTTCTTTTGTTTTAGGAAGTCCCACATCTGTGTTAGAGAAGGTCAATGGAACATCTTTTGACTAACACAACATGTCTACAATTTCTAGACACACACGCGCGCGTACGCACGCACACACACACACACACACTTTTAACAAATTAGGCTTCCCAACCCTCATTTAAAAGTTGGTACACTTCTTATACATACTTGATCTGCATGGAGCATACTCTACAGTCTTTGCTCCATCCTGAAGAAAGCATGTTCCAACTGGCTCTCTCTCCTGTTTCATTTCAGTCCTCCAGTGGTACAGTGGGGCACAGGCCTGAAATCAAAGGTGGTGGTCCACAACATAAAAATTCCCTGAAAAGATTAGTGTTTCAGACAATCTACACTACCCCAGAATTGAACAACACTTTCTAAGCATTAATAGAAAGTAACCACACCTATCCTATACTATGAATTCCAGATCACAACAGTGATAAGTACCTTTTTCACATATTTCATTTTCAAAATGGCAAAATTATTTCATGTAGCACTTTTTTTGATCAGCACTAAGCTGATCGAATCAACATTGTAACTAAATAACATTCTTACACACGTAGACTATACCCTAAATTACAAAGCAAATAATTTATTATTAAGAAAAAAGTAAAAGACTTTGCAGTGCTCATTTGATCTACTTTCCAAATAAATTGTGACCCTTCTGTTTTCAGAGTTATGGATTTTAACGCCATGCATGAGCAGTAGAATAATGCATGCTTTAATAACGTAGTAATCTACCAAAATGTAACATTTTAACTTGCTGGCAAAAAAGTTCAATGAACTTTCTGTAATACTTTTTGAAGCAAAACATTAACACAAATGCTGCAGACTTCAACAGTGGGTTACTCTATATTTACCCTGAAAAAAGTGAAAGGAGATGATTGTTGCTACTTCTCTACATGTACTTGATGTTTCGTGTATAAGGACTATTTGCACCTGCTTACTTCTGCTTCTTTGCTTTGTGCCTAGAATGACCCACTCTCAACCCCATCCTTGACCTCCAATTAGACACATCCTGTAGAGTTCCTGTGAAATTTCAGCTCCTAAACAAATTCTTCCCTAATGCCCCACCATCATATTTAAAAAAAAACAGCAATAAATACTATGCAGGTAATTACAACAGGGAAGGGCTTTCTGGGGAAAAGAAATGAAAGCTGAAGTCAGAATGACAAGGAGCTAGCCAAGTGAAAATCAACAAGGTGAGCATAAAACAGGGACAGGGAACAAACACACTAAGGTACTAACTGCAGTGACCTGGCACATGGAAGGGATGAAGATTAGTGTGGCTAAAGCCTGCAAGACGGAGTGAGATGATGCCCAAGAGACAAGAGCCAGTGACCTGGTTGTGGGGATGCTTATAAGCCAGGATAAGCGGGGATTTGAACTCTATGAGTGATGGAAAACCACCTGACGGTTTTAATTAAGAAGATGAAATGCTCTGGTTCACTCTGGGCCTCCTCTGGAAAAAGGATTACAGAGGAGGAACTGCAGAGGATGGACTGCAGGAGAGGAAGAAGAGGAGATGCGCCACTGCAGGAACCCACGGAGGTTACAATAGTGGCTGGGTACAGGGTGGAAACAGTGCAGGTGATGATTTCTAGATGGATGTGGGATACATTCTGGAGGCAGAATTGATAGGGCTTGCTGGTGGAGGGGATAGAGAGTCATGGCTGTAAATAGGCTGGGGAAGTTTTACATGGAGAGCATTATCTTTGTGTTTTTTCCTTTCTGATGAAGGATAACAAGAGTTCTATTTTGGCTATGTTCATTTTGAGCAACACAGGAGATATCCAAATGGAAATGCCATATAGCTAGTTCAGAAACACTCTGAAAATCCAGGGAGAATTAAGAAATAGAGATATAGCTTTAGGGATTATGACATATAGACTGTATGTATATGGGACAGGATAGGAACAGCCAGGTAAAAGGTGTAGTTAGAGAAGATGGTGGCCCAGAACCCAGCCTAGGACACTCAACACTTAGAAACTGAGCAGAAGAGGAGCTGCTCAAAAAGACAGTGAGGATCAGGCAGAGAGATGGGAGAAAACCAAGAAAGTACAGTGCTCCAGAAGCCAAGGGAAGAAAAGCAGTTCAAAAAGAATGGGCTAACTGACCTTGCTGAGTGGTGCTGAGTGGCAAGAAACATTCAACAAGTACCAGTGATTTCAGTGACCTGAAAGCCAAGGGTGACTTTAGCCATGCCTACCTGAGTTTGACTGTGGTTGGGAAAAGAACAGGCAGTGAAGAAGTAGAGGGGATAACTGAAGAAAACACTGAAAAAGTTTCTGAAAAGAGGAGCAAGGAATGTGGCACAGCAGGGGAAAGAGGCAAAGGGAAGGCTGCTGTGTTTTTAAAAAGAGGTATTAGTGCGTGTGATTAATCACAGGCACACTCATCCTGAACCCGGCTGGACAGAAACACCCTGAGGGGAAGGATCAACAAGAGTGGAGAAGGTAACAAGGCAGGAATGAAGGTGGAAAGTATCAGAAAGCAAGTCTGTGAAGGGCAGGACACAGAAGATCTTTGATAGGACGGCCTTTGATCAGGGCTATCTTATCTCGTCTTGTCCTGTACTCCTGAGCGCACTGAGTTTTACTACTAGCTTTCAAGCAGAAACTTTTCTGTGTTTCCACATAAATTGACAAAACTCACCTACAAGTAAATATCCAAAAGACTTACCAAAATTTTGTCTTGTTTTGATCTCACAGATGCTCCAAACCACTGGTGGGACTTAAACTCCAATGGATCATCCTTGGCATAATCCCTGTTGCCTAAGAAAAAAATATATTCTTAGTATAACAGAGTTTATTTCAATCCAGACACACAAAGAGTATGCCTTTGATTAACCAAATTTGATTAATCAAATGCCACATTAGCTATTTATCTCGTGTACTTGATGAATATCAGGAACTTTCAACTAACCAAAGAAATAAAATACAGGATGACTAGAAGTGTCCCAGGGTTGTTATCAACCCCCATTAACTGTAATGCAGATGTGAAAAGGTAATACTAAGTAAAGTTTCCCAGTGGCTAAATTATAAGATAACTATTAAACACTTATAATTACCTACTGTGCTCCTGAAAGTTCTATGATATAAATATATTTATGAAAACAAAAGGCCTTTGTAAAACACGAGTAGTAAAGACTGAAGTAAAAGACAAAGATAGCGCAAGTGGCATTATAACACAGGAGTTAGAATCTAGGAGACACGATCTGGCTGGTGGGAAAAAGAATCAGATTTGGTACACTACATGGAAATATTTATTTTCAGTTTACATTTTCGAGAAAATTATTCCCAATGTACTAGCCACTCATGTAAAGTATTGCAAATTAAAAAGAAAGAAAGAAAGAAAGAAAGAGAAGAGAAAAGAAAAGAGAAGAAAAGAAAAGAAAAGAAAAGAAAAGAAAAGAAAAGAAAAGAAAAGAAAAATCCTTCCATGAGGGGTGCCTGGGTAGCTCAGTCAGTTAAAACGTCTGACTCTTGATTTTGGCTCAGGTCATGATCTCACTGTCCACAACATTGAGTCCCACATCCAGCTCCATGCTGACAGCACAGAGCCTGCTTGGGATTCTCTCTCTACCTCTCTCTCTGCCTCTCCCTGCTCACACTCTCTTTCACATGCACATCTCTCTCTCTCTCTCTCTCTCTCTCTCTCTCTCTTTCTCTCTCTCTCTCTCGGTCTCTCTCTCAAAAATAAATAAACATTAAAAAAAAATCCTTTCCATGGAAAAGCTCCTAAATTGATCAAGGAAAGAATTATGGAAACATATCCATAAAGCATTTGGGGAAGGAGAGACTATTTTTCTTGAGAGACTAAAGTCTAGTATGTTCCTCTTAAAATCTATTTATAATAATCATTCTTTACAAACATATATTTCAAGAACTATACTGGACAAAATATAGCAGACAAGGATCAATTTTAAGACTGCCAGCCAATATGTAAATAGTCATCACAAGGTTCATGTTAAATCTATTTCCTAAATCTCACTCATCTAAGGTAGTACTTATGGTTATTCAGTTCCATTCTGAAGACTTAAGACCAACTGAAGATTGAGATTAACCTTGAGATTGAGAATTTCAATAATTCTAGATGTAATACAGACAAGGTAAAGGATATAATACTGTTCACTATACTATTCTTTTTCATTATTTTAAAAAAGTTTTCTTTAACGTATGAATCTCCAAAGGCCTCTTTCTGTACTCTTAATACAGCTGATTTCTGTCAGTGGTCACAAAAACACATTTTTATAAGTAGGGGGAAGGAGAAATGGAACTTAGCCAGTATACGCCCTTCACCATGAAAACCAAAGTTTCCCAACAGTATGGTTGGCTTGCCTCTGAAGCCTGTGTTCACCAAGCCATCATCACTGGGAACACTACATGTCAGTGACACACAGGTCACTAATCAGTCCATGGACTCACTTACATTTCCCATCCTCCCACAGTTACGTTAATGCCACGTAACTAGTTCTTGCCACGAAGCTAAGAGCAAAAGTGGCAGATGTTGCTTCCTGTTCAAGTAAAAGTGGATATGAGCTCACTAATCACTAAGCAAATGCAAATCAAAACCACAATAAGATATCATCTCACACCAGTTAGGATGGCAATCATCCAAACAAAACAAAACCCCTAAGATAACAAGTGTTGGTAAGGATGTGGAGAAAAGGGAATCCCTGTACACTGTGGGTAGAAATGTAATTGACACAGCCATTAAATAGTATGGAGGTTACTCAAGAAATTAAATGTGGAACCACTGCATGACCCAGGAATCCAACTTCTGGGTATATATCCAAAGGAATGAAATTATTATCCTCTAAGGGGTATCTGCACTCCCATGTTCACTGCAGCATTACTCATAATAGTCAAGACATGAAAGCAACCTAAATATCTACTGAAAGATGAATAAAAAAGAAAATGTGGCATATTCATACAATAGATTATTCAGCCATAAAGAAGAAGATTATTCAGCCATAAAAGATCCTGCCAGTTGAGACAACATGGATGGATCTAGAGACTTAGGCTAAGTAAAATAAGTTAAGACACAGAAAGACAAATACTTCATTATATCACTTATCTGTGCAATCCAAAATAATCAACTCATTAAAAAACAAAACAAAAAAAATAGATATGAATACTCTGTGTTTTCTCTCTCTCATCCGTAAGTCTGTAATAGATGGTGGAATCACATGATACAAAAAGCTTCAGCCAAAGGTTTTAAAATGTAAGAACAGCCAAATTCCCCATACTCAATGATGACATGAGCAAGAAATAGTCTTCTTTTTAAGTGAGTGAGATGTGGGATTTTGTTTATAAAGCATGTTGTTACTGAAGTATATAGCCTAGCACAGCTTGAGTAATATACATTCTGCTATTTCCAAAAGGGCCTGACCAAAAACTACAAAGAAGCTTAGCCTCTAGGCAGACTGGGTTCACCTGATAATTTTTCAAGGATTTAAACCATAAAATGTATGGTTACAAGTTACTTAATATAAACTTTTTATTCCACTGCAAGCTACCTGTTCTCTTACTGTGCTGCAGACTCTATTCTATTCCTTTCTACAAAGGAAATGAAGTCATTTTCCTCCTTATATTAATGAGGCAAGAGAAATACACTACAACTGTGAAAGAAACAGCTGGTGCTCAGAAAGATTCACTTCCACTCACTGTCCCTTGAGACCACAGATAAACTCAGGTAATCTTAGCCTAAGGGAATTGAGTTTATGAGCTAATAATGCATGTGAACTGAAAAGTGCAACATTCTCAGAACTGCTACTTCCTGCTTCTGTTTTCAGGTAAGACAAAGCCTTTTCAGCAAGACCCTAAACTATGTCCAACTAGAACCAAAGCTTTTCTTTTTTTATATATTTTGTTAATGTTTATTTATTTTTGAGAGAGAGAGAGAGAGAGAGAGAGAGCGAGCACTTGAGCAGGGGAGAGGCAGAGAGAGAAGACGACACAGAATCCAAAGCAGGCTCCAGGCTCTGAGCTGTCAGCACAGAGCCAGACACAGGGCTCAAACCCATGAAGTGGGAGATCATGACCTGAGCTAAAGCTGGATGCTTAACCAACTGAGCTACGCAGGCACCCCGCAAAGCTTTCCTTTATTAGAGGAAATCTTAGGCTGTACCACATCAGAAAGATTCAAATGAAGGCTCCATATAATTTCTCATAATCTTTAAAACTGACATTTACAAAAACAAAATGATGCAGAACCAAAATCATGATATTCTTAATGCAATTTTTCCTGCCTACAAGACCTAATACAGATTCCTCAAAAATGTCAATGTCATAAAAGACAAAATAGTAGGGAAGATTCAATACTAAAAGAGAACAATGAGGGGCTAATTGCTAAATTAACATGATGAACCCTCCAGAAAATGGTGTGTAATATATATATGGATTAGTTAGTTGGTAATCATGATCCTGAGATCAAGACCTATGCTGAGATCAAGAACCAGATGCTTAATCAACTGAACCATCCAGGGACCCCTAAGATGTATTTATTTTTTATGTAAGAGTTCCCTTCCCCTCAGCCCCCAGTCTCTTGAACAAGTCACATTCATTCCCATTTACAAGCCTTTGTTACCATGGCCCCCTAAACTTAAAAACTTTTATTCCTTTCACTATTGATTCAAACCCTTCAGTTGTGGGGCTCCTGTGTGGCTCAGTGGTTGAGCGTCGTCCAACTTCAGTTTAGGTCATGATCTCACAGTTCGTGAGTTCAAGCCCTGTATCAGGCTCTGTGCTGACAGCTCCGAGCCTGGAACCTGCTTTGGATTCTGTGTCTCCCTCTCTCTCTGCCCCCCACCCTGCTAGTAGTGCTCTGTCTCTCTGTCAAACACAAATAAACATTAAAAATTAAAAATTTTAAATTAAAAAAAAAAAAAACCTTCAGTTGTAGCTGTCCATTCATGATGCTAAGGCATGATGAAACAGGGAGTCTGACCCTAAGGAAATATCTAACAAGGAGACAATCATAGGAACAAGCCCTTAAAGTAGAACAATGGCAGAGGAATGTGTGAAATGTTATGGGAAGAGGGTGGCAGAGTACAAGGAAGAGAAAGCTTTCTGGGCCAAGGGAAAATCTTGTGGCCAGAGATTAAAGGGTGGATATACTTGGATTTTTTACAAAACTGTGCGTTGTTGGCTATGACCAGAAAGAAGGGTCAGGAGGGGAGTGGTTGTGAAGAGCTTTGCTGCCGTGCTAAGAACGGGCTGCATGGGGTTTTTGAACTGCCCTCTATGCCCAGCAATTGTTCTTTAACTGTATTCCTGAAGGCTGAAGAGAAGTTTCCTCTTTATATAGTATTATCCAGTTTTCCATTGAAAAACTGTCACCATGATTCCTTTTTTTCTGAAGAAATAGACTCTTCTCCAAATCTGCATGTGGTAGCAACATGGTAGGATACTGCTCTGCGCTAACACCATGTGCTTCTCATTCGCTACCACGTTTTATTTCTTATTTTAAACCATCAAAAACATTCACTGCTATAATGATTAGGATACCTGCCTTTGCAGATAAACAGGTTTAGCTTAAGCTAGAAAAGGTCATGAAACAGAATTACAAATTTTACAATTCTCTGTTTTATTTTCATCATCACACATTGTGGAGCACAAAAATCCATAGCTCTCTCCATTTGGCAAGCTATGTCCCCCAATAGTTTTTAATGAGAGTGAAGGACCACCAATCAAATGTGAAAAAAACATCAGGCAATGCGGCTTTTTTTGATAACACAAAATGCATTTGAAACACCTGGAGCTTGGGGCGCCTGGGTGGCGCAGTCGGTTAAGTGTCCAACTTCAGCCAGGTCACGATCTCGCGGTCCGTGAGTTCGAGCCCCGCGTCAGGCTCTGGGCTGATGGCTCAGAGCCTGGAGCCTGTTTCCGATTCTGTGTCTCCCTCTCTCTCTGCCCCTCCCCCGTTCATGCTCTGTCTCTCTCTGTCCCAAAAATAAATAAACGTTGAAAAAAAAAATTTAAAAAAAGAAACACCTGGAGCTTTACTAAACTTTGGTACGGCCAAAAACCAAACAGCCATGTCTTAAGTAACATATGATTAAATGTGTTTTCAATTATATTACCAAACAAAGGGAGTAAAATATATTTGGTTATAATGCATTGGCATACATCAGCATCCAAAACTTAGGCAAGAGTCCTCAAGGAAACATGTATTACCCATTGCTTTAAGTGTCTTGAGTTTCAACAGGGTCACAACCTCAGATTACCCAATTTTTGAGAAGTTTCCTAAACAGGAAGTTTTCCTTTATCAATTTTAACTCTTTTCCCAGAGACCAAGTCTTAAAATGCTTGACTCAGGCAGAAGTTTTGCTCAGAGGAAGTGTGAACAAAGAAGGGGGTGAGGAGAAAAAAAAGAAAAGTGTGCTCTCTGAACTGACAAGGAGTTCATTCATAATCTGGCTAAAACTGGCAGCTATTCTGGGCCCTCAGTGAAGTAAACATTTTGAGTCACAGCCCTGAAGTCACCATTTCAAGTGATGCTGGAACATCACAGGCTGCTTGGCCCATGCCACCAACCTCGGAAGGGAAATTAGACCCAGACAACTACAGATAATGCAGTGATGAAAGAAATGTCTCCTCAGGCAACAGTCAAGAAAGCACAAAGATTTCTACCCATAGTTCTGTGAAATACCTTGGAAGACTAGCTTGCTCTCCCAAGTAAATCAAAGGGGAAAAGAGTGTCTCACACATAGTGAAAATGAGAAGAAACCACCCTGAATTAAATAAAGTGGCATGAAACTAACTATTAGTCACTTTCAAAAATACATAGGGGAAAATGTTGCAGAGAAACTTGACATTATTTAGCAAGTAAATCAGTAGAGGCTTGAAAATTTAATATCTTTTTTTGCCAGCTTTTAAATCTGTCAATGGCATTTTATCAGAGTCCCGTGATTGAAGACTTGAGGACAGAAGCATATTGAGCAGAGCAAACTTTAGACTCTGTCCCCTGATTAATGGTCAGCTCTTCTCATTTCCTCTCATTCCCTCAGGGTGTTTCAGAAGACACTAACATTCAGCTTGCTCTAGAGGGGATGCTTTTTTAAGACAAAGTTACCTTATCACCCTAGAGTCAATTCTGTTTGTTTTTTGTTTCTTCCTTTCACACCTAAAGAATACCCTTTGGAGCAACAAGATTATGTCATCTTTCGTGAAAAGGCCAAAGTGAAAAAGAAAGCCAAAGCATAAGAAAAGCAAGGCAATAAACCTCTATTTGGAAGTTACTTCTGTTTTTAATCATTTGGTTCCTATTTATAATTATAGGACTTTATGAATAATGAAATTATTTAGGTCCCTCAGAGAGCTTATTCTTTGCTCAAGAAAGTGACTATGAACACAATGTAACACATAGCATCATGGTGCCTATAGTTAATAATACTGTAGTGTACAGAAGTGCTAATCCATAGGGGCACATGTACCCCAATATTTATAGCAGCACTATCAACAATAGCCAAATTATGGAAAGAGCCAAACTGTCCATCAACTGATAAATACATAAAGAAGATGTGGTTTATATATACAATGGAATACTACTTGGCAATGAGAAAGAATGAGATCTGGCCATTTGCGGCAACGTGGATGGAAATGGAGGGTATTATGCTAAGTGAAATAAGTCAGCAGAGAAACACAGATATCATATGTTTTCACTCATATGTGGATCTTGAGAAACTTAACAGAAGACCACGGAGGAAGGGAAGGGGAAAAAAATAGTTTTAAACAGAGACAGAGGGAGGCAAAACCGTTAACAGACTCCTAAATACAGAGAACAAACTGAGGGTTGATGAGGGGCGGGGAGAGGGGAAAATGGGTGATGGGCACTGAGGAGGGCACTTGTTGGGATGAGCACTGGGTGTTGTATGTAAGCGGCAAATCATGGGAATCTACTCTAAAGCTAGGAGCACACTGTATACACGGCATGTTAGCTAACTTACATTAAAATAATAAATTAATAAATTAATAAATAAATAAAATAAAAATAAAATAATACTGTATTGTGTATTTTATTTATTTTTTATTTTTTTTAATGTTTATTTATTTTTGAGACAAAGAGAGACAGAGCATGAACGAGGGAGGGTCAGAGAGAGAGGGAGACACAGAATCTGAAATAGGCTCCAGGCTCTGAGCGGTCAGCACAGAGCCTGACCCAGGGCTCGAACTCACGGACCGTGAGATCATGACCTGAGCCAAAGTCGGACGCTTAACCAACTGAGCCACCCAGGCGCCCCTGTATTGTGTATTTTAAAGTTACTCAGAGAGTAGATCTTAAAAGCTCTCAGAATAAGAAAAAAAGGTTCTGTAACTATGTATGGTGACAGATGTTAATTAATCCTATTGCAGTGATCATTTTGCAATATATACATTATGTTGCATATCTCATTATATTGTATACCTGAAACTAATATATCAATTATACTTCAATAAAAACAAAATGAAACAGTGCCACCCCACTGTCATCCTTTAATAAAATAGACAATTTACAGGCTTCTTTAAGCAGCTTTTTACCTCAACCATCACTTTTTGCTCAGTTGTACTTCATGCAACAAATTTGCCTCAAAGAAAACTCTGCCAATATTGTTTGCTTATTTATGTGAAAATCAACAGGCCGGAGGAATAAATCTCTTTGATCATTCATTTAAAGAAATAGATCATGTACCTCTTATGTATACATGCAAGGAATATAGCAGTAAATGAGACAGATGAGGTCCCTGCTTTCAAGGAGAGACATAATAAACAAATAATTATATAAGATACTTCCAGAAAGTCACAAATGCTATAAAAGAAATCTGAGAGAAAACAATGAAGAGGTGGTCAGACAGTGCTGGTATTTGTAACCTAATGCTATTGTAAAATAATGTATTGTACTGATTTGGAACTGCAAATATTAAGATACAATTAACGTCTTTGAAATCTGAGTGTGTATTATAGCCAATGGTGACTTAAAATGAGCAGTGTGTTTTAATAATACATATAGCACCGTTTAACATCAATGGCACTATTACATTTATAGTCAACTGATTTTTTTAAAGGTGCCAAGAAAATTCAATGGGAAAGAAATAGTATTTTTCAACAAATGGTGCTGGGACAATTGGATAGCCTTATATAGGCAAAAAGATTCATGAGGAACCCTATCTTAAACCTTACCAAAGCAAAACAAACACAAATAGATCACAGACTTAAAGTAAGAGCTAAACCTATAAAATGCTATAAGAAAACAGGAATAAACCTTCAAATTTACATAAGGCAAGATCTAGAAAACCAAAGTCCAAGAGATAAAAGGTTGATAAATTAGACTTAACAAAATTTTAAACTTTTGACCTTCAAAAAATATCATACAGAAAAATGAAAAGACAACCCACAGAATGAGAAAATATCAACAAAGCCTATTTTCTTTCTTTTTTTTTTTTTAATTTTTTTTCAACGTTTATTTATTTTTGGGACAGAGAGAGACAGAGCATGAACGGGGGAGGGGCAGAGAGAGAGGGAGACACAGAATCGGAAGTAGGCTCCAGGCTCTGAGCCATCAGCCCAGAGCCCAACGCGGGGCTCGAACTCACCGACCACAAGATCGTGACCTGGCTGAAGTCGGACGCTTAACCGACTGCACCACCCAGGCGCCCCAACAAAGCCTATTTTCAAAAGGAGACTTGTATCCACAATGAACACTCATACACACACACACAGACACACAGACACACAGACACACACACACACACACACACACACACACAAACCCCTTCTCCTTGCAACTAAAGGTTTTTTTTTAAACCCAGTTAAAAATAGACAAGGAACCCGAATAGATACTTCTCCAAAGGAGATAAACAGATGCCCAACAAGTACCTGAAAAGATGTTCTACATCATTAGCTGTCAGGTCAACACAAATCAAAATCACAATGAAATGCCACTTTCATACTCACTAGGATGGCTGGAATTAAAAAAAGATAAAATAACACGTCCATAAGGATGTGGAGAAACTGGAATCCTCACACACTGCTAGCAGGAATGTAAAATTGGTGTGGTCAATTTTTGAAATAGTTTGGCAGTTTCTTGAAAAGTTAAACACAGAGTTACTATATGATCTAACAATTCCACTCATACGTATTCATCCAAGAGAAACAAAAACATGCCCAAAGATTCGTACGTGAATGTTCATAGCAGCATTGTTTACAGGAACCAAAAAGTAGAAACAACCCAAATGTGCATTTACTGGTGACAGGATGAACAAGGAAGGGATCAAGGAATGCTTCCGGGCAATAAAACAGGAAAGGAGCATTTACACATGTGGATGAACCGCCAGACACAAAAGACCACATAGTGTATCATTCTATTTATATGAAATATCCAGAGAAGGGATATATACAGACACAGAAAGTAGATTTGTGACTACTTAGGGTTAGGGTTGCAAATGGGAGAGTGGCTGATAATGAACATGAGGTGTTTCTTTTCAAGGTGAGATACATGCTCTGGAATTACATTGTATCTGTAAAACTATATAGTAAAAGTCACTGAATTGTACACTTAAAAATGGTACACAGGTGAATTTTATGGTAAATTATAGCTCAATAAAGCTGTTTTAAAAAGCAATGACAGGGGCACCTGGGTGGCTCAGTTGGTTAAGCATCCGACTTCGGCTCAGGTCATGATCTCACAGTTTGTGAGTTCGAACCCTGCATCAGGCTCTATGCTGACAGCTTAGAGCCTGGAGCCTGCTTTGAATTTGTGTCTCCTTCTCTCTCTGCTCCTACCCCATTCATGCTCTGTCTCTCTCTCTCTCTCCTTCAAAAATAAATAAAAACATTTAAAAAAAAATTTTTTAAAAGCAAATGACAAACTTGTCAAGTGCAAAGACAGCTGCAACACTAAGCAAAAATGTATATATAATAAAGACCTCTTTTCAAAATGGACAGAAATAAATAGATGCATTAGTCGGGTTACAGATCAAGAATAAGAACAGGGGAGACTGGGTGGTTCAGTCAGTTGAGCTACAGACCTCGGCTTAGGTCATGATCTCATGGCTCGTGGATTTGAGCACCACATCGGGCTGTGCTGACAGCTCACAGCCTGGAGCCTGCTTTGGATTCTGTATCTCCTTCTCTTTGCTCTTCCCCGATTCATACTCTCTCTCTCACAAAAATAAAAAAAAAAAAAACATTAAAAAATTATTTAAAAAAAGAGTAAGAACAGGGGCGCCTGGGTGGTGCAGTCGGTTAAGCGTCCGACTTCAGCCAGGTCACGATCTTGTGGTCCGTGAGTTCGAGCCCCGCGTCGGGCTCTGGGCTGATGGCTCGGAGCCTGGAGCCTGTTTCCGATTCTGTGTCTCCCTCTCTCTCTGCCCCTCCCCAGTTCATGCTCTGTCTCTCTCTGTCCCAAAAATAAATTAAAAAAAAAAAAAAAAGTTGGAAAAAAGAGTAAGAACAGATAATACAAAAAAAATACAAAGAGCTAATAAACATGAGGAAAGACTTAACCTCACTAGAAATCAGAAATATAAATTAAAACAAATGTTTCACCTGTGGTACTAAGAAAGCGTAGGAACGTCTGGTTCAGGGATAGGTTGTATCATTTTTTTCCTACTTAGCAAATATGTATCAGAAGTATGTTAAAAAACACACTTCATTGGCTTCTAAGTCTCATTTCTAAAAATCCTAAATAAATAAAAACACGAACAAGCCTTAATAAGCATGTTTGCTTTGTTAACAATAGTTTTCAAAAACAGCAAAATGTCCAATAGGAGACTGACCAAATTATAACTTTATGTATTTGTGTACACACATACACACACACACACACACACACACACACACACACACACAGTATATACATAGGCCCAAGATACATACACAAACATGCTATACACACACACACAAATATATCTTATGGACACTAGTTTCCAGGGCGGTTGGGATTTTTTTACCTCTTGATGTTTTCTTAATTATTCAATCAATGAATATGAATTATTTGTATGTTTCAAAGGTGACAAAAAAAGTAGTGTGGATATATATCCACTAATCTTCACATATTAAGCTTTAGTTATGAGCTTCTACATCCCCTCCTAATCGACTTTATGGTCACACTTTCATCTCCCACACATTAAAGCAGTTTTAGCTCACAAAATTCAAGGAAATTTAGTAAACTGAATAAACATTACTATTCTTATTCCTCTATTCTGTTTTAGAGTCAAACTATACAGCAGAATATTGCAAATATAATTCATCAAAAAAATAAAAATAAAAATTCTAGAAATTACTGAAGACCAAAATGGAGGTTAATGATTTGACTTAGTAACAAAATACAGTTTCTTTTTTTTTTTTTTAATGCTTATTTATTTTTGAGAGAGAGAGAGAAAGAGACAGAGTGCGAGTGGAGGAGGGCAGAGAGAGAGGGAGAAACAGAATCCAAAGCAGGCTCCAGGCGTCAATCTGTCAGCACAGAGCCTGACACGGGGCTCGAACTCAAGAACTGCAAAATCATGACCTGAGTCAAAGTCAGGTGCTTAACCAACTGAGCTACCCAGGTGTCCCTACAGTTTCTTAATTTAAGAAATTCTGATAGATAATATGTAGCAGTTAGATATTAGTATTAATGGAAGGGTGATTTGCTTTATAAACTTCAAAATGTCTTTAAAAGTCTCTAGAAGCATAAACGTATTGACTCAAAACATGAGATAAAAATCCCTAACCTCAAAGTGTTTGGAGTTACAGACAACTGAAAAACTAATTATCTGTGAACATAAAAATAAGTTCTGAAATCACAATCTATGAACATGAGAAACTGTTACTAATTCTAACACAGAGGTGTCGAGAAACATCTTTTGCATAAAATTAAATGTAATTGTTTTCCAAAAGCAAACAAGAAGAGAGTCAAAAGTAGAGCCAGAAGAAAACATGATGAAGCTTGTTTCTCTGGCGTTGGTATTTATTTATTTACTGAGTTATGACTACCACAAGGAACAGAGAATCAAAATCTCCTTCCCCTTCCATGAGTAATTCTGATGGCTCTGCTGGAGCCAGCACAAAGAATACAGGCCCTTTGAAAACACCCATTGCTTTATCAATGCTGGTTTGTTTTTTCCTAGAGATGAGAAGGAATGATCCTGAAAGCATTTAACAATTTTAAACACCAAGTCTTTACTGAAGATTAAAAAAAAAAAAAAAAAGTCAAGTTAAGTCTTAAAATAATGAGTCAGGTCAAAGCGAGCCAGGGAAAAGATGGATTTTAAGGGATCCTATGAATCTACTTTTGGTGAAACACTTAAAGTGTTACTAACTGCATGAGTATTAGTTGACTAGTAATAAAAGAATTAGATTAATTGATTTTTAGGTTGCCTCCCAGCTCTCCCGTTAATAGAATTCTGCACCAAGGGATGACAGGTTATACCAAGAGAAACAGTTTCATTCACGAAACACAAATTCCTGGGGGTGTCTGGCTGGCTCAGTGGGCACAGCATGCGACCCTTAATATTGGGGTCATAAGTTCAAGCCCCACGTTGGGCCTAGAGCCTACTTCGAAAAAAAAAATTCCTTAAATTTATTTTGTATTAACAAGGGTAGGGACTCTATTTTTCTTTGTGTTTTTAACTTCCTAATCTGTAGTCCTGTCACAACTGTAGAAAGACCTAGACGCAACACTGAAAGAAAATGTACAAAGTCAAACTTAAGCTGTTTTTGAGACGGCCTGATTATTTTTATTGCAATGAATGCAAAATTGAATGGCACAGAGGCCAGAGAGCAGCTGAAAGTTTTCTATTTGCTATTAAATACAAAGTGTAGTAATAACATCTAGAAAATATTCCACAGCGTTTTCTTTACCAGAGAACCAGCAAGGCCAGTTTGTGGGTTTGCCCACAGCCTGCAGCCAGGCCCTTCTGGGAATAAGTGCTGAGTGTTCCAGCAAACTGTTTTGGGTAGACAGGAGAGTAACCTGACTTGGGACCTTCTCTAGGACAGATACTGTTAGTGAGAGGTGACACTCATTCACTGAATTTGGAACACAAATGTAGAAGCTTCTCCTGTTTTTAAGAGACATGTTTAACAATCATTCAGGGAAGCCGTATTTCTAAACGGAGACTTTGGCCAGGTTTTCCTCTGTCAGTGCTGATCATCAGTGCAATCTTTTCGGAAAAGACTCATCACTGAGGAAACGGGGCAGTAGTCAGTCTGTTCATAACATCCGCTTCACAGAAAAGGAAAGCACGAAGAGGATTTTCCCAAATGTCACCATAACAGGTTAAAATGCAAACCCAGATATAACCCACTTAAGAATATCTACAATTATCTTTATTTCTTTCATTTTCCATAATTACTCACTTCCCCACAACTGTTGTCTGGGCACGATATAAACAACCTTTTCTTTACTTGTATACCTCTTCTTTCTTTAAAATACCTTCAGGCATCTCATTTGCTCTCCATGACAACCCTTAGGCGTAGGTATTACCCCTGGCAAACTTAAGTCACTTGCCCAAGGTCATATCTAATGAGTGTCAGAGCCAGACCCTGGGCTTACCTCTTCTAAGTCAAATTTGCATTCCTTATACCCACAGAGCCAACGCAAAAAAGGATAAGAGGGAAAGAGACCTACTTATGTAAGCATGCCCCTTGCCCCAAAGTAGCTTGCAGTGTAACCAGTATCAAACAACAAAATATATAAAAGGGCACTGTGGTAACAGAATAATGCTCTCATGCCCAAAGATGTCCGTGTCCTAATCCCCAGAACTTTACATGTGAACGTGTCCCTGCATGGCAAAAGGGACTTTGCAGATGTGATTAAATTAAGGAACTCGGAAGTGGAAGATTACCCTGGATTATTTTAGCAGGCCCAGTGTAATCACAAGAGGAGGCAGAAGAGTCAGTGTCAGATGATGTAGCCTGAGAAAGACGAGATTAGGCACTGCTGGCATTTACGATGGAGGAAGGAACCACAAACCAAGGATGCAGGAGGCCTCTAGAAGCTAGAAAGGTACCAAAACAGATTCTTCCCTAGAGCCTCTAGAAGGAACGCAGCACTGATAAAAACACTGATTTAACGCAAATCCCATTTGGACATCTGACCTCCAGAACTAAAGATAATAAAATTGTGCTATTTTAAGCCACCAAGTTTAATGTAAATTGTTACAACAACAAGAAATTAATTCAGGCATGAAGACAAAATGGAGAAAACAGACCACATCTATCCTGCTACACGAATATTCTTGATGTTGTTTTGCATCTCAATATAATACATTTTAGAATATTTTTACTTCTAAAATATATTAAAGTATACGTTAATTTTTTCGTAAGTCTTAGTTTTCCACATGGCTATTCAGATAAATTAACTGTGTTTTCTACGTTATCAGTCATCTTCATACCCTAAATGACCTTTTGTTTCATTAATTCCACAATGGTTCAAAGTTCATACTATTCTGTCAAATAGGGAAAAATCAGTTTCAGCCATTATGCAGACCTTGGTTAAAACCTACTAATGATGTGCAGTCACTAGATCAAAGGGTTTAAAAAATTCAAGAGGGCAGGGCGCCTGGGTGGCTTAGTGGGTCAATTGAGCATCTGACTCTTGATTTTAGCTCAGACCCAGGGTTGGGGGATGGAGCCCCACATTGATCTTAAACCCTGCTTAAGATTCGCTCTCTCTCTCCCTCTACCACTCTCCCCCGCTTGTGTTCTGTCTCAAAAAAACAAACAACAAAAATAGTTTAAAAAAATCCAATTGTACTATTTCAATCACTACACAAGTATGTAAAATATTTGAAAGACACTAGGCTTTCCCTTTTACATTCTAGCTTTGGCTCCGTTTACATATAAAGTCAAGAAAACCAGCAGGAAAAAGAAAAATAAAAAGTCACACAAAAAAATACAACTAGAAATGAAATAAAGGTTATGTTTAAAGTTAACAACAACAACAAAAAGATGAGAAGCACAAGTCAATAGCTTGAAAGAAAGTCCTCAACAATATATGTGAGAGCAAAACTTCACAAATCTAAGAAATAAGAAATTTTAGACTGAGGTTTCCTTTTGTTCCTGCAGGCTCTGTAATACATAAATATCATTCAAAAATCAATTAAGCTTGCCACCTTGCACTGAATTTTCTACTAAATTAAACTTTTAATCACAGAACCCTCCATTTTCCCTTATTGTTTGAAAGGCATATGTATAATATTTTGAAGATATTCAGGGCAATATTCATTATTTCATATAACAAAATTCTACTGAAAATAATGACTAGTAAAATTACTGAAAGTGTTATTTTCTAGGTAACGTTCATGTCAAGTGTACTTAGTTGGGCAAGGAACCAAGGTCTACCCACTGAGATCTAGATCTTTTCATTTTTAATACAGTGTTCTACATGTGTTAGGCTTTACAGTCAATGGATTTGGGTTGACTGCTAGGGTGCTTTTTTAAAGTTTTTGTATTTATTTTGAGAGAGAGAGGGAGCGAGGGGGAGGGACAGACAGCATTGGAGAGAGAGAATCCCAAGCACGCTCCACACAGTCAGTACGGAGCCCAATGCAGTGCTTGAACTCAAGAACCATGAGATCATGACCTGAACCAAAATCAGATGTTTAACTGACTGAGACACCCAGGTGCCCCCAGAGTGCCTTCATTTAGATGTCTCCTCAGCTTACTTCCACTTTCATTTCTCATCATGCCCTCAATGCCCTCACACTACACATAGAAACTTTATACTCACATACAGATTCCACGTATGTGGGTCACACAGAATTACTTTTCATTCATAAACATCTTTTACTAATCCATGCACATACTGTTTCCTCTACTTGGAACCCTCTTCTATATGTAGTGAATTCCATTTCCTTTTTCATTAGCTAGATCATATGTCACCAAGTGACCTGGGAAGCCTTCCTCAAAGGCACCGGGCAGAGTTCGATACTTCCCAGTTATGCCTTCTTTATTTCGGTATAAATGTATTTGTGTCTACCACTCAGAATTCAAATAAAATAAATGTAGATTGGTCTTCCAAAAATATTTCTGAAATCTTCCCTCCTCTCCACCTACCCAAAATCATGCCCTGGAGTAGGAAGGAAAGCACACTAAGCATATTTATCTTTTTGTTTAAGAGCTTCTTTAGTTTCTTTAAGTGCTATGCTGTCTTTAAGACAAAATCCAGACGTCCTTCCTTAGCTACTACTATGTGTCTTAATGTATGTGACCAGCTACAGTGAAATCACCTTCCAACAAATTTATACACTGTCTAAGCATCCAGTTACATCTTTGGTAAACACTGAAAATAAAATTAGCCCGTAAGTTATTTATCACTCAGTAATAGATACACCATGTATTCTTTAATTTATTTATTTTTTAATTTACATCCAAGTTAGTTAGAATATAGTGCAACAGTGATTTTGGAAGTAGATTCCTTAATGCCCCTTACCCATTTAGCCCCTCCCCCTCCCACAACCCCTCCAACCACCCTCTGTTTGCTCTCCATATTTAAGAGTCTCTTAGATTTTTGTCCCCCTCCCTGTTTTTATATTATTTCTGCTTTCCTTCCCTTATATCCATCTGTTTTGTATCTTGAAGTCCTCATAGGAGTGAAGTCATATGATATTTGTCTTTCTCTGACTAATTTCACTTAGCATAATACCCTCTAGCAATACCATTAGCATAATACCCTCTAGCAATACCCTTGCAAATGGCAAGATTTCATTCTTTTGATTGCCAAGTAATATGTACACGTACACACACACACACACACACACACACACACACATATATGTACCACATCTTCTTTATCCATTCATCCACTGATGTGGACATTTGGGCTCTTTCCATACTTTGGCTATTGTTGATAGTGCTGCTACAAACATTGGGGTGCATGTGCTCCTTCAAAACAGCATACTGGTATCCCTTAGATAAATACCTAGTAGTGCAATTGCTGGTTTGTAGGGTAGTTCTATTTTTAATTTTTTGAGGAACCTCCATACTGTTTTCCAGAGTGGCTGCACCAGTTTGCTTTCCCACCAGCAGTGCAAAAGAGATCCTCTTTCTCCACATCCTCGCCAACATCTGTTGTTGCCTCAGTTGTTACTGTTAGCCATTCTGACAGGTGTGAGATGGTACTGATTTGCATTTCCCTGATGATGAGTGATGTTGAACATTTTTTCATGTGTCAGTTGGCCATTTAGATGTCTTCTTTGGAGAAGTGTCTATTCACGTCTTTTGCCCATTTCTTCACTGGATGATTTGTTTTTTGGGTGTTGAGTTTTGTAAGTTCTTTATAGATTTTGGATACTAACCTTTTATCTGATATGTCATTTACAAGTATCTTCTCCCATTCTGTCAGTTGCCTTTTAGTTTTGCTGATTGTTTCCTTCACTGTGTAGAAGCTTTTCATCTTGATGAGATCCCAATAGTTCATTTTTGCTTTTGTTTCCTTGCCTCCGAAGACGTGTTGAGTAAGAAGTTGCTGTGGCCAACGTCAAAGAGGTTTCTGCCTGCTTTCTCCTCAAGGATTTTCATGGCTTCCTGCCTCATGTTTAGGTCTTTCATCCATTTTGAGTTTATTTTTGTGAAGATACACTATTTATTCTTAAACGATGTTTTCTTTCTATTACCTTATTTTCCAACCAAAAAGAAAAAAAGGCACCCTCTTGCTTCTATACTTTTTCTTCTTTTGAAGGACGCTAAGTTTTGTTTCCTGACACAAGCTTATAATCTATCTTTTCTTAGTTGTGTGAGAGAAGCCAGGCTTTTCCTGACTTTCACAGGCAGGAGACATAGACTCAGGCCTTCAGATACTATCACAAAAGCTTTGAATCTCTAGCAAGTGATGCATAGAGACAGGGATGTGTAAGAAATTATTCTCCTGCTGCTGTTCCATGCTCAGCAACAGTGATTCCAGCAGCAGTAAAACACAGGACCAATGGTTCCTCTGCTAGCTTCTGTGGCCCATTTTTTAGAAAACTAGTGAGTTATCAATATCCTTCTAATAACTTCCTGTTCAGCTAAATTTAGCCAAAGTCAATTTTTATTGCTTTTCACAAAGAACCCAAACCTATATGCAAAATACACACACATGCATTCTACCATATATACCTGTATCTATATACCCTACCTCTCCATACACTACTAGCATACAATGGTGAGCAGAAATAAATTTGTTCCCTGCTTTGAAGAGCTTAGTCTAGCCAGGAAAACAAACACATCATAACATAACCAGGAAAAAAAATCAATGTAAATTTTAGCTCAATGAAGAATAAGAGCTTCAGTTAGGGCACTAAGACTGTCTGTATAGCAGAACCTCATGAAACAGAGGAGGAGGGAAATTGGTAAAGGCTGTTCACAATATACTATTTAACACCAAGCATTTCTAGATTTGCAAAAAGCACCCTATTGTGGAGCTGGCTGAGGTCTGTTCTTTTTACAGGAAGGGCTAAAAGCCACTATTGTTTTCTTAAACAGTCCATGAAACAAAGGAGCCTAAAATACTTCATGCAGTTAGTTACCAACATCAAATGTTGTGGCAAAAATCATCAGGGAGCCTTCTCAAGGCTCAACTTAAGTTTCAGACTCACAAAACTGCCAAAGGCCACACACAGCACCAGTCTACTTAGAGGATATAGGACAGAAGCAGACGTCCCTCCCTGATCAGAGTGCTTACGTGACTTTCCCCGTGCAGTAGTGCATACATACAGATATTCAGAGCTCTTCTCTTCGCCTCACTAGGTAACAGCTCACACAGGAAGAAACAAGATATGGTGGGCAGAGAGGACCTACCCCAGCTTCAAAGCTTCATGCCCCAAAGGAATGGTACCTCTTATACTAACTTCACAGCCATTGCTTTCAGAATTCCCACAAAGGACATGCCGTTTATAAATCATTGTACTCAGGGAACCCTAGAGCTGCATACAGCATCCCTATCATGTATTTTCAGTCTATTTACAATTTCTCCCAGTCTAAATGCAGTTTACTGACCCAGGACCATTTTTAGCATAAGCAATGATATCTAGTCACTTAACCACTCAGGATCCAGTAAAGTAGAACAAAAAGACAAGATCAAATTGGCATGCAGACAGGAAAGGGTTTCAGTAACCATTTTCCAACAGCCAACTACTGATAACATTCAATGTCACTGTCCCTGTATGTATTAATTCAGTTAGGCTGCATTATGCTGTAATAACAAGCGTCCCTAAAATCCATTAGTTGAAAATAACAAAGAATTATTTTGTACATGTACATCATAGATTAGTAAAGCGTCTATGCTTCATGTCTTCCTCACTCAGCGACCAGGCTGATGGAGGCTCTATCATTTAAACTATCACTACTTACTATGGCATCTGGTAAGAGGAGAGGAAGAATAACTCCTAATCCTTCTATCCACAATTGATACACTTCTACTCATGTTTAATTGGCTAGAAAAAAAGTCACATGGGCATATTTAAATTCAAGGTTTTCCCAGTTTTAGAAACACGATACTGATGGACAGTCGTGATATCTACCACATCATATAAACCAGATATAATTTTAAAAAATGATTTTATGAATTTTATTTCCAAAATATTAGAATCAGCATGGAGCCCTTTTAAGCATTAAAGTCTCTTCTGCACCCAGAAACACAATAAAGTAGCAGATAAACTACCTAATTTAAATTCTTCATGATCACCCCAGCAATGTATTACAGAATGTAGAAAGGTAGGTAATTTTCCCAACTAACATTGAAAAAATGACAAAGCTGGACAAGCCTGTCTGACTCCAAGGCCTATTTCCTTTTCAAGACATCACAATGTACAGCAAATATAAAGTCAGTGAAGAGAGAAGAGTCACAGGGCAAACTGTACCACAGCATCAAGAAGGTTGGGGACATGAGAGTTCCAGTCAAAGAGCAGAGACTTTAAAATAAGGAAGGAATGGTCAGTGGAGCAAACTGTAAAAAGTCCAATAAGATGAGGGGTCCAAAGTGTCCACTGAAGTAGGTGGCTACTAACAATTTCAGTTAGAGCCACTGCTGAGTTGCCAGACTGAAGTGACTAAACATGGAAAGTGATGAAGTGGATTCAATTATCCTGGATGTGAAGAGACAGAGAAAGGAAAATGACTGAGAGGAGATAATGTTCGAGGGGAAGCTGTTTTGATTAGTTTTTCAGGTAGAAACAATTTAAACATGTTTGAAAGTCAGGGAAAGGAAAAGTCAGAGGAAGGGAAGGGAACAGAAGGGAGAAAAGAGAAGAAAAGGAAATGAAAGAAAAGGAAAGGAAAAAAGGAAAAAAATAGGGGCACCCGGGTGGCTAGGTCGGTTACGCATCTGATTCTTAGGCTCAGGTCATGATCTCACAGTTCAGGTTTATGAGATTAAGCCCTGCATTGGGCTCTGTGTTGACAGCAAGGACCCTCCTTGGGATTCTTTCTCTCTCTCTCTCTCTCTCTGTCCCTCCCCAGCTCATACTTTCTCCCTCATTCTCTCTCTCAAGTAAATATTAAAAAATAAAAAGAGAAAGAGAGAGAGAATGAAAGAAAAAGGGCAAATGCAGAGCAGGGACAGAGAGAAATGAAAGAACAGGCAGTATCCATGAGAAAGCAGAGGGAGTAAGTGGTAACAATACAAAGCAGCTTGTATTTACTGAGCCACCACAATGTGCCAGTCCCTATACTAAGCACATTACACGTCTGAACTCACACACATATTAACTCATTCAGCTGAACACATACCCAGGAGCAAGTCTGATGAGGACAATGCATCGGGCAGCTGGCAGTAACAGACAGTGCAAGTTAAATAGCTGTAAGTGCAGAACCAGGGTTTGAGCCCAGGTAGTTCGCCTCCACAAACCACACTAATATGCTCAGCTATTGTCTCCCTTGACATGCGACTGAGATGAAGGAAAGATAGACAGAAAAGCCACTACCTCCCTTGAGATGCTGAAAAAGATAAAAAAGATATTTGTGGTGCAGAGATGTTTATGTGTTTGGGCTTGGATGGAATGAGCTCCTCAGGAGAGGTGTAAGACAAGTTTGGGGGATGCTTAAACGTAAGCATTTCTTCCACAGTCAAGACACAGTCTGACAGTGTCTTTCTAGATACACGTTATTCTGACTAGCTTATTGCAATCTATATTATCGTCTTTTCTTAAAAAACAAAACAAAACAAAACAAAACCTATTTGGACAAAAATTCTAATTGTAAAAAATGAAGTTTTAATTTATATATTCCTTTTATGAGGGAAGTCTCAGAAGTTATACAACATGATTACAAAAATATCTTCAGGAAAAAAGAGAACAGACCAAAAAATACTTATCTGTACACCTATAACTAAAACTTTATTTCTTCGCTACAGGAAAGGCTCTTATGATCCATTCATTCACTCACCTATTCAATTTGCTGAGCACCAACTTGTACTAGGCACCAGGCATTGCTGTAGGCCCTAGGGCTACAGCAGTGAACAAAACAGATTAAAACACACACACACACACACACACACACACACAACTGTTCTCATAGAACATACAAACTAACTGAAAGAAGGAGACATTAACTACCTTACATAAATACCTTATGTAGCAATGTGAGTATTCCAGGGGAAAAAAAAGCAGAAAAGAGGACAGAGCACAAAGTGGGAAAGGGGCAACTGCAATTTTAAATTAGATGGTCAGGGAATGACTGAGAAGATGGTATTTGAGCTATTCTTGAAGGTAGGGGTGGAGGGGGCACCCAATGGACATTTGAGAAAACAATGTTCCAGGCAGAGAGAAGAGCCCAAGCAAGGGTGAGGTGGAAATGTGTCTTTTGTTTATGAGCCACTGCAAAGAGACCCAATGAGGCTGGAAAAGAATGGAGAGGAGAATAGCAGAAGATAAAGTTAAAGATACAAATAGTGGACTGAAACTCAGGGACCTCTCGGCTACTATAAGACAGATGGTAAGGTATTATTGGAATATGAACAGGAGTGTTATAATCGGAATGTTTTAAAAGAATCACTCTGGCTGCTGTAGAGAACAGTCTGGGAGTATCCAGGGCAGAAGTGGGGAAAACAGTGACACATACCAGCTCTCTTCCAACTGCTCCTCCAGGTTTCCTATCCACCCTGCTCTTGGGCCCAGGATGTTGACCAGGATGAACTCACGGACTGCCGTGTCCCCTGGCTCCCATGTGGATTCCACCAGGGGGGAGCACACACAGGATCAAAGGGAGGGAAGAGAGTGAGTCAGGGTGGTTTTTTTCCCCTGCTCCTCCCTTCCAGTTACTCTGGACTGGCTACTGCCCTTGGACAAAAGCCACAGGTCCTGTCCTGTGGCTTTCTCCACCTAATCCTCTGAATTCTAGTAACCACTCCCTTCCCGATCTACCTTCAGGCCAAGGGGCCCAATTGTAATGAGACCTTGCACAGTACTCTTTTAAAATAGTTCTTTTACTAAAAGCTCCTCAAACTATCCCAATTTAAGCATACCATCCTGGCAGTACCCTTGCTAACTCAGGAGTCCAGGGCAACAGTGCAGGTGGGAGACAATGGTGGCTTAGACCAGGATGTGAGCAGCAGAATGACAAGAAGCAGTTAGATTTTGATTTTCTGATAGATGTAATGTCACACATAACTCCAGATTTTGGCATAAGCAACTAAAAGGATAGAATGCCATCAACTGAAATTCATTTCTTAAAATCACAAATCAATAGAAAATATAAGTAAATATAGTAAATAGTGGTGCACAAGAAAAGGAATGCTATGGCTTACAAACAAATGCAAAGATGACTAATCTTACCATTAAAGGAATGTAAATTAACATAATCATATAAAATATACATAAATAGATACATAATATGGATAGGATAATTACAATATAAAGTTGACAAAGATAAATGTATGATGATAAATGGTGTTGTCATGGATGTCAGAAAAGGAGGAATTGTAAAATTCTTCCCATTGTAAAATTGGGGGACTATACACCTCTGTGAAGAATAATTTGCCACACCTATCAAAACTTCAAATGTACATATTTAAAAATGCTCTGCTAGGACTTTATCCTACACACATACTCACACATTTGCATAAATAGATACATATAAGATTTTTCACTACTGCAGTGTTCATAATTACAAAAGATTAGAAACAATTTAAATGTCCAGCAACAGGAAATACAAGTTAAATAAATTAGGTTATATACACTAAAGAATAAATACCATCAGTATTTTGCAAAGAACAAGATAAACTCTGGCTTATATATACATATGGAAAGGAAAACTCTACAAAAGATTTATATTGTTGGGAGGGGTGGGGAGGAGTCAAGTGCTTAACAGAAATATTGAGTATATTATTATTTGTGTCTTTTTTTTTTAATTTTTTTTTTTTAACATTTATCTATTTTTGAGACAGAGAGAGACAGAGCATGAACAGGGGAGGGGCAGACAGAGAGGGAGACACAGAATCTGAAACAGGCTCCAGGCTCTGAGCGGTCAGCACAGAGCCCGACGCGGGGCGAGAACTCACGGACCGCGAGATCATGACCTGAGCCGAAGTCGGACACTTAACCGACCGAGCCACCCAGGCGCCCCTTGTGAGTCTTTTTTTTTAAGGATATACACATATGTGGGAGTAAGAAAATTCTAAAAAGATCAAAGAAATTGTTTAGAACAACTGCCTCTAAGCAGGTTGATGTGAGAGACTCCTTTTTTTTCATTGTATACCTTTTTGGACTGTTTGAAATTTTTTTTTTACCAAGTGCATATATTAATTTGTTAATGAACAGAACAGTACATAAAGCTAAATTTTAAAAAAGCAATAAATAATCTTGTGTTCCATAAAAACCTATGGTGTTGAGTACAGAAATATATCTGAAAAGTACAACCTATCAAAACTAAAGTATGGTTTCATTTTATTATTATCTTATTTTGTTAGAAGATATAAATGCCCTGACCCGTATTATTTTGAATCACTGGTGTTTCTCCATTTGTAGTCAAATAGAGCCTATTGACATACTCTTGGGGTTTTCCAAATGTCAGCCATATATGGAAAATACAACAGGGCTTAATGTAGATGATTTCAAATGGAAAAAAACAAATATGTGACCTGATTTCTATTAAGAGTTAACTTAATGACAGACACTCATTTTGGCACTGACCAGAATGCCAAATGGAACAGCCTACACCACAATCCTGTTTCACTAATATTATAATTCCCAGAACTAATATATTTTAGAACTAGCAGGAAACAACAATATGGAAAAAAAATTAGTTGTCTTTCGGCTTATCTTAAAATATTCTCTCAGGGTGGGAGGGAGGGGAGGGTGGGTGATGGGTATTGAGGAGGGCACCTTTTGGGATGAGCACTGGGTGTTGTATGGAAACCAATTTGTCAATAAATTTCATATTAAAAAAAAAAGAATAACGTATTATACTGTATGCAAATTAAAAAAAAATATTCTCTCAAAGCCAGCAAATCAAAATTGTTAAAAAATTCTGTAAAACTATTTTACCAAAAGAATGCCACATTATTTCTTTGAAGATTCTCTAAGTTTGCACAAATGTAGACAAATGTACCAATACAAATGTGTACAGGATTCTATATATTTTATTTCATTGATGTAAATGTAAAACAACTTTTTTCTTCCCATCTTCCTCATGCTATTTTTCTCCTTTCCACCAGTCTTGTCTGACACAGAAATTTGTCCCTATAGATAAGATTTTAATGTTATCCAAACCATAATGCATAATTTATCCAAGAAATTTTGGGTAAGAATTTTTTTTTAAGTCAACAAAATCTACTTGAATACAAAAATTCCTCAACTGGTTTTGGTAGCACCACTCAAGGTTTTAGATTATTTCATGATTAGGGACTTGATGTATAATTGTCAGGGAGTTGCACTTCAATTTTGCTGACAAAGAAAAAGACAAAAAGCCTTGTTCCTTCTTCTCAGAAGAGACAGAAAAACACTTTAATATATTTCCCCAGATTTCTGCAAATTCACACAGTTTGAAACTGAAGACATCCAAAGCAGTGAAAATACAATGTATTTTTAAGACTTTTATACATATATGACAAAATTGTAGGAAAAATGTTAAATCTTTTGTCTTCATATAACCTTCCTAGGGATCTGAAGTGCTTATATAAATTGTTTTATTAAGTTGTTACATTTAAGGTAAAGTAAGTTCTTTTAAAAATTAAATGATACTAAATAAATATCTAATGGGAGGAATGAAGGGGTTTCGGGACAGCACCCGCCCCCCCCCCCCCCCCCAATGTGCCATTTTGGCATATGGATTATTTTGAGCTGAAGGCACTTGAGATCCTGTGGACTCAAGAGACTTTTGTCGCTCCCTTAACCACACAGATGAAGCTAAATTGAGTATTTTTCTCAGAATATGGGTTATTAACAGAGACAAACTTTATCTGAGTGACCCATCTGTATGGCAGGGCAAACATCTAATTATCAAACATCTGCTTCTCTTATTATCACTCCATGAAATGCATTCCTTTCCTCTGAAATCCCAGACCCCTACCCCCTTTCTCCTTAGTTCAGGATGACATACTATACCTCATTCTGCCTGTCTTCAGAATTTCCATGTCTATATGGATTCCTCATACATACATGCACCTATTAATTTTGATTTTCTCCTGTTATCTGTCTCCTGTCAACTTGATTCTTAGCCCAGCTAGAAGGGCCTTTAATGGAGACAGAAATTCTTGCTCCCCAACAGAAGGGAAGGGAAGAGAGGGTAAAGGAAAAGAGGCCACTGCTGCAATATTTACCTGTGGCATCGAATTCGATTGGCTGGCACCCGCGGTGAGAAGACCAGTCACACTTGAGGACTTGCCCTCCTTCCACAATCCCAGGCTGGGTAGTGTTTGCTTTGGGTGCTCCCACCAGAAGAAACATCCTGGTATACAAAAGGGAAGATAAGATTTTAAATGGCACAAAGCATAAACAGTAACCTATGATTTAGAAAGAACAATCATTCTCTTGCTATTATCCACTATTATTTTTAACCATTCACTGAGGGCATAATCTATCTTTATCCATTCACTGAGGGCATATTCATTTGATGCTCTTACATACATACATTATTCAATACAGTTTACCCATGCTAATAATAATAACATCTTATAAGGCAACTTCAGAGTGACATGTCATTTAAAAATCTGTGCTGGTCAAACTGTACACTTTAAACATGTACAGTTTATTATATATCAACTGCATCTCAAAAAAGCTGTTAAAAATGTGTGCTGGCTAGACTCTGGGACAGATGTTTTGATTTAGGGTTTTTTGGAATGGTTTTTTTGTGTGTGGTCTGCCATAGACTTTCTATATCCTGAATGCTAAGCAAAACTAAATAAATAAATAATTCTAAAGTATTGTAATTCTACATACTATCATTTTTTTCTTTTTAAAAACATACCTTGTTTTGGAACTACTGTACTTCAGTAATTTTTTTTTAATGACTAATAAATTTATCTTTTCAGAGGATTAATCTAGTCAATCCTGGCCAAAGAACAGGATCGCTATTCAATTTCTTATCAGGATAAAATGAGCAGGAGACAAAATAATACAGAGTCCAGTTTTTAAGCAAAAGAGACCTTTTCATTAGTTTTTTCTATTCATTCAGAAAAAGAAACAGCTTGAGTGTCTCGTCTACATACAACACAGTCCTGGGCACTGGGGACATCACCATGAATAAAACAACCTCGTTTTCTGCTCTCAGTGGTGTTTACATTCCTTTTGGGAAGAAATGGAGAACCTGACCAAGAAAATCAGTCATGCTTACAAATGCTGTGAAGGAAAAACTTCTTTACATAAAGGAAAGTAATCTTGAAGGAATAGAGGGGAAAGACTTACTTTACATAAGGAGAAGTCAAAGGAAGTTTTCTGTAAAGAAGGAAGAGGAAAGACCTCGTTTAGATAAAGTAGCAAGGAAACTTACTGCTAAATAAACCGAGATGTACAGGATTAGATGGTCACCAAGGAGTGTTTGTGTGTTGGGGTGGGGGGAAGGGGTTGGGGGGGGAAGGCAAGGTGAGAAAGGTGGGATAAGGGTGTGGCATGAAGAAGTAGATGGGAGCACCCTGGGCAAAGAGACAAAGACCCTCAGCAAGAAAATGATCAGTGTCGGAGAGTTTCAAGAAAAAGGTGTGGCTGAGGGAAAAAAGCAAGCTAAGAGGGACACATGATAAAGGTGGGGAGCTTGGCAAGAACTAAATCAAGCAGGGCCGTTCAACTAATGTAATACTCTTGGATTTTATCATAAGGTCTATGTGAAGCCTTTGCATTTTTTTTAAGCAAAAGAATGACACAATCTAATAGAGAAAACTATATTTGGTGCCTTCTGGGGAAAGGATTAAGGAGGGAGGGGAACAAAATGGAACAAGGAAAGTAAGAGACTTTCAGCAGGGAAGGGAGGAGATAATAGTGACCTAGATTGGGAAGGTGGGTGGAGAAGGAGATGGGTGGGCAGACTTTGGAAATATCTGGAATAGAATGAACAGCAATAGCTGATGGCTGTAATATGGGGGAAAGGGAAGATTAAAAAATGTCACCCAGGTTTCATTCTGAAGTGCATGGATGGGACAATTTACTGCACAAAAAGAAAAAAGCCTAAAGAGTAAGGAAGCAGAAGGCAGATTAAATATTTACAGGAAAACCAAGAATTCCGTTCTCAATGTTACTCTGAAGTATCTGTTAGACACCAATTGGTAGTCCGGAGCTCTGAGGAGAGTTTTGCCTCAGAGATCATGTATTGAGAATGTCAACTTAGGGTAGATGGGTTCATGCCAGGAAGCTTCAGAAAGAAGAGAGCCAAACAGTGAGCTCTGGGGAGCAAGAGCCTTTAGTCAGGTAAAGAAAGAGGATATAGTAAAAGAGAATGAAAAGAAACTGATTGAAGTATAAAAGAAAACAGGATATAGTTATACATGGAAGGCCCTCAATAAATGCTACCACCATTATTATTTCACTTCCTCATTAAACATTTAGTCACTTAAATTGTAGCATAGAAAATACTTCACTGCCTTTCCTTTTTTTTAAAGTTATGAACAAAGCTACATTTTAATATGAGATGTGCTCATTTTAACTTTTACTTATCAATTTCAATTTCATTTCTTCTGGGTGGTATCTGCTAAATCATACTTAGAATCGTCAAGAGCTGGCTGCATGACTGACTGGCTGGTTTAACAGGAATCCTGCTTTCTGATATTCATCTTAAAACTCCATACTCAATTAAAAAAAAAAAAAAAAAAACCACTCCATACTCAAAATAAAGGCAAAACTCCCAACCGAACCACACCCTGTTTAATAAAGCTTTATGCAGTCATATTTGGCATCAGTAAAACATCAATGCTGGCTCCTTCTCATCACAACCAACTTAGTTTGCACTCAGCAGGAAAAAAAAAAGGCTATGAGTAGGAGAGGCCGTACCCCCATGAATAAGAGGGCACTCAATGTCATCCAGCCTCCTTTACTGCAGGGGAGCTGGTTAATAGCTAAGATATTTATGTAAATAAATATAATTTTATATTATAAATATAAATAAATATAAATAATTTTCCATTTCAAAAGGTCAAAAATTTGGCCATTCACATCATAAAACTTCCCCTATTCATCTGGATTAAATGTTTTTTGGTTTTTTTTTAATTTTCTTTCAATGTTTATTTATTTTGAGAGAGAGAGAGAGAGAGCGAGCGAGCATGAGCGGGGCAGAGGCAGGAGAGAGGGAATCCCAAGCAGGCTCCACACTGTCAGCACAAGAGCCCCACGCGGGGCTCCATCACATGTGCTCAAACTGTGAGACCATGATCCGAGCTGAAATCAAGTGTCAGACACTTAACCGACTAAGCCACCCAGGTGCCCCTGGATACAATGAGTTTTGAGCGCATGATAGGGAAAAGAACATTTCAGACAAGTATACTTTTCAGGGTCTACACCTGAAAAGGCTGGGGTCAAGTCCTGCAATAGTCCTAATAACCATAATACAATCACAGGTATACATATGATTTCAGTGCTGGGTAACAGCCAGGTTCCAGATGAGGACCAAGGAGGTGGTTCTCAGAATTTGCCTAGAAATTTCCAAGAAAAACTCATTTCCTGACCATCACCACATTGCACATTATAGAATCTTTTATAATTTTTTTTATCAAAGCTATTCTTCCTAACTTATAATAAACTGCTTCCTTGAGGGGTACCTGGGTGACTCAGTCGGTTAAGTGTCTGACTTCAGCTCAGGTCATGATCTCAGAGCCCCTCATCCTGCTCTGTGCTGACAGACTGTGTGTCTCCCTCTCTCTCTCTGCCCCTCCCCCAGCTCACACACTCCCTCTCTCTCTCTCTTTCTGTCTCTCTCTCTCTTTCTCTCTCAAAGGTAAATAAATATTAAAAATAATAATAAAAATAAATAAATAAATAATTTGCTTCCTTGAAAGTAGGAGACTCTAATTTATCTTTGGGCCTGGCACATAACAAGCACTCAAGAAAAGTTTTTTTAATTGACAGGTAAGTAGCAAGTAAATTCGATAGTTACAGGCTTCAATCTTAAGAAAGCCCTATGTAAATAGCCATTTCCACTACCACCAAAAATCATCCTCTATTAAACATCCAATTATTTAAATTACCCTTACAACAATTTCTTTACATACATATTTCTTCTTAATTTTGGATTTCAGACACTTTCTTTACTTGGGCACTATGAGAGAGGGCTGGAAAGTTACTCGCAGTAAGGGACTTCAGCAAAGACACAAAAAGGGACGTGGTAGGAGGGTTCTGAAAGAAAACTGCACTCCACTGGCAGCACAAAGTTCGCATTCCTTGGATAAGACCATGAACATGGCTGCTGCTTCTCATCCGGCCATTTGCACATTGTAGGCATGAAATGATGGGTAATTAGATGTACTAACATGGGTGTTCGTTAGGTTTTCCTAAGCATACTTTCATGTGCAGTCTTGCACATTGGTGAAATGCCACAGAAATGGTAGAATAATATAAAAGGAATGTGTGAGCACTGTTAATTTCTAAATGCTAGGTTAATGGGGGAGAAAAAAAAGCTGAGGAATAAAAGTACTTTGTCCAAAGTGTCAACATGATATTTACTTTAAATTTTTTTTTTCAACGTTTATTTATTTTTGGGACAGAGAGAGACAGAGCATGAACTGGGGAGGGGCAGAGAGAGAGGGAGACACAGAATCAGAAGCAGGCTCCAGGCTTTGAGCCATCAGCCCAGAGCCCGACGCGGGGCTCGAACTCACGGACCGCGAGATCCTGACCTGGCTGAAGTCGGACGCTTAACCAACTGCGCCACCCAGGCGCCCCTGATATTTACTTTTAAAGAATATTACAGAAAGTTTTTAAAAAAGAAAAATGGGGAGATGGAGAAAGTAAACTGCCTTAGACAAATGTTAAGTCCTAAGAAGGAGCTATATAAAGAGAAATTAAATATTTATAGAGAATAAAAAGTAAAGGATGATAAAAGATGATATTTGAGAAAATTAAGGAATATAAAAGCAACACAGACTACAGAAAACAAAAGCCCTGTTGATGTATTAGGAAGATGAATTTTACATCACGTATTTTTTTACTAGAATAACAAAACAGCCTGCTAATGAAATGCTTTATAAGAATTAAGTAATTATTGAAGTTCATCTAAGAATGTCTAACTAATGTCTGTAACAGCTTAATTAGGATAAGAGAAGTGACAGAGCTGAAAAAATTTGGCAATATAAACAGCAGTGTCTAATAAGCAGTTTGATACTATAGGTTACAATTACCCAATATAAATCAACTGAGAAAGTCACTTGTTCAATATTTGAGCCTCAGCTTCCTGTATAACAATGCCCACTGTGATTACTTCTAAAAAGATTTCTGAATGTGGACAGTAGACAAAAACAAACTTAGAAAATCTGAAGGCATCATAAAAATATAAGATGATGGCCCCAGAATTAAAAACAATTAATAAACTATTCTCTCTAATAAAGTAGAACACATAAAAGTTAAAAGCTATTTTCAAAAAGGCTTTCCTTTCCTCAGTTTCCTCAAAGGATCATTAATTAACTTAAATGCAAGACCTCAAGAGGAAAAAAAAGGAAGAAGGGCACAAAGTAGGGGACTTGCAACACTTCCTGACAAGAGTGGGGAGCTGGGGAAGACACTTGGGGTTAGCTGGAGCTGACAGAGATTTCGCTGATTAGCAGTGAAAATCTGAAGCTGAGCAACTCCGTTTCACATGCCTGCCGCCTTCTGCTGGCAGACTCCATCTCCTCCCAAAAGTTTACCCAAGAACAGAATCAGGATCCTTATCCTCACTATTCTGGTCAAATGACTCAAGACATGTCCATCATTATGGTTTACATACACGGGCAGACTATTAATCAACATCATGCCACAAGAAATTCTGAAAGATAAAGAGCAGAGTGTGTCGGTGGGGGAGGAGAGGTAGAAGAAAAAGGGAGTGAGGAGAAAGTGCAGGAGAAGGGAGGTGGGGGAAGACAGGATGGAAAACAAAAAAGGGGGAGGAGAGGTACAGGAGGAGTGGGGAGGAGAAAAAAAGAATAGATGGGGAGGGAGAAGGAAGAGGAAGCGAGAGGGAGACAAGAGGATCAGAGAAACCAACCAGGAGGATGCCTTTCGGATGCACTTCCTATCCAAAGTGGACTTTAAGGGCAGTTGCTTCAGGGAATGTGACCTTCACTACCAAGGAGAGGCAACCAGCCAAACAATGACAAGTACATTTTTTAAACCCTCCAAATGAACTAAGTTATTTGGCTGTTTCAGCACTGACTTCTCCAAGATAAAGCATGTCTAATATATCTGGCTGACTCCGGGCTGACCAGTGAATGAGCCTTCATCAAAATCAACTTTCGAAAAATTACCACACCCGTATATAGAAAAAAATGTGTATAAAATAGCATGAATGTTTTTTCAGAGAGGTAATTCCAGTCTCAGATTTACTTTTCATTTAAAAAAAAAGTGCTGCAGGGTCAATATTTATATGACATGAAACAAGCACAGTAACTGTAAATTCTAGACATTTCTCTTTTCTTTTATAATGTCCTATAAACCCCGGGGGGCTTAATCAGGAGTAATCAACACAGAGCTTGCCTTTTAAATTATAAGGGTATATGTATAGTCTATATATGTATATTATTTATGACAAGAATAAACAACCAATATAGCCAGAGCCACACAAAGTTCACAAAAATGAGCTGGCATCACTATGAGAAGGGTTATGAACATGGTTACAACGCTGAGGTGAGAAACTGTGTGTCAACATTGAAAAGTACATGCAAGTTGTGTCAGGAAAAGGGGCTTCATCCAGGTTAAGCAGTCTGGACTTTCTCTCTGGCCATGGACGTACTGTTGAGGAAATTTTAGTAGAGTACCAGATCAAAAAGATGCTTCAGAAAGATAAAACTATTAGAAACATGTAAGATCTAAGAGCCAAAGGATGGGGACAGGGATGAGGATCTGAGTGCCACAGACCACCCTTCTAAGCTGAAATCAAGGAAGCTGAAGTCAGGTGCAGAGCAGAGATGAATGCAAGAAATATTAACAAGGAAGAATTTCTAGGACCTTCTGTCTGGTGACTAATCACTGACTAATATTAGGGGACTACAGTAGGAGAGACAAAGAAAAATAGAAAATGAGAGGGAGGAATATGAAATTATTTCCAGGGCAACAGAGAAAATGATGGCACCATTATTAGAAACAAAGGTGCAACTGACATCACCACTTGGTGAAAATGAGTGGAGGTAAGATGGGCTGGTCAAGGAGGAGAGATCCACAGGCTGTGGGATTATGAAGTTGAAGCTCTATTTTTAAATCCAAGATGCTGCCAGGGCAGCAGTTTTATTTTAAAAGTTTTCCAGGTGCTACAAACAGGAAGTCAGAATTGAGAACTACTGAATGCGCTGTAGGACCTTCTGCGACCAGGGCAAACTCACCCACACCTCTTCCTTGGGGTCACAGGAACATGAAGCAACTGTAAACAAGGCTTCATTAGTATTTAACGGGGTGGGGGGGGGGGGGGGCAAGAATTCCAATCCAGTGTTGCTCATTATAGTATTATGTAAAAATAAATATATATGTAAAATGAGAACTGTATACCTTATATTTGAAGAATAAATAAGAAAATTGTCCAGTTACTTTCTTCTTAAAAATTTAAAATTTGTGGGACACCTAGGTGGCTCAGTTGGTTATGCGTCTGACTTCAGCTCGGGTCATGATCTCAGGGTCCATGGGTTCGAGCTCCACATGAGGCTCTCTGCTGTCAGTGCACAGCCACCTTCAGATCCTCTGTCTCCCTCTCTCTGGTCCTCCCCCACTAGTACTTTCTCTCAAAAATAAGTAAACTTAAAACAATTTTTTTTTTTAATTTGAATCCTAAAATTAAATGGACTTTAATTTCATACCCTGTCTTTTGATCCCAACTTGCCCCCATCCTCACACCAATCCACTCTAACAAATAAAGACTGAAAACCTTTCTGGCCTCAGTGTCCTCATCTGTAGCAAT